>NW_022145614.1:11768329-11875829 GCF_000002235.5 Strongylocentrotus purpuratus
AGGTTTTTGTATAAAAAAAGATTTTTCCCTAATTTGTATAAGGTTAAAGTTTCAAAGCATTTTTGATCGCCATCTACTTATGTATATACATGTGTGTTCTGCTTTACTGCCAAATAAAATAATAATAATAATAATATCGACCAAAATTCTAGGTATATGCTATGCAATATATACAGTTAGTCTTTTTTAATACAAAACCACACACAAAATCCTGACCCCGAACTACATTATGCCTTTATAAACACCATGGGTCAACCTAGGGACTGACGCGTTGTGTATCTGGTGAAAGTGACGTTAAGTCAGGAATCTGTTTATCAATGTATAATTCCCGAATGGTGAGACCAACTAATAAATATAGGGGGAAAATAAATCATGCATTAAAGACATAACCCATTTCCATCGGCATACCCGGTGTTATTAGAACGAGTCGAGCGTGAAATAAACATGTATATGATGGGAGGTGATGTAGGTGATGATGTGAGATGGCTGGTATACAGTTGGGACGAAGATCAAATCATTTGCATACGAGGGGGATTAAACTAAACACTTAATAACTCCTCCGAGTAGATTAACCGCTTCCTTCTATAGAACCGTATGTAGCAACAACAAAAAAATTCACGATCGTTTGAGTTTTCGCAGGTTTTAAGCTCACTCGTTCTTATTTTATTATGCAGCATTTTTAATGAATGTACTTCGAGATCAAGTACAATTCTTTATACCAGCACGATTTGTTCTTTTTATTGTGATTGGTAATTTAAAAAAAAAATCAACTTCAATACTGTAAATGTCATACACGCCTTGACCGAAATTCAATGAAACATCACTATAGCGTGTAAAAGAAAACGTGTAACATATTTGAAAGGCAGACTGATTCCGGTGATATAAAAAAAAAAAAAATTCGCTATCGGCGCGGATTTGCCCGTATAATTGTATTTTAATTATTTATATCGCATATGGAGTCAACCTTTGAGCAGAGTATCAAATATGTACGATTTTATTTGGAATTTCCTTTGCTCCTCTGCGTGTGGATCGTCAGTTGTTGATTGATTTCCTCGCCAGTCCCATAACCAATTCTCTTTCACCTTCTGTTTAATTTCATGATATTCCTGCTGAGAGACAAAAAGGCGTTAACAATGAGTACTTTACATACAGTTAATGCCTTTCTTGCTCTAGTCCTCAACATACGGGTTTACACACACACACAGATATATATATATTTAGAACAAATATATACATTTTTAAATTATAATTTTAAATTCACTATCTGAAAAAATAAAATTGAAACCGGTCATAGTGAAAAAGAGAACTTTCAAGGATTTTTATTTCAATTAATTTAATTATTATTTAAACATATGAATATAATTCAGAGCCGTCAGAGCTCTAAAAATCAAAATTTGCTAACAGAAATTCTGAATTCCATACCTTCTCGTATAATTATTATAAAAGTACGCATCGCAGGGAATAAAACGCAACCGAAACCAGATGTCATGGGAAGAAAATGAAATAAGAATGTTCAGTGTACTTCACATTACAGCATATGCGCTCCGTTCTGGGCAGCAACATAATTTGTTATAACGATACTTCTCGTCAAGTGTAATCTGATATAAATCATTTCATATTAAGTTTGATGAAACTTGTCTTTTTTGTGTTCAGTTTTGTTTCTATTCATCATGATTCTAGTAAGTTCGTTTTGTTCATGATAATCAAATCACGATGATGTAAGAGTTGTATTTCAAAAACTTTTGATATTGAATTTGAGAGGCGGCCTTCCCAGAGTGGTTTTTGAATGATGCCCCTGTTTTAGTGACCCAGATAATATATTGTGAATATGTCACGTAGATTAATGTGAACATGACGGGAAAAAAAAATTAAAGGCACATATTATACGTAAAATTCCTGAATCGGGTACCTCCCAATTTAAATTCATTTGATTCGATTTTACCTTCTTTGATTCGATTGAAAACATTCACCATAACAACCACTGACGTACGCAGTTCCTATTACTTGCGAAGGAGGAGGGAAGGATGGGTGTAGAATTCCAAACCTAGCCCCATTTCTTTTCTTTTCTTTAAAAATTAAGGTCAAAAATAGAAAGTGTATCGTTTTTGTGGTTAACCACATCTTCCCGATTAAGTCAATGTTAGTTGTAAAGTTCTATTCTTAATTTTACAATTTCCTTTTTCTTTATCTTTGTGCTTTATCCTTTTCCATGTTGACCCTATTCTACGATTGAAAGAGTTCGGCCGGACTCTCGAGTTATTCTACTTAGCTTTGTTACAACTCGTCTTCATTAAAAAAAAGTATATCAAGTGTTGTAGTTGTTGATGTTGTTCTTTGTTCTTTTTTGTTCTTTTTTAATTTGTATAAATCATTGCAATTTTCCAAAATTATCCATCAACGTAGTGCCTTTGATTGCCTGCCCTGTCAGCCAGGATGTGACGAGTGTGACGATGACAGTCCATGCGTGGTCGAACCCATTGCCATCATGCGGTGGTGCTTCGTCGCCGTCAACATACTCTGTCTCGTTCTCCTCGTCGTGTTGGGGATATACACGTATCGCCATCGAGAGATTCGGGTAAGATGAACGAGAGAAGAAAAACGATTTTCTATATGAATTTTTTTTAAAGGGTTCCGGTAACTTTGTCTCAGATTCTGAAACAAAATCCTGGATTTAGCTCATACTGCAATGATAATTATAAACATTTAGGTCAGTCAGGAACCCCATGACTTTTACAAGCCGATCGCCTGTCTGATTATCAAGATATATATGATTGGAATAACAAATTTTGAAAACCGTTTGCTAAACGGTTTTCATAACACTACAGTCTATTGGGGAAAACGGGTATGGTAAAACCGGTCACTCAAAGATTTTTTACTTTTTTGAGGCATTTTGAAGTGCGATTTTTGTTTGTTTTAGGGCTTCAGTATTACACCATATCACGGACACTGATAACCCGTAGGGCCGTGCATCTCAGATTCGACATTGTTAAACGATGCCTTTAAAGAGTGATTGCGATAAATGGATCATAAAACACGGAGATCGCAAATGCATTCGAATAATCAAACCAATCCATTCATAATAGGTTTTTCATCACGAAATATGCGAAATCTACATTGACGTACTACGTCTTCTGAACACGGTGTATATATAGGAGTTACAAGACCTTGAATTGACCTTGATTAATTTGTCGAAAGTTGTTTCCATGGTGTTTAATAATGGTTCACGCATTTTTTTTTTCTAGCCATAATTGTAGTCAATGCCTTGACGATCATATGAGGTAAAGAGGGAAGCCAGAGATAAAGTGAGGGCACTACAAGGATTGAGAGTATAAACATAATAAGAAACGTAGCTTGTGCAACCCCCTCCACACTTTCATTTTACTATTAGCTCCTGTTCTCTCGCACTTCATACACCTCATATTTCAGTTACCTCCCAATGCTAAAAAAAAACCCACTACGCCCGTGACTGTAGTTAATGTAGTTAATATATTTAAACATGATTTAAATCATTCTCCCCCGTGAGATGAACATAATATAATTCGCAGTAAACAGCAATATATGAGATGGGGTGAAGCATGCATAGAAACATGCGAAGGTCATAAAAGAGAACTATGTTCAGGTACCAGGAATGAGATACATGTACGTCGGATGCCAATCGTTTATTACCGAAAAAAATAACATGAATAGCCATTCGGTTATGCTATGGTTGTCACGGTTACCATTTGCCATTTCATCTTAAATGTTGGCCCAGTTTAAATGACATTCATTTTTTTCAATATTGAAATGAAGTGAATCAATATTTTTTGGAATGTAAAAGCCAATAAAACATCAGAACTGAGAACCTGATGGATAATGTGAGGCCGTTATTGCTTAATAGCAACAGTATTCATATTTTTCGGATTCAATGACGCCCCTTTCGATCGATAGGTTAAATTTTAGGGGAAACGGGTTTAATATATGGAAAAATATAAAAGAAAGTATTATGATATTCGATTATTTCAAATAAAACATTTCTCCGGGAAGTGGCAACTTTGTAGAAATCTTACAGCACTGGGTATCAATTGGCACAATAAACATAAAATATTCACTGTAAAGCATAATTCGTATCGTTTTCCATACGTTTAGTTTTTGTTCTGTTTCTCGTTATTTTTACAGAAATCATCGTTGTGTTTATTTTGGTTTTGATTTGACAGGTTTTTAAAGCAGCCAGTCCTGGTCTTCTGTACGTAATTCTACTCGGATCGGGGTTATGCTACTGTGAGGTAATAATTACGCTATATAAATTATAGATAGAGTCTGTGACGGTACACACGTCCAGACATTGATATGGTGGGGGGGGGGGGGCTGACATCATGGGAGCACCGATATTCTCGATAGATTGAAGGCCACTACATAATGATGGTACGGTGTGGGAGGGGGTTTACATCATCTTCTTGACACGTTTCTCTTCTTTATCTCTCTCTCTCTCTCTCTCTCCCTCTCTCTCTCTCTCTCTCTCTCTCTCTCTCTCTTTCTCTCTATTGCGCTCTCTCTCTCTCCCTTCTTGATCTTCTTTATCCTCCCCCTCCTCTCCTTCTTCTTCTTCTACTACTACTACTACTACTACTACTATTACTACATCTTCTTCTTTTACTTGTTTTTTCTACTTCTTCTTTTTCTTCTTTTTTTATTATCTATCTTGTTATTGTTGCTGTTGTTGTTCCTTTCCTTTTTTCCATCTCCTACACCTTCTTCTTATTCTTCTTCTTCTTCTTCTTCTTCTTCTCCTTTTACTTCTTCTTTTTCTTATCATTAATATTGTTATTATTACCTCCCATTCTTCCTCTTCTTCTTTGCCATTCAGGCACGTGCCTCCTCGTACGTACCATATGGTGTATTCGCCACTGGATAGTCAAGTAATGATATGCGATGTTTAATATAAGCACCCAAGGGATAATAATCATATACACCTTGAGTGATAATGGATCGTAGAACCGAGCGATGATGTGGATATGATAACATATCACAATGTACATTTAATTAAGTGCAAATATAAAAGAAAGGACAAATTTAGAATGTATGAAATGAAGAAGTTTTTTTGTGTTTATATCGGGGGATTTCCCCCATCTTCATTTCAAATGATATGCCTGTATACCTGAAGGAGAGATTATGATTCGCGTTGGATTTATGTCATTTCTTTCGTGTCATTGAATAATGCCAGAGAAAATGGTTTTAATGCTCCTCTTAAAGTGTTGGGAGCCCCAAATTCGCCAAAAAATTGGTTGCCAAATTTTACTTAAATTGTATTATAATGTGAAAAAGGATGTCATTTAAGACACACTTCTGCAAAGATTCCCCCTCCCCCCCCCCCCCCCCCCCCACAAAAAAGGGGGTTGAGACAAATATTGGGTTTTTCGTTGTACGCAGAAGCTAAACTTTGTATTCCTTCATCAATATACGATTTCAAACACATTTGTTCTGAAAATCCTTGCAGAAATGTGTCTTTAATGACATCCTCTTTTATATTATGATACAATTTAAGTGAAATTTTGCCATCAAATTTGTTGAGCTAACCAACACTTTAAAGGGGGTTTAACCAATATTTTTTTTGTTATTTGAATTGTTTTCATTAAAGCGGGACTGCAATACTTGTAGCTACTTGCGCCCTCTATATAGCAAACATTTTCCCTCTCCCTCTTTCTCTTACAGACTATCATATCTATTGCCGTTCCATTAGGGATAGTCTCGTGTCAAGGCCTACTTTGGTTTAGATACCTTGGTTTCTGTCTTGCCTATGGTGCTCTCCTGTTCAAAACATGGAGGTAAGAATGTAAATTTGTTAATCATTTTGTTCAGAGAATGTGTTTGTTCAAATATTCGTCGACACGATTGCTCAGACTTTCAAAACATCAATTCAATTCAATTCAACTCAACTCACAATTCAAATATGTTATTTTCAAAACTCAATCAAAACATGAACAAAAGTTATTTAAATTTAATATCAAATAACATTAGCAATATAGTATAGAAAATGAAAGTGTCGATGAATTATAAACGCATTTTAAGAAACAAGATATATAAACTATATTTTGTTTAAATTAAGTCGATTTTTAAAGGAAATTGAGCAATCTACTAAAAAACAGTGATTGTTTTGTGTGGATTACTTGATGGAGGAATTAGAAAGGAAGAAAAAAAGAAGGTTAAAGAAAAAGAAAATGAACACATGCACTGCTCTTAAGTCAGTCCAAATAACCAGGGACATCACTCATTAAAATGTACGAATGTTGCAATGATATATTACGTAATCTGAACATGAATTCTTTGGCGATTTATTGCCCTTCACTTGATTTTTTTTCAAAAATCTTTGAGATCGTGTTCCGGTGATTATTGCGTCATACAAATGCCATTTTCATTTCTTCATTTCATTGGTGTTGTGGTCTAGTGGATAGGTCTCCCGACTGCAGATCACAAGGTACGGGGTTCGATTCCCGCCGCACCACTTATAACCTTTGGCAAGACATTACTCTACATGTTCCACTCTCCACCCAGGTGTTAAATGGGTACCCGGTAGGGTGCGAAATTTAATGTCGGTAGATGAGCAAGTGTGCGCTTAATTAACGCCTGGCTGCAATGCTCCCCAGGGAGTGGATATATCCATTTATTTACATATCTATATATTATATACATGTTTCTATCTCTCCCCATCTCTCTAGGATCACCAAAGTCTTCACAGTTCGAAGCGCCAAACCTGTGCGCATAACGGACAACAATCTCTTCTTGCGCATCGGTATCCTGCTGGCCATTTTCGTAGTCTTTCTCTCAGCCTGGACTTTTCTTAGCCCTTCTGAGGTCGAGCAGAACTACAACCGAGCTGGTCTCAAGTACTTCGAATGCTCACAAAATGCATGGAATTATGTAGGCCAAGCAGGTATAATGTTTACATCAGTATTATTAGTATCCTCCCCCTCTCTCACATGGTGCAACCGCAAGCCTATTGTATATCTGCATCACCATGCAAGCCGATACTTACAAGCAGCATCTACTATTATTTCTATATAAATAAATTCAAGGAAATATATTATAATTACTGTGTTGATAATTATTGATAACAAATCTAACGATAGCTGAGAGAGATTATTGCCATGAAATATGACAATCTGTCTAGCAGTATTTATTACACCTAGTTGAATGAAGATCACAATACAGCTAAGCTCCACGCAGCAAGTACGTTAAGTTTTTGAAAGAATGTCGTATGAGTCTTCCCCCGGTATGACAGTATAATATAATAAGTCCTTTTTTTCTCTCTGCATACACTTTCCCGTTCTCTACCTATCTTTACATTCCTACTGTCTGAAACAGTAAAGCTACTCAGATCTACCGTCGATGGAATTATAACGATCTCTGAAGTTTAAATGCGAACTGGGCCCCGTAACAGCTGAGGTTTGCAATCATGTGCAAAATTGTAATGGGCAATCGAGATCATCGTTGCTTGCACATTGTCGTTTACAAGGCTGGCTATATATTAACCAGTCTGAATTGTCAAAATGCAATTAAGCGCTATAAACCTTTGTGTTTCGGGTCTTTTATCTTTCCCCTATATTGAGGGACGAGTTACGATTGATCGAAGTGCATTTAATAGAGAGCAATAATCAAGGACAATGCTATATAGCTGCACATCATCATGATCATGTTAATCATTTCTCTTTATTAGATAATCCTGTTATATTGCAATATTCCATCGCGTCCTTCTACAGCGTCTAAGTGGTGTTTCGAGTTAAAGTTGAAATAATCATGAAGCAATTGAGAATTTTTGATTGCAAAGTAAATTGGTGTAGACCTATTCTGTGAAGTTTTGGAATCATCAATCAACGGAAATTGAATCAGTTTTACAAAAAACCACCTACTCCAACGACGTGGTCCTTACTTTTGCTAAATATCGGGAAACTGTAGTGTGGCAACTCGAAATTATGATGGTGACATACACAGTTCAGAGAATATATGGGACTAGGATATGCACACATAATATTATGGCATTAAGTTTGGTCCCAAACTTTTAGCGATTTCTCATCAGTTTCTTTTAATATGGGGCCATTGGAGAGCGATTCTTTGCATGGGGTATTTATACTTTGTATATCTTCCAAACTGTGATCATTCTGTATAATATGAGAAAGCTCATAAATTTAGTATTTTCCATCTTAAAGAGAAAGTTGAGTTCTGGGAAGAGGTGAAAAATAGTTTGTGAGCGTTATTATTGTATTATGCAAGTGTGGAAGAACATCAGATCAAAAATGTTCCCTGAAAAGCATGGCTCTTCAAATGCTTTAATATTCTAAATATATATTTTTTTATTTTTTTTAAATCGAGACGGATTTTTATGCCACATTTTCGTGTAGTCCCATATACATCTTTCTGTGTACAGTGTTGTAACTTTACCAAGACATTGGGCCAAATTTCTTATCATTTTGATGATTCCAAAACCTTGCAGTACATGTCTTTTGATCAACCTTTTCTGATCGATTCCACAACGTTGCTTTCACAATGCAATCGCATGACCAGAACTCAACTTTATCTTTAACAAGATCTCAAACTTCGAATCTCTTTCATCATGTTAATTATGCTTGTTCGTGCGACAGAACACGGTAATTACCCCTATTTTTATATACAATAGCGGCCTAATTCTACGGTGATTGGTTTGTGTTTAATGGAGTCTCCCTTTTCAAAATTTTCATCTTACATCAATAATTAATGATGATATTTAAAATGGCGCCTGCGAGGAAAGGCGCGGAATGCTTGAAGATGATTGGACACGAAGCTGTTTTAATTTGCGTCGTTTGAGTAGAAATTCCGGTATCGTCACGGCGAGGCTAAGAACATTCACATAAACATAATTAAAGACCCATTTACGGATGATTCAACAATAATTTAAAAAGAATTATTTCGATTAATTCATCTACCACTGATCTTCAAAGCGTCATTTCAAATCTAATAGATAACATTTTAATTACCATTGGCATAATTATACTTATATGGTCGCTTCCAAAATTAAATAGGCGATTATTGAAGATAATCAACCCCTTTTCTCCATTTGTGATTTTGCAGTGTCAAAAGAGGTTTTTACAGACCCATGGCGCAGTCGATATTACCATGTACACGTGTCGTAGTCGAGTGGTTTAAGCACTTGACTTGAAATTCAAAGGTCGTGGTTCGATCCCCGATACGGCACTAATGTCCTTTGACAAGGCATTAATCTTCATGTGTCACACTCGACCCAGGTGAGGTAAATGGGTACCTGGCAGGAATTAATTCCTTGAAATGCTAGAGCGCTGTAATGGCAGCTAGGCTAAAGCCGGAGTAATAATAAATGCGCCTCGGAATAAGAATTTCTAGATAGACGGCGCTATAGAAATGCCTATTATTATTTTTATTACTATGATTATTATTGTGATTTAAACGTTTTATTATCAAACAGTAAATGGCACACAATATCTTTAATCATTTTAGTTTCAAGGGGTTTGAATATGATTATGAAAATGCACGTAAAATACCGATGTACTAACGACATCAAGAATAGTCAGATATATCGTATCACTTTGTTAAAAAAACACGCCAACGTTCATTTCGATTTATTTTTATATTGTTATTAAACATGATTATAGCAATAATTCCATTGACAATGATAAATATTATATCGTTATAGTTAGCGTATGGAACATGACGATATTATTAGTCGAGAAGGTATTATACAACACCTACGTGGTTCCTTGTCATTTGATTGGAGGATTGTTGGTCACGTGATATTCAATAGATGTTATATTGCACGGGCGTGCATTTTTGGTTATATGCAGACTGCGTACCTCTCTGCCGTGCGCGTATCCCTGTATGTATCTGACGCGAAGGCAATCTGAATGTATGTAATCGAGAAAGCTTGACTCCAACTTTAATAAATATAAGAAGTACAGCATAATTTGTCGATTAACGTTGTATTAGATCTTCTTTGATGTTGTATAAAACAAAAAATGAATGTTTTTCATTCGTTCAATAGTGCAAATATTTTCATTCGTTGAAAGATTAACGTTAATCCTATTGAACTCGGCTGACGCCTCATTGAATAGAATGTACATCTTTCAACTCATGAAAATATTCGCAATATTGAACTCATAACCATTCATTATTTGTATAATATTAAGTGTGTGGTGGTAATATACTGCTTTTGTACAGTCAATATCACCCATCGTTTCCCAAAGGATACTCTTTTGTTGTTGATTTTTGTTACCAGGAATTAGGCTAATGGATTGAACGCGGTAATCTTCTAACCCAATTAAAAGTACATGTACCTGCGTTTAATATTGTGCATTATTGCATTCATGTCCGTCAAATCATAAGATATAATGATGATGGATTGAAATGAGATAGCGAGACTGTTGACGAATATGGGAGAGGAAGGTTAGTACAGAAAAAGATTTTAAAAAGATATAGATCATTCATTGATAACTAGTAACCAGGTTGATCGATTGCTATCTAACACTAAGAATAGATAGCCACGACTTAAAGCATGTGCGAAAAACACAGACATGGCTCTGTTATTAATTCATAATATGCCCTTTTCGTCCTTGATATCATTGTGGAGAGCCCCCCCCCCCCCCCCCCCCCCGCGTGCCTTCCATTAGATTAGTGATCAGAGAAACCGAAGGATTTTTAACCCTCCATACAACAATGACGACTTCTAATAAGCCATTTCTCGAAGCGTGAGTCATTTTCGAGATCAGAGCTAGATAATCGTTAACATAAGTGTTTTAAAGGTAAGGACCAGTTTTGGAAATGCCCCCCTCTTAAAAAATTAAATGGAAGCTCTTATTACCAATCATGTGAAAGAATATGTTTTGACTAATACGTGATCAAACAAATTTTGCCGAGAAACCGCCTACTAATTGATATATTTGGTAAGTTATTATATCTATTTGGACCTGATAGATATAACGCACGTGTCGCGCACGTGTGTGTAGTCACATATGCATCTTTCTGTATACAGTGCGTGTAACTATACCAAGACTGGGTCAAATTTCTTATCATTTTGATGATTCCAGAACCTTGCAGTACACACCAATACTTATATGCTAGTCAACCTTTTCTGATCGATTCCACAACGTTTCTTTGACAATGCGATCGCATGACCATAACCGGTCTTTATCTTTAATTTGATCTCTGGACAAGGGCTTCGTTCCCATCAACACTGGCGAGTTAAAACGATAATTTAGACAATTTAAACAAATTGATGAAAGATGAAAATATGCTTTCCAAATGTGATGTTGTAGAACCAAAGGTCAAACAATTAGTCGATGAATCCATCTGAAAAGGAAACAAAGACTCATGACAAAAAAGCAGCTAAAATGAGTTACGTTTTGTTGCTAAGAGATGAAGCAATTTATTTTCCTACATACATCAATTTGTGGTTGAATTGAAAGCGGGAAAGTTTTTTTTATTTTTTTATGAACAGGCTCTAGCAGCTTAACAGCTATAAATGGCACGCCCTTTATTAGAAATTGGAAAAGAGATGTATATTATTATCTGATAATGGAAACACATGCATTATTGACCATAGATGATGGACGGAACATCTATTTTGACGGACGGAATGTATATCTTGAGTTTTGTTTAATAATAGATATTGATATAGCCCTGGTATCCGCCAGGTACTGGCGCTAATGGCGCTCTACTAACAAACAAATTAGCTTCAACTATTACAAGAAAAAGTACATTAGATAAAGTATATACAATAATATTTTTCCAATCTAAACTACAAACAAAAAATAAACCATCTTAATCACAGAATAATTAAAATCTTTACCAAAAGTACATTTACAACTTAGTATCATATATGGAAATGTTAAATATGTACGCCAGTTTGTTGTTGTTTGTTTGTTTGTTGTTTTCTGTTGCTTTCTTTTATTATTGATGTTCTTTTTCATTATATAGAAAGATCAGCTAGGTTCAATTTGTTTTTATTGTATTTGTACATTTCATAAGTTTTCTTTAGAACTATGTAACATTTTAGCACGGTCCTGAAAGTGAACCTAGTTGATTTGTTTTAAGAAATATGGTCAACGTTTAGTATAATACAGTATATTAAAAAATGGGGAAATCAGAGGTATCCAATCGACTCAGACAAGAATTTGAAACCATACCATATACCGCCTATGTGCTTGAAATCTTGCTTTGCTGATCGTTTTGTGGACTGATTTAAAACTAGTTCCAGCATTTTAAATTGTGGACAGTGGCTCTAACAGATTAATTAACGTATTTTGTTTTTCTTCCCTGCTCTTGTTTACTTCTGCAATAATCAGGAGAACTACTCCTTCTAGCTTGGGGGATGTACCTGTGTTTCAAAGTCAGGAAAGCGCCCTCGTCGTTTAACGAATCAAGATACATCAGCGTTTCCATCTACAACGAAGCCCTCATCAGTATTTTTGGAGGAATTGTTTCGTTTGTGTAAGTAGGGTCAATTTCAAACATCATTATCTCTCTTGCCTCTCTCTTATTTCTACCTTTCTTCTTTCTACCTATTTTGCTCTCACCTTTCCCCTCTCCCAACTCCCCTCCCCCCCCCCCCACTCACGCTTTCTCTTTCTCTTTCTCCCCGTTTTCCTCTCACACTTTCTGTCTATCTTTCTTTTCATTACACTGACTCGATCTCTTTTATTATTTGTCCTCCCTTGTTATGTTTCTCTTCTTTCTTTTCACCTCCTCTTTCTTTCCCCTCTCATTCCCTTTTTATCCTTCCTTTCCTCTTTTCATATATATTTATTTTTTTCTCACCAAGTTATATCTTCTTCACCCAGTTGGCATGATCTTAATAGTTCGTTCATTTCTCTCTGATCTAGGATCCCCGCTGAGTTATCAGGCCCTGATACTCTTCTCATTGTCAATTTCTGTCGTCTTCATGCAACATTTACCGTAATGGTGGCTCTCCTCTTCGTATCAAAGGTACGTCATACTACCAGGGGGGTCACAGGCTCCAACCCCCACCCAAACAAAATGGTGGTGGGGGGGGGGGGCTTGTCATAGATGTTGTGTTTATTGGACCCCCCCCCCCCCCCCCCCCCCTCTGAGTTTAGGTGATAACCCCTTTTTTTTCTTTTTGTGTTGCTTGTCAGTATGCTTTATGAAATCCTAGAGCCGCTCCAGAAGACATACCTTGGGCGAGTCCGGGATTTTCAGAAGGGCCCGGGGGTGTTCTCTATATTTACTCTCGGTAACGTAAGGGGGGGGGGTAAATCAAACAATGGGCCACGACCTTTTTAGATCTCTTGATCAGCCTGCTTAATGATACTCGTGAAATAATGCGCTTGCATGTTCTCACTAAATCACGTATGCCATCCAAATCATGTATACATACCCATCGAACCATTCATATACAAACCTTTATAAATGATCATGATGGTCATGGTTAGCGTTCAATAGTTTATTGCTATATTAAACTCATATCCGCTTTTCAACTCTCTGCATGTCGTAAAATGAAAATCCACTCTCTTTTGGAGGGGTAGGGGGGTTCATGTTTGGAGTATCTTGGTTTTGGTGTTGAATCCGCTCCAAAGTAGTGGTCTGAATTACTCTTCTCGATTCCACTATCAAGGGGCGTGGATTGCTACTCCAAAATGATTGATTCATAATGCGACTCATAATGGATTTCATTTCCTGTACATTATTTTTAGAGAGAAGAAGTAAATGAATGTAATTCCAGGTGACATCAAAAACTCAAGTGTTTCTGATCAATGAATGTGTAACGAATGATTAGCCACTGTGGTACTGTGGCTGTCTATATTCAATCAGGAGGTCGTGAATACGAATCATCTCCAGCCCTTTTGTTCACTGCCGTATCCGGACACTTACCCCCCTGGACATCCACCCCCCAGATAACCACCCACAGTCAACTACCCCTAGGACAACTACCCCCTAGGGCAACCACCCTCTAGGACGACCAATGCCGGGACAACTACACCCGAACAACTACCATCCGGACAACTGCCCACGGACAACTACCAATAGGATATTTGTCCGGGGGTAGGTGTCTAGGGGTATTTGTAATAGGGGATAGTTGTCTGGGGTAGTTGTCCAAGGGGGTAGTTGCCTCGGAGCGTAGTCGTCCTAGAGGGTGGTTGCCCTAGGGGGTAGTTGTCCTAGGGGGTAGTTGACTGGGGTGGTTGTCCGGGGATGGATGTCCAAGGGGTAGGTGTCGTAGAACCGCGGCTCTCTGCAGATATACATGTACATTGCTATTCAAAGATCGCAAAACAAGTCAACATGTCCTATATGTCTACTCTTCTCGTTTTGTACATCGATCTATGTTTTATATATCTCTTTGATTAACCCGCTCCTGTGCTTTCTTTAAGATTGTTCTCTTCTACAAGACCAATACGGACAAGAAGAAGACGGGGGATAGGAGGAGTCAAATTGTTTTTACCATCGATAACTCTAGTGTGACCATCGACTTTTCTCGCGAAAATCCGGATGTTTCGGTAAGTCACGTGACCGCGAATCTGAAATCAATATATCAAAACCACGGAGATATAATAGTTTTAAAAAATCAATTTATAAAATTGATTAGGCAGGAAATGAAATGAAGCTGTGTTGATTAAATGCCTTTTAAAGAAGTAACTTGTAGTTAAGATTATAGTTAGAATGTCGTGATTCCTGGGTTATAATTCTGTTCATATAATTCAGGATATTTTGTTCGTAATCGTTGAGTTTTTCATGACCTACACAAACTACAGATGGAATCATCGACGTATGATACATCCTCACTTCATGTCCCGAGCTATTTTCTTTGATATATCTTACGCGTCAAAATGGGAATTAACATAATATATGTATATTTTGTTAACGATATTTCAATTTTATCCTTAGTTGTATCATTATGCCATTTAAATGCTCTGAATAGCACCACAATCCCATCAAGGAGACCAACACATACCAACAACATACCGAATCAGAAAAATAATAAGTTGGCCAAGAATTGGTTCGTTTTGTATCAGTGTATATTTGGTGTGAGTGAGCTTTTAAATTCTGTTTGACAAGAGTGCCTATTAAGACAGGGGGATATAAAATAGTATGGCAAGAATAATAAATCCATTGTTACTATGTTCTTCTCATACACCGCAGGAAGAATTGAGTCGACTGAGGAATGAGCTGGTTGACATCAAAGAAATCGCCAAGCTTGTGCCGGTCGACCCGTCCATCATCAACCGCTACAAGCTTGCCATCACCAGTTTTAGCACCAAAAGGGATTCAAGCGGTACGGCATCACCCTCGTCTGTGTATCACTCTCGGAGTGACATCATTGCGCATGAGCATGTACCGGAAGCCACCAGCGGGACGAGCACGCCACCGTTCTTGAAGAAAGGTCAGAAGACGGGGGCCAATGGTATAGCCAAAATGTTTCTGAAGTCTTTGGGTAGCACGTCCTCAACGGGGACGTTTAGTGTGTCGGTCGGGAGTCTTAAAGTAGATTCAAAGGGTGGGATTGATGCTGGGACCGCCCAAACGTTTGTTCTTAGAAATGAAGGAGGGGTGATCATTGACGACAACGACGGCGATAATGACGAGGCAGGGATTGGTGAAGTGAGACATTGTCCAAAAAGTTTGAACAAAGAAAGCACACTCGAAGAAGTCGGGGGACATTGGTCTGGAGTTAGCGGTTGCGTCGACGAGCCTTTCAACGACACGGTTCTAGCAACTGTTCATGAAATGGACAACAAAACTATCTCGTTTGCATCAGGGACACCGAGTGACCATGCGGAGCTTAAAAGAACACCTCAAGGAGATGATATAGAGCAGGAAAGCATGTCGCCTCTCGAAATATTTGCCTCAGTGCTTGTCGAAAGGATACTCAAAGACAGCATCAACCTTGCCGAAAACTACTCAAACGAAAATTCAATCTCTTCAAAGCAAACTTTTTAATAAGCATTCAGTTGGAGCTGGTGCCTGGTGCCAAAGTCGAAACATCGAGATAGTTTATGAATGTGATGATATCGATGATGAAAGTGGGCAACAGAATTATAAAAGAACAACCGTCATTTGAATTTCATGAATACCTGCGAATTAGTCGTCCCAAGAAAGTTTAATTACCTCAAACGCCAGTCATTCCAAGGAATGTTTTTTTACACATGTAATTTTCTATGCGCTTTATATACGACACTGCTCTCACATGGAGCATAATAGACCGCGCAATGACGCATCGTGCCTAACGAACATAAGGGGCCGTTTCACACGAGGCGTTATTTCCACTGCGTCATTCACCGACATTCATGCGCATAAACTCACATGTCCAGGCACCAATCTTTAGGCTCAACCCTTTGAAAGAGGGTTTGATGGCCTAGCGCAAGATTTCGTATTATTCTTTCTTGTTGTAATCATTTTGAAGAAAACACAAGTACCCCTACTAGACAATCAGATCAATTTCATCTGCCACAGACCAGGACCCTGTTTCATAAAACTTGATATCAATAACAAGTTACAAGCTACTGTTATAAGCTACTGAAATCGTGGCATCTGATTGGCTGAGAGCAAATTTGTCATAGACATTTAGCATTTGTTATAGATAAAAAGTTTTATGAAACAGGACCCAGAACCGTCACTGCTCAAAAGACTTTTTTATATACCGGACCACAGCTATGGAACTCATTAAATAATAATATTAAATCAGCTCCTACCACTTTTTTCATTTAAACGTAGACTTAAACAATACCTTCTAGATAGATACAGTTATTAAAACGACAACATGTACACAAAAAAAAAAACAGCTTTTGGAACAATCATTTTTTGTTGTTATTGTTTAAAGGTATAAATACAAGGGAATTTTTGAAATTTGGGTGGATAGTGATTCTTTACAATTTTGATATACTTGGATGCCCATGTGGATTTATTATAAGAATTTAGCCCCTAAAACACTTCTGCTTTCGAGAAAATTTGAATATAAAAATTTACCGGTGCTCCCGGTAAATCTTGATAAATTTCAAATAGCGCCTACGGCCGTACAATGGTAGCTGCGACCATGAAAATCTCAGAATATGTAGTTGTGATATATAATTTCCGAATGGGAATAGCGAATCGGTCGATTTTAGTCAAGAAATATTGTTTTATAGCTTAATTCATATTTTGACCTTTAGAGGGAGCTATACAACATAAAGAGTTTATTATTTACAATTTCATAACTTTAGACTCGATTTCAACCGCGACAACGATCACTGAATATTGTAGGAGCGCACATGCTTTCAATATATTCATTTGAACCTTATTCATGACCCCATACCAAAACTTTGTATTACCTTTAAGATAAACCTATTAGTAAGATAAGACCAAAACATTGCAAAAGTAACCACAGTGTGTAATGTCCCCGTCGTTCATGCTTCATCTTCCATTCTCTCTATCTTTCTTTCTCTCTTCCTTTCTCTCTCTCTCTCTTTCTCTCTCTCTCTCTCTCTTCTCTGCTAGAAAGGTTAGCATTTGTTATTATTTCCATTATCTTTTTAATTGTTTGTGTATACACCCATGTTAAAGACAACCTTTTTGTTTTGTAGCGTAGGAGGAGGGGAAGGGTGTACGATTATCTAAGCATTTTTATACATGTATTTTCTAATCATATTACAGAGCACTTGTAACTATTTTATTCCCAAGGGGTTTATAAAATACAAGCCATGCTTTTTTAATAGACCCTTCCACTATATTTTACCACTGTGCCAATTAATTAAAACAATTGTATAATCATTTGTAAAACTTTTGGCTAATATCATGTTATTGAATTTGTATAGGGCCTAAATTTCATATTCATTTGATTATGTTATATCATGTGGAAATAAAAAGAGACCTTGAAACCTTGAAACCTTTGTCCGAAAATTGGCGTTGACGAAACATTCGTGTTACAATCTACGCAAACCATTATCTGAAGTTTGGGGGTCTAATTTTCATTGTTTATTGTCACATAACTATTGAACAATCAATCGGTGACTTTTGGCGTAGTGCAATAGCGCCTCGTGTGACATTGACGCAAGCCCTATGCACACAGGATGCCATTTCGATTGCGTCATTACATGAACTAATCAATTCCATGAAAGCGCTTAGTGCACACGCCAGTTATTAAAAGCTATGTTTTCACTGCATTGTGCATTCATTTTTTTCGTACGGACTTCACTTATGCGCGGTGCGTTAATGGCCGCGCTAGTAGCTGACGCAGTCGTGCGTCAGGGAAATGACGCATCGTACTGTGCAACAGCCATTAATCATCCATCCCTGAGCACAAAACACAGTCGTCAGCGTTGATTAGCCATTTTATTTCAACAACGATATTCCGTCCCAATTATGATTTGTATTGTCACACAGGTGATTTATTGAAGATCCATGTAAATACATTGATCAACAAATTATTGATCGCACGGGGGGGGGGGGGGGGTCGATGGCAAGGTCGGTGTGGAAATTCATTGTCTATCGAGAAACGTATTATACTGATCCTGTTTAACATTAATTTTTTAAAGAATCGAGTCGCTTTCAAAAAATGTTTTACCTTGTTAAAAGAATATGGATAACGTAAAGTTAACAAGAAATAATTAGCTACTTTAACAGGGATATTTACGAACAATAAATATTAAGAGTCAATTTCTGTTTACAGGTTCGATACTCAAATTAAGTCGTGATATTCCTGTGTCATAATCTGTTCAAGAGGTGCATTAAACGATGATCGAAGAACATTTTTTTGAGGTGATCCGATCTGCGTCCTTGATGTAGTGGAGAAGAATAAGAAATGGAGATAGGAGTGAAAGATAGAAGACATACGGGAAAAGAGAAAGAGAGTATGTATGTGTGTCCGTTTTACTTTAAATTCAACTTTTCACACTCTAGGGCAAAATATACACCCTCCCGGTCTGGTCAAGCTGCCTCCATAAATTTTGAACATCTAGTACAACGTCTTTCAACCTTGGTGTCGCTAGA
The DNA here is from genome assembly GCF_000002235.5 of Strongylocentrotus purpuratus. Lineage (NCBI taxonomy): Eukaryota > Metazoa > Echinodermata > Echinoidea > Camarodonta > Strongylocentrotidae > Strongylocentrotus > Strongylocentrotus purpuratus. The sequence continues at coordinate 11,787,287 of NW_022145614.1, forward strand.
GAATTTTAGTTATATCAAAAATGTACTTTGGAATAATTATAATCTTCAATCCAGCTTATGCAATCCTTTTAAAATCCATATCATTTCAGTTTTGAAAGCATGACTAACCATATCAAACGCTAGTTAGTTTGATTCTTTTAATGTTATATCAATATTTTAAAAATTATAAATTAGTAGTGGGCCATGAATGAAATGTGGAAGTTTGTGAAAGGTTAGTGGGGGATCTCGTTCAATGTTCTTCACATGATTTATTATTTTTCTATGAAAACATATGAACTTTATGAAATTTACATGTATGATAAAACACTGAGTGCGATTTTTAAGAAAATCAACGACGAAGCAGAATGAAATTTCTATATATCCTTGTGAATTTGCCTTAAAGGAACACAAATCGTTGTACACAATTATATAAAGTACATTTTATAGTGGATAGAATATTACTCTGAAATTACCGTGCTGCGAAAAAAGATTTTCTTGAAACATCGCGTTCAAAGTTCCTTTATTAATACCTTTCTCGTTTTGTGGTACAATTTAATACACTTCTGTGACCTGAAACATGACTCTATCAATGCCTATATACAGGCGCGTACGCAGGATTTTTCAAGGGGGGGGGGGGGGGGGGGTTTTAACATTTTTAAATGGGGCCGAAAATTTCGCATCGACTCAGCCAGCCGCTGAATAAGCGGGGGGGGGGGGGGGGGGGGGGGGGGGGTAAGGGGACACTTTTTTTTTTTTTTGTCTCGAAATTTGAAAATTTGACATTTTGCTCCGTTGGGGGGGGGGGTAAGGTCGCCTTTTTTTAGGTCAGCCATGGGAATAATTTTTTTTTTTTTTTTTTTTTTTAAATTTGAAAAAAAAAAAAAAAAAAACCCAAAGGGGGGGGGGGGGGGGAGGGGGGGGTTGGATTTTTTTAGGGGGGTTATACATATAAAAATACCAAAGGGGGGGTTTAACCCTCCAAACACCCTCCTGCGTACGCGCCTGCCTATATATATATACACACACATTCCCAGCCAAGAGTTTATTGGTTATATTTTCCTGTTTTGGGGGTATCTGGATGTCATTTAGTTTTCAGTAAATCAGTTTCCTGTGACTGACGAATATGATAACATTAACATGTTAACTCTTTTGCAATAATTTATTCATTAACTTGCTTTATTCAAATGTGTGTTGTACAACATCTATTTCACTTGAATGATCTCTCTATTAAATGAAGACCACACACCACCTAGTCTTACCATGGACTTTAATTTTACATAAATGATAAAAGATCAAATATGATATGCATGAGAACATGTAACTAAGGAAAATACGGATATAAGTCCTATTCGAATGAATGTATATATTTTGTAGCTGTGATGAGTTCACTCACAGTAGTATTGGAAATCTCCCCCAGCCCTCCTCACAAAAAGTATCAAATAATTTAATATAGAGAAGATGTCAGAATTGTATACAAATAATGAATGGTTTTGAATATTTTCATGAGATGAAAAATTAACATTCTATTCAACGAGGCGTCAGCCGAGTTGAATAGAATTAACGTTAAAGATAAACTTGAGTTCTGGTAAAAAAAGAAAAGAAAATGAATTCTCACAGAATCTAACGAAACTTACACTGAATGTTCAAGATTACAAATAAATGTCAAGTGCCAAATAATTTTGGAAGAAAATGTATAATGGCTGAGTAATGAGCAAAGAAAGATAAGAAAATCAGGGTAGTACTAGCCCCGACACCATGTGTGTTGTCCCATATACATCTTTCTGTGTAAGTGATTGTTACTTTACCAAGACTCTGCCAAATTTATGATGATTTTGATGACTCCAGAACCTTGCATTACACACCATTACTTACATGCTATATGATCAACTTTTCTGATCCATTCCACACCCTTTCTTTCACAATGCAATCGCATTACCAGAACTCAAGTTTATCTTTAATCTTTGAAAGAATGAAAATATTCGCACTATTAAACGAATGAAAAACATTTGTTATTTGTTTTATACAACATCGAAGAAGATGTAATAGAACGTTAATCAACAAATTATGCTTTACTCCTTATATTAAAGAGAAATGAAAGTTGGAGTCAAGCCTTCTCGATCACATTGAGATTGCCTTTGCGTCAGATACACTCAGGGATACGCGCACGGCAGAGAGGTACGCAGTCTGCATATAACCAAAAATGCACGGCGCATATAACCAAAAATGCACGCCCGTGCAATATAACATCTATTGAATATCATGTGACCAACAATCCTCCAATCAAATGACAAGGATCCACGTAGATGTTGTATAATAGACAATACCCCCACCACCGATAATATTTTCCCCACAAAAAAATAAACCCCATAACCGCATCATCCTGTCTGCTCTGTAAATCAGTGCAATAAAACCATTAAGAAAATATATCCTATATTATGTTTTTCTCTACTGCTACGGTTTTTCATCTACAATGTCTATTTTGTCAGGAACCTATACTATACAAGCACTGCTTTTCAATAGGTTCCTCAAATTCTACTTAATCTATCATATGAATTCAATATCATCGAGATGTGCTCATACTATATATATATATATATATATATATATATATATATATAATTTCTATTTTATATGTCTGTCTATATTTCTAGTAAAATGTGGAACAAATTAACTTGAAATATTGAAACCCTGATACATACGAGTGTCATCATCTTTCTCTGGGTATTAAATATGGCTTCCCATGTCTTATGTTCATTATTACTTGATTCATACAAATCATAATATTTATTTTGACTTTCCATGATAATATATGAACATCATTAATTACATATCCCGATTTCCTCACGCGGCCCTGCTACGAACAGGATCGTCAAGACTTTCCAGAAATGAACTCGAGGACAATTTCAATGCTCTATTATAGATCCCAAATAAATCATATTCGGATTACCTAATTTATCATTGTCATTTCAAAAGAGTGATCGGCAGGGCTTTTGAAATGACCTTAGGCTGAATTTAGAAAGTCTTCTTGATCGAGTTAAAGTATAACATCTTACTGTAACCCCATAACCACATAGTATATAGAGTATTTCTGACCACTTTCAAATGAGCATTTTTCATGTTAACTCCACTCTGATGTTGTCATAGCAATGTTTATCCAGACGACAACTTCTTTTCTGTTTCTGTTTTTATATCAGTCATCTTGTTGTCGATGAGTTCATCAACCATACCGAGGTCTTCTTGGGGGACGACATAGAGAAGTTGTTGAAGGAATATCGTCATCTTGTCTGTAATAAACAAACACAAAGATAGCAAAGGATTCAGAATTCACATAATAATAACAATAGATAGTTCTTATATAGCGCTTTTCAGGACCGAAGGCCCTCTCAAAGCGCTTTACAGATATATATCACCCCGGTCATCGGATTCAGGCATACACGCACACAATGTATGCACATTCTCCACTCCCTTTGGGAGCATTCCAGCCAGGCGTCATTTTTACAAGCGCACACTTGCTAATATAAGCACATTAGCCTTCGCATCCTACCGGGTACCCATTTAACACCTCGGTTGAGAGTGGCAAATGAAGATCAATGTCTTGCCAAAGGACACACCTTAAAGCCCATATCAGGGATTTGCAAGCCCTCAAAAACTAATATCAAAATATTATCTAAAGCAGCAAGATGAGTGAATGAAAGAATTTGTAAAGTTCATATTTAAAGGCTCTGTGGTTTTCTCTATATGAGTGAAAATATGTTGTACACAATAAATGGGGTGAATAAAACATTGTCAGTTATAACATTTAAATTTGAAAAGAAAAACGAGTGTAATTAAGCAGATAGAAAATATTTTGAATATTTAAGGAAAGGTTTCACTTATAATTTTGTGGCTCTCTACAAGTTTTGAGATTTTCACCCTGCAAATCCTGACATGAATGTAAAGAAATGTAATCTCTTGATTTTGTTTAATAATGATGTGACATAAAGCTATTAATGTATTTCTTAAACCCATCAAATAATTGTCTGCAAAAAACAAAAATTCTCACGCATCCTCTGTCCCTTCAATTTCTCATTGTGATTGCAAAACTAGAGTGTAGCTGTGCGAGGAGGGTTTGTATGGATAGCTGTCTTATAGTCACCAAAAACAACATTTCAAAGTCCCTGGCCCGCATTCCTAATGGTCTGGTTTAACGGAGGACTGAATGAATATTTGTCGGTACACTGATTTATGGAGCGCCAAGCATGCCAAGTGTCAAAGCTCTTTATTCTGTAGAAGTTTCTGTAAATCTGGTATAAATGAATTAAACGAAATGAATCTTTTCATGAAAATGACAATTTGAAAAGGATGATTTCATATTGATAAGATATTTTGCGATTATTTATAGTTACAGAATTATGGTAAAAATTGTTTACACGATGATTGGCGTTCCATACACTAGTGAACGAGAACTATCTTCTTAAACCCGGACTATAGAAAGTATGGTGTACCTGCCTGTGGCTATGGGCTCTTGAGCCGTCGAGGTTACACATTACACCGTTACACCGGGCATGGTGGCTCAGTGGTTAGAGCGCCCGCCTCATGAACGGGAGGTCGTGGGTTCGAACCCCGGCCGAGTCAAACCAAAGACTTATAACAATGGGACCTTCTGCCTTCTAGCTAGGCGCTCAGCATATTAGATTGGAGAAGGGTAGTAATAACAAATTATAATATGCAGGGCCCGCTGGAAGAGCAGTTTCATAACTGAAGTGGCTACCCTGGTTAAATAAAACGTTATTATTATTATTATTATTATTATTATTATTATTACAAGATTTGGGGGTGTTTTAATTTCCAGGATACCATGGGGGACATTGATATGATGCCCCTAAAATTGCCCCAATCGTGGGGTACCCCGGGGGTACCCCCACCCCTGCGTACGGTTCTTCCTTACCTAGGTTATCATTAACCCAGCGGGGTTTATTCCTCCACTTGACTGCGATGAAATACACAGGGACACCACTTAATGTGATGGCGACTCCGATGCCACAGTCCACGGGGCTACTATAGAGCGACATGCCGACCACGAAGACACAACACAGGGAGAAGATGATAGGGATGAACACGGGAACCTAGGTAAAAAAGAAGATAAACATTGATGATGATGACGTGAAGGAAGTGATGGTGGTGATGATGGTGGTGATGGTGGTGATGGTGGTGATGGTGGTGTTGATGGTGGTGGTGATGGTGGTGATGGTGGTGATGGTGGTAGTTGTAGTGTACGATGGCCGCTGGAGATGGTGGTGGTGGCGGAAGTAATAGTTGTATTGGAGATTATGGAGGTGGTAGTGGTATTAGGGAGTTTTCGCAAGGCGATGCAAGTTTCTGACTACGGGGTATTTAAATGAGCTCGCCATTCCGTACTAGCTTGACTCCCGACGCTAATACGGCTGAATACCGTCGTAGGTTTGGACGCTACGCGGAAATTCTCGCTCTGAGTGCGACCCCCGCTAAGATTACCGTTGTAGAAGGCCGCGTCGCCGGTTGCGAAAACTCCCTTATGTTGGTGGTGGAGATGGTCATGATAGTGATGGTCATGATGATTACGATGACAAAATTGATATATAAGACTTTGTATAAAACTACTCTTTAAAACAATAATTCTGATATTCATTATCATCGTCATCATTATAACAATCACATGACATTGACAATAAAAATGAATGAGGAGGTTCGACATGAATTAAATATAAATTAAAACAGACGCATATATCAAGTATCAGTTTTAAGCATTGCCATACGGGCACAATTTCGGCAGTGGGCCATCGTCTGTAGCTCGAAGAGGAACTTTTCGGTGTATAAAATTTATTGAGGGGGTAGAATGAGCGCTTTAAGTGCTGACAGTCACTGTCATTCCATTTCTATCCATCAATAGCGTTTTATTGTAATTTCGTCTGCAAAGTATATTAGAGTCAATATAAATATCTGTAGTTTTATTTTGAAAAAAGTGAAAGATGCATCGTGGCCCAAATATTGGTAACTTAAACATTCTCAGGGGCTGCAAGAAGCCGCACCAAGTTGAATTGTCCGATCGAGTGAAAAGAAGATTACGAGACTCGATGGAGAAGAAATGAAATGGAGAAAAAAGTTCAACTAAAAACGTTTCATATTCAATCAGATTCCTGTGCTGATACTATATACAACTACATTTATTTCTTTCAAGGAGAATGGTCGGGAAAATTACCTTAAAGGGGCGTTTCAAGTTGGGATATTTCCACCTGTAGTATGGTATAATAGATACCACCAAGGCACTGAAGAGCCATCCGGTAGCACCGGCGTAATTGATGAGACTGTACACATCGTCGCTGACAAGGAGCATGAGGCTGAACGGAACCTTACGAGAAGGGGAAATGTGAAGAATAAGACAATTATCACTGTTGAACGGAGGATTTATTTCTTAAAGTAGAAGCTTCATGTTATCGCTTGTATATTCTGCGAAAGGTCGTTGCCACCGAGTGAGAAAAAAAAAACGCATTTCAAAATTGGCCCAGCGTGATGTACAAGAAAAGCTCTTTTTATATCATTACATTAAAACCCAAAAGTGTTGAATGTAATTCATTTCAAATTCACATATTAAGTGGAATCTTGAATATTTAAATTTATCTTGAGATGGTCTTATTTATGTCAACTGATTATCATTAATAAGTTTTCAAATGCGAAAAAATGTATTGCTGTCTCAGAAATAGCCAAATAAATTGTCAGGATTTTGTAAACGCATACATTGGGCATCTTCACCTGTTTGGCAAGATATAATAGAGGAGCTAGCTAGGTATCAGGGCTATGTACCTACCTTGCTGAAATGGGCCATGTATGTGTTAATTTAAAGATACTATGTCCCTTTTGCAACCAACATAAAATTATGTAGAACTTTGCAGGAATTATGAATATGTCATCTACGTCTTATCGGTGAAATTTAAACGTTAGCAGTGTCCTAATATTCAAATTATGCAAGGAAACTCGTTTACTTGCTAGACTTCACTGTCAGACACTATTGAGTGATTGACTGGCTTTTTCTTCTTTGGTAACAACATACGTAAAATGAGCCGTAAAGGGTACATGAGCATTTGTCTACATCAATAACCCACTTCTTGTAATGGTCAAAATTAAACTGATTGAATCTTTGCGCAGCACAAAACGTACGACCATTCATAATCAGACTATTACTTACTGACTTGGTAGCACTTACATGTAGGTCGATTCGACAACTAATAGTCGTTATTTTCCCACTTAAAGACATTTTCAAGCCCCCCCCCCTTTCTTTAGGTAAGTTCTAAATTAGTAATTATCTTTCAAATGCCGTTGGAATTTAACCTTTTCATTTTTGGCCTGCAAATGGGACATAGTACCTTTAACGGGTACCTTGCATAATCCTTTATTATATGTCCTGTCTAACAGGTGAAGATGGATGGTCAATGTCTATGTTATTTTCTTTCTCACCCTCCTTCCATTCACACCTTATATCATACAGATATGATAATGTTTTTGAAAAAGTCAGAGGGCCCCTATATACATGTATATTACATCGGGGCTGGGGAGGGGGCTTCCTTCTACAACAGACATAAATTATACCCCCGGCCCCGAACATAATACCGTACTCACTGTGAGACATGCTGCTGGGAGGGGTGTCTTCCTTTCAACGTGAATCATAGACGCTATCACGGGTATATGACCCTCTCTGGATGCAACGTAGAAGAGCCTATTAATAGATTATAAATTATATGTTTCATTCACAAATGTAATATATGCTATCATATATTATATATTTCATTCACAATATTATTATATATGATATTATATATATATTTCATTCACAATGTTATTATATATGCTTTCATAATTTCAATCACAAATGTACTATATGCCATCATACATTATATATTTCATCCAAAAATGTATTATATATATATATATATTCATAAGTTTACATGTCGTTGATTTGAAAATCAGTGAGAGTGGTCCATATATTCGGAGCAGAAATTACACTCCTCCCCCCCCCCCCCCCTAATCCCAGTCATTTTTTCAGAAAAGAGTCTGGAAAGTAACGACGATCACTTTATCGAAATTTCACCAAATTATCATTTAAAAATATTTTCATACAATGGTTCCATAATTCCACTACTTAATTACTCCATATTCCAATGCTTTCCTTTTGAATTTCAGTCATAGGAATTAAAATTTCGTGATTCATGATTTAAAAAGCACTAACTGAATTAAGTTATTCATACCAAAAATATAGTGTTGATAGCTTTTTATCCAAAATATGATCTCGTCAAATTCTTAAAGGTGACATTCAAAGAAAATCACAAATATGTCAACGAATGTATCACTAGAAACTAGTAAGCTAACATATGGCCATCGTACAAGTTTTAGGTCAACTACATATCGGGTGATATATAAAAATACAAATACAACCACCTCCATAGAAGCTGGGATATACGAGAGATTCGCCGGAAAAATAACGATGTTTTAATGACGTCATTATATGAACCAATACTGCCCAAGCAGTCGACATCCCATAAAGAATGAACATAATTGCAAAGCTATTATTTGTCAAATTATAATGAGTTTAGTGCATATAAATGTAATGGCATGTCAAACCATTCAAAAGGGGATATGACCCGATTCTGATAACTAAAATCTTTTGCTTGTAAGTACACAGGATAGGGGTTAATTAACAATCAAAGAAACCAGACTTTCAAATTGAAAAAACCCCGGAATGATAGTAAGGACGGCATTTGTTCCCTCTTGAAACGCCGAACATACCGCGGTGTGTGCAGCTGAATATACAATGGCGTCTTATTTTGTTTACAAGCAACAGATTCCTTTAATTTTGTATCGCTGTATTTGTCATCAAAATAAAACCATGCGCGGGGTTTAGAGTGAGGCAATATATTATACATTTAGCCTGACGGTAGTGAAGTAAGAGAAAGAACTCAAGAGAAGATGAAAACACAGGCACTGAAAATGTGTGAGATGTCATGGGACATCGTCTGCTTGTGCAAATCATGTCCATACTGTGATCTGTAAAGCGCTTAGGCACATCGTTGGATCGGTGTATTGAGCGCTCTATAAAAAACCGGATTATTATTATTAGGTGATACGTACGTAGACGTATCACCTTTTGATTTCGTCAAGATTTTTATTATTTATTTATTTATTTATTATTATTCTTCCTCGAATTTGTTCGCAGGATATCTCAAGACTGAACGAAGCCATTGTTATGAATCTTTCAATGATGATAGATCTTAGTCTAACTTAGAACTGCGTGACTTTTCAAAGACTCAAAGTCATCGTGACGTCATCCAGGCGCCATTTTGTGAAAATCAACTAATGATCATATCTTTATAACGAATAATAATTTTTCATTCATATTTATCATGATTAAGATCAATATCCGTCCGGTCAAGTTGAGGTCAATAAACGTGCGTAAATGCGCGCGTGCGCGCTCGTCCGCGCGTTTACGCGCGCGCAAAAATTAAAAATGCTCTAAATCATCCCAAATTTTTTTTGCATACGTTTCAGGCCATATGGAGTATTTGATAAAAAAATTACGCACACGCGCATGCGCGCGCGTTTTCGCGCGTACTGGCATTTTGCAACATAGAATCGCCGATTTTTTTCTGTCATCATATTCGGTACATTTTTCCAAGCATTTTGATAATTTGTTCACCTTTTTTTAACGCAATGAGCGTCCGTCAAAGTTGACAGCACGCGCGGATTTGCGTTATCTTTATCCACAATACATGGGCAAAAACATGCCTATATAAAATTCATTGTAACTCTTTAGAATAGATAGAAACTCCTAATATTTTGTCATATTTGGATAGATTATGAGTCGGAAATATGATTTCATGTCTCATTCGATCCTCAATTAACTCATGACGTCATCATAATGGCCTCCAAACTCAAAATTTTAATTTGCATATTATGACGTCAGCATATTTTTGGAAAATTGATTGTATCTCTGTAAATTTCAATCAATTTTCTTTTTAATTTTGATATGTTCTAGCTGAGACAATTTTCTACAAATGTAATGTTCACAATTTTTATTTTTGACAAAAGTATCATGGTGTATTTTTGCGATTAAAGGAGGCATGTCAATTTTTCGCATTTTGCGTGTATTCTCTATGGGACATGACTTTTTCTCAAAACTGGATTCTACACTCCTGTCTTTCGCGAGCAAAATCTCCGTTGTTTTAGCTTCGTTTTCGCTGAGCTTCGGATATGTTGTAGCTGAGACAATGAGCTATCACAAGTGTGCCTTTTATTTCTCGATCAGATGCCGGGATCATGCTCATATTTCACTTGCAAAGTAGGATTTCTGAATTCCATTTCCTGTTTACGTGTAATCGCTATGGGAGATGTTTTGGTATATCGGTAACGCACTTGACTTCCAACCTCGAGATCCCTGGTTCGAGTCCGGGTGTCTCCAACACTTTTTTTTTCACTTTTTTTCCTTTTGACCTTCACTGTACCATCTCCTTTGATTATTTAAACACGTAGATTCGCAAATAATGTCATAAATAACCCTTTTTACTTTATTATTACCCTATTTTCACTTAATCCATTACTTTTTGCGTGTAATCCCTATGGGAAATGACTTTTTCTCAAATCTGGAGTCTACATTCCTGTCTTTTGCGAGCAATATCGCCGTTATTTCGGCTTGGATTTTGTTGATTTTTGAGTATGTTGTAGCTGAGATTATATGCTATCTAAATCAACCCTCATTTTTTCAATAAGATGTCATGATCGCGCTCATGATCATGATCATGATCATCACGATCATCATTATCATAATGATGCTAATCATTTATCAATTACATTTTCATTTCTTTGAATAAGATAAAATCGTCAAAAGGTGTTCTTCATGATGTAAATTAGAGTCAAATGTGTAACTGGTTACTGCACAGGGTCAAAGGTCATATATTGTTTCAATCTATCTTCCCTAGATCCATGATGATCAAGGAGACACAATTTAATCTTGACATATGAATAGATCATAATGGGAGAAGCATATGAATGGGAGAAGCAAAATAATATATCGTGTAATGCATTATTCGTTATGTAAACCATTATCATACGTATCACCTAATTCGTCTAAGTGACGAATTAAAGTCTAGTATTTATTTTGTGTCTGTATAGAAGAAATTATTATTATTCTTCCTCAATTTTGTTCGCAGGATATCTCAAGAATGGCAAAAGCCATAATCATGAAACTTGCCATGATGATAGATCTTAGTCTAACTTAGAACTGCGTGACTTTTCATGGACTCAGCACCATCGTGACGTCATCTAGGCGCCATTTTGTAAAAATCAACTTATGATCATATCTTCATAACGAAAAGGAATTATTCATTCATATTTATCATGATTTAGATCAATATCCGTCCGGTCAATTTCAGGTCAATAAACGTGTGCAAATGCGTGTGTGCGCGTTCGTCCGCGCGTTTACGCGCGCGCAAAAATTTAAAATGCTCTAAATCATCCCAATTTTTTTTTGCATACGTTTCAGGCCATATGGAGCATTTAAAAAAAAATCACGCTCACGCGCATGCGCGCGCGTTTTTTGCGCGTTCTAGCATTTTGCAACATAGAATCGCCGAATTTTTTCTATCATCATATTTGGCACATTTTTCCAAGCATTTTGATAACTTGTTCATCTTTTAGTAACGCAATGAGCGTCCGTCAAAGTTGACAGCACGCGCAGATCTGCGTTATCTTTATCCACAATACATGGGCAAAAACATGCCTATACAAAATTCATTGTAACTCTTCAGAACAGATAGGAACTTCCAATATTTGTTCATATGTGGATAGACTATGAAATGGAGATATGATGTCATGTCTCATTTAACCCTCAATTAACTCATGATGTCATCATAATGGCCTCCAAACTCAAAATTTCAATTTGCATATTATGACGTCAGCATATTTTTGGAAAATTGATTGTATCTCTGTAAATATTGATTGATTTTCTTTCAAATTTTGAAATGTTTTAGCTGAGACAATTTTCTACAAATGTAGTGTTCATTTTGACAAAGGCATCATGGCGTATTTTTGCGATTAAAGGAGGCATGTCAATTTTTCACATTTTGCGTGTATTGTCTATGGGACATGACTATTTCTCAAAACTGGATTCTACATTTCCGTCTTTCGCGAGCAATACCTCCGTTGTTTTAGCTTTGTTTTTGTTGAGCTTTGGATATGTTGTAGCTGAGACAATAAGCTATCTCCAGTGTGCACCTTTTTCGATCATATGCCGGGATCATGCTCATATCTCACTTGCAAAGTAGGACTTCAGAATTCCTTTTCCCGTTTACGTGTAATCGCTATAGGAGATGTTTTGGTATATCCGTAACGCACTTGACTTCCTATCTCGAGATCCCTGGTTCGAGTCCGGGTGTCTCCAACAATTTTTTCTCCACCTTTTTTTCCTTTTGACCTTTCACTGTACCATCTCCTATGATTTTTTAAACACGTAGCATCGCAAATAATGTCATAAACAACCCTTTTTACTTTATTATTACCCTATTTTCACTTAATCCATTACTTTTCACGTGTAATCCCTATGGGAGATGACTTTTTCTCAAATCTGGATTCTACATTCCTGTCTTTTGCGAGCAATATCGCCGTTATTTCTGCTTGGATTTTGTTGATTTTTAAGTATGTTGTAGCTGAGACTATATGCTATCTAAATCAACCCTTATGTTTTCAATAAGATGTCGGGATCGCGCTCATGACCATGATCATGATCATTATCATCATGATCATCATTATCATAATGATGATAATCATTTATCAATTACATTTTCATTTCTTTGAATAAGATAAAATCGTCAAAAGGTGTTCTTCATGATGTAAATTAGAGTCAAATGTGTAACTGGTTACTGCACAGGGTCAAAGGTCATATATTGTTTCAATCTATCTTCCCTAGATCCATGATGATCAAGGAGACACAATTTAATCTTGACATATGGATAGATCATAATGGGAGAAGCATATAAATGGGAGAAGCATTTTATAAAATAATATATCGTGTAATTCATTATTCGTTATGTAAACCATTATCATACGTATCACCTAATTCGTCTAAGTGACGAATTAAAGTCTAGTTATTATTATTATTATTATCTCAGCAGCTTCCGGAGAGCTCTTCATGTGCTATGCCGGGGCTGTATTTAAGCGTTTTGTAATTTACAATAATCATTACTTCGAATGTTTCCAAGCATTGAATTTTGATGAACTCGTCGAATCAAAGTTTCAATTTTGCAATAATGAAAATAAAGTTAGTTTTTAAAATCAATGAATATCTACTTTAATCTTCAAATGCAACAGCGTCTTCTAATGTATAACAAAAAAAACTATACGCTTATATCGCGTTCAAAGCCGATTTTTCCATTACACGCAAGGGGTCAGTATTAGGTCTATGCATTAACTAACGTCGGACTGCCTATCTATGGTCGGCTTTTAAACGTTTTTTAGAAAAAATGCATTAAAGCATTAAACTGAGAAATATCAGCCCAAAGAGGGAGTAAAAAAAAGGTTTATAAAAAAATATTTCTGACAGACCGACCCATGTTTTGGCACCTAAAGGGCAATACAACATATTTTTTTTTAGGCCTTATTATAGGGACTTCCATTCAAAACGCAACACATGTTTAAGGTTTTGCCGTATTCCATTTGCATTAATAATTTACACTTTCACATACCTTTATCACTTAATTTAGTAACAACTTTCCCAATTTCCCAGTTTCCTATTTTTCCAAATCTGTTCGACCATTGGCGAGGACTTTGGATGAAAAATCGAAATGATTTTAATCATTTTTGCGGGATTTTGCATTTAGAATTTTCACTTTAGCGAGATGGTGGATGAGATATTATCCTGAAGAAAATAGTAACCCATGTTTGAGGCCAAGTAGAAAAATAAAGGCGGTTTCACGAATTTTGCAGCACAAAATCATACCCTATGTTTAGGGATTTGTTGGCAAAAAGTAACGCATTAGAGGATTTGTTGGCAAAAAAAGTAACGCATTAGAGCACTGATCGCACGTCCCCTTAAAGACAAACCTGATTTCTGGTCATGCAATTAGATTGTGAAAGAAAAGGTGTGGAATGCATCAGAAACAGTTGATCATGTAGCATGTAAGTATTGGTGTGTACTGCAAGGTTCTGGAGTCATCAAATTCATAACAAATTTGGCTCAGTCTTGGTAAAGTAACAAGCACACTACACAGAAAGATGTATATGGGACAACTCAAATGGTGTCGGGTCTTGTACTACGTGATTTTCTTAACTTTCTTTGCTCATTACTCAGCCAGTATACATTTTCTTCCAAAATTGTTTGGCACAGGACATTTATTAGTAATCTTGAACATTCAGTGTAAGTTTCGTTAGATTCTGTAAGAATTCTTTTTCTTTTTTTAACCAGAACTAAAGTTTATCTTTAACCGTATTAGGCGAGCACCCCCGCAACGCGACGGGATCTTAACGAGCCCTCGCTAGTGAAACCCAACGTGATCTTACCGAGCCCTCGCTAGTGAAACCCAACGTGATCTTACCGAGCCCTCGCTAGTCAAACCCAACGGGATCTTACCGAGCCCTCGCTAGTCAAACCCAACGGGATCTTACCGAGCCCTCGCTAGTCAAACCCAACGGGATCTTACCGAGCCCTCGCTAGTGAAACCTAACGTGATCTTACCGAGCCCTCGCTAGTGACGCACCGTTGAGTGCGCCGGCGATGGACAAGGCTACCACGATACTGATGGTCCACCACCACTTCCCCATCACCTGCCGACCAAAATCCTGTTAGAAGAAGAAAAAAAAACCTTTTTTAAATCCACCGTTCTTTTAAAGATTGGAAATGCGAAATTATTTGTGATAAATACCGAAGCGCCCCCTGGCAGCTCCAGGATTCTTTTGACCATGAGGGGGGGGGGGGGGGGGGGGGTGGTATAACGCTGCCATATCAAACAACAAAAGAAGCACATGTTTTGTTGCTATCTTTTTATTCCGATTTTATGAAGAGTACAACAGATTTTGTTTCGTCAGATGGCACCCCCTTCCCCCCCCCCCCCCCCCAGCGATTAGCCCAGACGATAGTGACTTAAATTGGTCAACTATTCATTCGATTGTCATTTAAAAAATAAATTGAATTAAAGGAATCCACATTTCAATATTAAACATTACTAAATAATATACACGATATACATGTACATAGTCATTATTAAAATTTAAAGAGTAGACAACGATTTAAAATGGTTTATTGACAGGCTGACAAAATGTAGGTCAAGAGGTTGTTTACATTTTTGAGGGAAATTCACGCGCTAGGAAATGTAATACTTTGTATTACATTGGAAGGAAATGTACAAGCGTATGTACGCTTATCAAGCAAGCGCGGAAAATACCGCCAGCAAATTAAAAATAGCACGAAGGGGCTTTCATTCTAGTTATGGCTTTCATTTTGAATGGACAAGAAGAAAAATTTACGGAGTCTAAAACATTATTAGAGGATTTGGATTAATACTAAAGTTAGCACTGCACTGGAATAATTAGTTGGAGGCGGGATCTATATAACGCTGAATTATTTCTTCTCGTGAGCGACCAGCGGGATTATACTCGGGTTTTGGGCTGGCCTTTGTCGTTGGGCCTGATTAGAAAGGAGAGTCCATATCATTATTTTGGCCTGGTCGCACATCACACAGTGGCATCACGGCATAGGCGGGATCGAATGCTGCGTTTCACGGACGTGGCAGTCACCGGCAGTGCACCACATCGCCGGGTGAGTCTCTCTTTAAGGGAATCGAAAACTGATCCGAGGGGAAACGGTTGCACCATTTCAATACACGAAATTGAGGCGGGTAGTTGTCCCGTAAAGGCGGTCCTTAGATATTTGAAAATGCGCCCGGGAAGTGGGGAGGCTTTCTTTTGCTCATATGGTTCGCTTCCTCTCACCAGGCATGAGTTCAGTGCCATGATAAAGAGATGCATGTCATACAGAGATATGTTGGCGGCGAAGTTTTCCTCCCATTCTTTTTGTATAGGTGCGGCTACAACCGCTGCTATGGCGGGCTGCTCGGACGCCCAAATACAGCACATGGGTCGATGGACTTCCTCCGCGCATCGCAGATAATTGTTGTTTAAATATGAGCAATGTTGCAAAGTACCGTTGGGGTTGATTTGATTTGATTTGATTCGCCAGGTATACGTACATAATATAACAGAGTGAATGATGAGGTTAACGTGTCCGGGGCCAATAATGTAAGGGTGAGGCCGCATACACAGGAATGAATATATGTACAACACACAGAGGAATAAGTCCCTCGCCTCGAGAGGTTAAATAAGCTAATAATAATAATAGCAATAATAATAACTAGAAATTTAATTCGTCATGGGGACGAATTAGGTGGTCTGTCTTCAATTCTCATGATCATGCTCATCTTCAATTCAATTACCCAATAAAATGATGTTAATGTAAAATGATGTATTGAGATATGAATTGATGAATGAAGTACTAATGAACTGACGAAGTGATAGATTGAACTGTCGTGAAATGAACTGAATTGATAAGCTAAACGGATGAACTGATGAACTGAACTAAACTGATGAGCTGAACTGATGAACGAAATATTGAGAAATTATCATGATTCATAATGATCATGATCAAATTTAATGCAACCAAATATTAAAATAAGTAGGCCTAATGAATATGACACAAAGTATTGAAAATAAACTATTTAATCATGATTATCATTATTGTCATGATGACGATAATGATAATCATGATGATGATAATCATGATCATGATGATGTTGATGAGGATGATTATCATCATTATGATAATGATGATGATAATGGTGATGATGATGACGATGATAATAATGATAATGATGATGATAATCATGATCATGAAGATTTTGATGGGGATGATTATCATCATTATGATAATGATGATGATCATGATCATAAGCGTGATCCTGACATATGATTGAAAAAAGTGAGGAAATATTTAGATAGCACATAGTCTCAGTTACAATATACTCAAAAATCAACAAAAACCAAGCGCAAAAAACGGCGATATTGCTCGCAAAAGACAGGAATGTAGAATCCAGATTTGAGAAAAAGTCATGTCCCATAGAGAATACACGCAAAATGTGAACAATTGACATGCCTCCTTTAATCGCAAAAATACGCCATGATGCTTTTGTCAAAATGAAAAATCGTGGCGACGGCATTTGTTGAAAATTGTCTCAGCTAAAACATATCAAAATTTGGAAGAAAATTGATCAACATTTACAGAGATACACTGCAAACAGTATGCCTAGGGTGTGATTGTTACGTCACAATGGAGTTCGGTCATAGTGCGCATTTTGTTATATGCGTAATATACATTGTCATGGTCACCAGCAGCTGGTGCGCGATGAAATGTACAACTGGCTCGATTATTGCTCACTAGTTTCACACGCATTTTGCCGTTGTCTTTTCAGATCGAGCAATAATATTTTTTCTATACAGTTAATAATGTATTTCGTATAGGCATGTTTTTGCCCATATGCTATGTATTAAAAGAGCTCGCACGCACAGACATTTACCTTGAACGGACGCTCATTTCGTTATTAATGGTCATAAAGAGATAAACATGGTATCAAATTGTTCGGAAAAAAATGGGCAATACTATGTAAGACAACAAATTGCGTTTTTAGGTTGCGTTCGACCATTACGAACAAAAACGTGCGCGCAAATTTATGCGCGCGGAAAGGTGTGCGCACGCAAAATTCTCGAAATGCTTGAAATGGCCTAAAACGTACTCTAATTTGATCAAAAAGTGATTATGAGCATTTTTATTTTCGCGCGCACCGACGCGCGAACGGACGCGTACGTGCGTGTTAATTGACCTTAAGTTGACCGGACGGATATTGACCATAATCGTTATAAATATGAATGAGAAATGATTTACGGTTATGAAGATATGATCATGAGTTGATTCTCAGAGCACTTCACAAAATTGCGCCTGGATGACGTCACGATATGTTGATGAACTTGAAAATGTTCCTGTCACGTCTTAAGATGATGACCTATGACTGTGTTAAATTTGAAAGAAATTGGACGGTTCAATTTTGAGTAATCGTGCACACAAAAAAGTGGTCACAAATTTATTTTAATTGAATTGTGTTTTTGTACAAATTCAATTAAAATACTAGAAATTTAATTCGTCATGGGGACGAATTAGGTGGTCTGTCTTCAAGTCTTATGAGAGATTATAATATTTACTATATTGAGAAAGGGAGAAGTTATATAGACATGTAAACAATGATGATCATCATGATGATCATGATGATGATGATCTTGATAGTAATGGGGATGACGATGATGATGATCATGATGATCATGATGATGTTGATGATTATCATCAACAGACCACGATGACATCAGACTGAACAAAATTAGAGAACATTTAGATAGCGTATAGTCTCAGCTACAACATACTCAAAAATCAACAAAAACCAAGCAGAAATAACAGCGATATTGCTCGCAAAAGACAAGAATGTAGAATCCAGATTTGAGAAAAAGTCATCTCCCATAAGGATTACACGCCAAAAGTAATGGATCTAGTGATAATAGGGTAATAATAAAGTAAATATGGTTGTTTATTACATTATTTGCAATTGTACGTGTTTTAATATTCAAAGGAGATGGTAGAGTGAAAGGTCAAAAAGAAAAAAAAGTGAAGAAAAAAAATTGTTGGAGACGCCCGGACTCGAACCAGGGACCTCGAGGTCGGAAGTCAAGTGCGTTACCGATATACCAAAACATTTCCCATAGAGATTACACGTAAACGGAAAATGGAATTATCAAATCCCACTTTGTATGTGAGATATGAGCATGATCCCGGCATCTGATCGAGAAATAAAGGGCACACTTGTGATAGCTTATTGTCTCAGCTACAACACACTCAAAGCTCAGCGTAAACAAAGATAAAACGACGGAGATATGGCTCGCGAAAGACGAGAATGTAGAATCCAGTTTTGAGAAAAAGTCATGTCCCATAGAGAATACACGCAAAATGTGAAAAATTGACATGCCTCCTTTAATCGCAAAAATACGCCATGATACCATTGTCAAAATGAAATATCGTGAAAAATGCATTTGTAGAGAATATTCTCAGGTAGAACATATCAAAATTTGAAAGAAAATTGATCAATATTTACAGAGAAACAATCAATTTTCCAAAAATCTGCTGACGTCATAATATGCAAATTGAAATTTTGAGTTCGGAGGCCATTATGATGACGTCATGAGTTAATTGAGGGTCAAATGACACATGAAATCATATCTCCAACTCATGTTTTTTCTAACCATGATATAAAAGTTGGGGTCAATTGACTATCTGAAGAGCTATTTTGATTTTTAAAATGGGATGTTTTTGATCAAATTTGCATTATAGTGCCCATAGCAGCACGCGCGGATTTTGAACTTTGACGCGCGCTCACGGCCTTATGAAAGGTCAAGAGTGACTGAAATTAATGTAAATTGTCATTTACGGTAAGAGGAATATAAATCATGTAAAACAAATGAATTTGACCTTTTCCGCGCGTTGTGAGCGCGCGCAACGCGCGCGGGGACACTTACGGACGGAAAATGTTGAAATGCTTAAAATGACCTGATTCGTACTCTCCTTTGATAGTTAAGTGATTTTGAGCATTTTAATATTTTGACGCACGCGTACGCGCGCGTCGTGAACTTTATGTGACCTTTGATGACATGACCTGTTGACCCTTGACCTGAAGTATATGTGATATGAATATGAATGACCTTTGCTTATGCATCACGAAGATATGATGGATAACGTGATTTCACAAAATGGCGCCTGGATGACGTCACGATAACCTGATGACCTTGAAAATGTTCCTGTCACGTCTCATGACAATGACCTATGACTGTGTCAAAATTGAAAGAAATTAAAACAACCGATCTTGAGTTAACCGATAAACAAAAAACGGGAAGAAATAAAAATAAATAATAATAATAATAATAAACTAGAAATTTAATTCGTCACGAAGACGAATAAGGTGGTCTGTCTTCAAGTCTTATGATAGATTAAAATAGTTACTGTATTGAGAAAGGGAGAAGTTATAAAGACATGTAAACAATGATCATGATGATGATGATGATCTTGATAGTAATGGTGATGACGATAATGATGATGATGATGATCATGATGATGTTGATGATTATCATCAACAGACCATGATGACATCAGACTGAACAAAATGAGAGAACATTTAGATAGTATAAAGTCTCAGCTACAACACACTCAAAAATCAACAAAAATCAAGCTGAAATAACGGCGATATTGCTCGCAAAAGACAAGAATGTAGAATCCAGATTTGAGAAAAAGTCATCTCCCATAAGGATTACACGCAAAAAGTAATGGATCAAGTGATAATAGGGTAATAATAAAGTAAATATGGTTGTTTATTACATTATTTGCGATTGTACGTGTTTTAATATTCAAAGGAGATGGTACAGTGAAAGGTCAAAAAGAAAAAAAAGTTTAAAAAAAAATTGTTGGAGACGCCCGGACTCGAACCAGGGACCTCGAGGTCGGAAGTCAAGTGCGTTACCGATATACCAAAACATTTCCCATAGAGATTACACGTAAACGGAAAATGGAATTATCAAATCCCACTTTGTAAGTGAAATATGAGCATGATCCCGGCATCTGATCGAAAAATAAAGGGCACATTTGTGATAGCTTATTGTCTCAGCTACAACATACTCAAAGCTCAGCGTAAACAAAGATAAAACAACGGAGATATGGCTCGCGAAAGACCAGAATGTAGAATCCAGTTTTGAGAAAAAGTCATGTCCCATAGAGAATACACGCAAAATGTGAAAAATTGACATGCCTCCTTTAATCGCAAAAATACGCCATGATACCATTGTCAAAATGAAATAGCGTGTTGACTACATTTGTAGAAAATATTCTCAGGTAGAACATATCCAAATTTGAAAGAAAATTGATCAATATTTACAGAGATACAATCAATTTTTCAAAAATCTTCTGACGTCATAATATGCAAATTGAAATTATGAGTTCGGTGGCCATTATGATGACGTCATGAGTTAATTGAGGGTCAAATGACACATGAAATCATATCTCCAACTCATGCTTTTTCCGACCATGATATAAAAGTTGGGGTCAATTGACTATCTGAAGAGCTATTTTGATTTTTAAAATGGGATGTTTTTGATCAAATTTGCATTATATTGCCCATAGCAGCACGCGCAGATTTTGAACTTTGACGCGCGCTCACGGCCTTATGAAAAGTCAAGAGTGACTGAAATTAATGTAAATTGTCATTTACAGTAAGAGGAAGCTAAATCATGTAAACAAAATTGAATTTGACCTTTAACGCGCGTTGTGAGCGCGCGCAACGCGCGCGGGGACATGTACGGACGGAAAATTTCGAAATGCTTAAAATGACCTGATTCGTACTCTCCTTTAATAGTTAAGTGATTTTGAGCATTTTAAAATTTTGACGCACGCGTACGCGCGCGTCATGACCTTAATGTGACCTTTGATGACATGACCTGTTGACCCTTGACCTGACGTATATGTGATATGAATATGAATGACCTTTGCTTATGCATCATGAAGATATGATGGATAACGTGATTTCACAAAATGGCGCCTGGATGACGTCACGATGACCTGATGACCTCGAAAATGTTCCTGTCACGTCTCATGACAATGATCTATGACTGTGTCAAAATTGAAAGAAATTAACACAACCAATCTTGAGTTAACCGATAAACAAAAAACGGGAAGAAATAAAAATAAATAATAATAAATAAATAAATAAATAAATAAAGAAAGAAAATTCTGACGAAAACAATAGGTGATCTGTCGAAAACGACAGACCACCTAATAAATAAAGAAAGAAAATTCTGACGAAAACAATAGGTGATCTGTCGAAAACGACAGACCACCTAACTAGACTTTAATTCGTCACAAAGACGAATAAGGTGGTCTGTCTAAGTCTTATGATAGATTTGAGAATGGGAGAAGTTATATAGACATGTAAACAATGATGATGATGATGATGATGATCTTGATAGTAATGGTGATGACGATGATGACGATGATAATGATAATGTTGATGATGACGATGATGATGTTGATAATCATGATCATGATCATGATGATATTGATGATGATGATGATCATGCTGACATCTGATTAAAAAAATGAGGGAGATGTAGATAGCATATAGTTTCAGCTACATTATACTCAAAAATCAACAAAAAACAAGCGGAAATAACGGCGATATTGCTCGCAAAAGACAGGAATGTAGAATCCAGATTTGAGAAAAAGTCATCTCCCACAAGGATAACATGCAAAAAGTAATGGATCAAGTGATAATAGGGTAATAATAAAGTAAATATGGTTGTTTATTACATTATTTGCGATTCTACGTGTTTTAATATTCAAAGGAGATGGTACAGTGAAAGGTCAAAAAGAAAAAAAAAAGTGAAGAAAAAAAATTGTTGGAGACGCCCGGACTCGAACCAGGGACCTCGAGGTCGGAAGTCAAGTACGTTACCGATATACCAAAAAATTTCACATAGAGATTACACGTAAAGGGAAATAAGAATTCTCAAATCCCACTTTGTAAGTGAAATATGAGCATGATCTCGGCATCTGATCGAAAAATAAAGGGCACACTTGTGATAGCTTATTGTCTCAGCTACAACATACTCAAAGCTCAGCGTAAACAAAGATAAAACGACGGAGATATTGCTCGCAAAAGACGAGAATGTAGAATCCAGTTTTGAGAAAAAGTCATGTCCCATAGAGAATACACGCAAAATGTGAAAAATTGACATGCCTCCTTTAATCTTAAAAATACGCCATGATGCTTTTGTCAAAATGAAATATCGTGTAGACTGCATTTGTAGAGAAGATTCTCAGGTAGAACATATCAAAATTTGAAAGAAAGTTGATCAACATTTACAGAGATACAATCAATTTTCCAAAAATCTGCTGACGTCATAATATGAAAATTAAAATTTTGAGTTTGGAGGCCATTATGATGACGTCATGAGTTAATTGAGGGTCAAATGAGACATGAAATCATATTTCCAACTCATGCTTTTTCCAACCATGATATAAAAGTTGGGGTCAATTGACTCTCTGAAGAGCTTTTTTGATTTTTAAAATGGGATGTTTTTGATCAAATTTGCATTATATTGCCCATAGCAGCCCGCGCGGATTTTGAACTTTGACGCGCGCTCACGGCCTTATAAAAGGTCAAGAGTGACTGAAATTAATGTAAATTGTCATTTACGGTAAGAGGAATCTAAATCATGCAAACAATTTGAATTTGACCTTTTCCGCGCGTTATGAGCGCGCGCAACGCGCGCGGTGACACTTACGGACGGAAAATTTTGAAATGCTTAAAATGACCTGATTCGTACTCTCCTCTAATAGTTAAGTGATTTTGAGCATTTTTAAATTTTGACGCGCGCGTACGTGCGCGTCATGACCTTTATGTGACCTTTGATGACATGACCTGTTGACCCTTGACCTGAAATATATGTGATATGAATATGAATGACCTTTGCTTATGCATCATGAAGATATGATGGATAACGTGATTTCACAAAATGGCGCCTGGATGACGTCACGATGACGTGATGACCTTGAAAAGGTTCCTGTCACGTCTCATCACAATGACCTATGACTGTGCCAAAATTGAATGAAATTGACGAAATTGAACTTGAGTTATCCTAGGCACAAAAAAGTGTAGGAAATAAATAAAAATAAAGAATAATAATAATAATAAAGAAAATTCTGACGAAAACAATAGGTGATCTGTTTTCAACAGACCACCTAACTAGAAATTTAATTCGTCATGGGGACGAATTAGGTGGTCTGTCTTCAATTCTTATGATCATGCTCATCTTCAATTCAATTACCCAATAAAATGATGTTAATGTAAAATGATGTATTGAGATATGAATTGATGACTGAAGTACTAATGAACTGATGAAGTGATAGATTGAACTGTCGTGAAATGATCTGAATTGATGAGCTAAACGGATGAACTGATGAACTGAACTAAACTGATGTGCTGAACTGATGAACGAAATATTGAGAAATTATCATGATAATTCATAATGATCATGATCAAATTTAATGCAAACAAATATTAAAATAAGTAGGCCTAATGAATATGACACAAAGTATTGAAAATAAACTACTTAATCATGATTATCATTATTGTCATGATGACGATAATGATAATCATGATGATGATAATCATGATAATGATGATGTTGATGAGGATGATTATCATCATTATGATAATGATGATGATAATGGTGATGATGATGACGATGATAATGATATTGATGATGATAATCATGATCATGAAGATTTTGATGGGGATGATTATCATCATTATGATAATGATGATGATGATCATAAGCGTGATCCTGACATCTGATTGAAAAAAGTGATGAAATATTTAGATAGCATATAGTCTCAGCTACAATATACTCAAAAATCAACAAAAACCAAGCGAAAAAAAACGGCGATATTGCTCGCAAAAGACAGGAATGTAGAATCCAGATTTGAGAAAAAGTCATGTCCCATAGAGAATACACGCAAAATGTGAAAAATTGACATGCCTCCTTTAATCGCAAAAATACGCCATGATGCTTTTGTCAAAATGAAAAATCGTGGCGACGGTATTTGTTGAAAATTGTCTCAGCTAAAACATATCAAAATTTGGAAGAAAATTGATCAACATTTACAGAGATACACTGCAAACAGTATGCCTAGGGTGTGATTGTTACGTCACAATGGAGTTCGCTCATAGTGCGCATTTTGTTATATGCGTAATATACATTGTCATGGTCACCAGCAGCTGGTGCGCGATGAAATGTACAACTGGCTCGATTATTGCTCACTACTTTCCCACGCATTTTGCCGTTGACTTTTCAGATCGAGCAATAATATTTGTTCTATACGGTTAATAATGTATTTCGTATAGGCATGTTTTTGCCCATATATGCTATGTATTACAAGAGCTCGCACGCACAGACATTTACCTTGAACTGATGCTCATTTCGTTATTAATGGTCATAAAGAGATAAACATGGTATCAAATTGTTCGGTATAAAATGGGCAATACTATGATAGACAAAAAAAAAAAAAAAAACGAACACAAACGTGCGCGCAAATTTATGCGCGCGCAAAGGTGTGCACACGCAAATTTTTCGAAATGCTAGAAATGGCCTAAAACGTACTCTAATTTGATCAAAAAGTGATTTTGAGCATTTTTTATTTTTGCGCGCGCCGACGCGCGGACGTACACTTCCGCGCGCATTTATTGACCTTAAGTTGACCGGACGGATATTGACCTTAATCGTTATAAATATGAATAATGAATGATTTACGGTTATGAAGATATGATCATGAGTTGATTTTCAGAGTACTTCACAAAATGGCGCCTGGATGACGTCACGATATTTCGATGAACTTGAAAATGTTCCTGTCACGTCTTAAGACAATGACCTATGACTGTGTCAAATTTAAAAAAAATTGGACGGTTCAATTTTGAGTAATCGTGCACACAAAAAAGAGGTCACAAGTTTATTTTAATTGAATTGTGTTTTTGTACAAATTCAATTAAAATACTAGACTTGAATTCGTCACGAAGACGAATAAGGTGGTCTGTCTAAGTCTTATGATAGATTTGAGAATGGGAGAAGTTATATAGACATGTAAACAATGATGATGATGATGATGATGATCTTGATAGTAATGGTGATGACGATGATGACGATGATAATGATAATGTTGATGATGACGATGATGATGTTGATGATTATGATCATGATCATGATGATCATGATCATGATCGTGAGCATGATCCTGACATCTGATTGAAAAAATGAGGGAGATTTAGATAGCATATAGTCTCAGCTACATTATACTCAAAAATCAATAAAAAACAAGCAAAAATAACGGCGATATTGCTCGCAAAAGACAGGAATGTAGAATCCAGATTTGAGAAAAAGTCATGTCCAATAGAGAATACACGCAAAATGTGAAAAATTGACATGCCTCCTTTAATCGCAAAAATACGCCATGATGCTTTTGTCAAAATGAAAAATCGTGGCGACGGCATTTGTTGAAAATTGTCTCAGTCGGCTAAAACATATCAAAATTTGGAAGAAAATTGATCAACATTTACAGAGATACACTGCAAACAGTATGCCTAGGGTGTGATTGTTACGTCACAATGATGGAGTTCGGTCATAGTGCGCATTTTGTTATATGCGTAATATACATTGTCATGGTCACCAGCAGCTGGTGCGCGATGAAATGTACAACTGGCTCGATTATTGCTCACTACTTTCCCACGCATTTTGCCGTTGACTTTTCAGATCGAGCAATAATATTTATAATGTATTTCGTATAGGCGTGTTTTTGCCCATATGCTATATATTAAAAGAGCTCGCACGCAATAATGCAAGGCCGTCCAGAGGATTTTTTTATGTTGGAAACCGGGGTAAAATGCAATAAATTATTGAAAATTTATTGCATTTTCTGTTTTTTTTTTAATTCATGGAAACTGCCCTCTACCCTAGCCCCCGCTGCGTACAGTCATGGTTCAGTGACAAAGCAATGGCCTCGTAACTGTGAGGCCCCAGGATCAAAACCGTGTCGATGTGCTATAAGGGCCCTTTTGTGGGGCATTAATCCTCATTACTGTCATTTATGACTTAAGGGCATAGGTCCCCTAGTTGATAAGCATAGTAGCATATACATGATTTAGCAGTCACGCAAAACACACATTGGCAAATCATTGTTCAATAAAATCTGAGAATTATACTATTATTTATCTAGATCTAGTATTTTTAAATTATTTTTAAAATAATTCCATAAATTCCGGATAAAAAAAAAATATTCCACCTTTATGAGCGACAGTGTAGGAGGCTGCCCCCAAAAAAGAAGTGGGCGGGGACGCTAAACATGTATATTCTTTTTACATGGCCTAAACGACAAGGTATCAGATATCCATTGTTTTGACATTCCTTTTCCCTTAGATATAAACACGCAAAATCATGCATTTCGTGAGAAATTATATGCGCGAGAAATATACTGGGCGAATTGTCTGTAGGGCGAATTTAATCTGACCAAGATTTTGGCCGATTCGAATTGCATGCACACTCGTACTCATGGTCATATGAGTATCCGAGTACTGCTGTTTTGTGCTGTTGTGCTGATTGCTAGCTTAGCTTTGGTAAGAAATCGGTTGTTGCTATTGTATTACTTTATCGTGAATCCTTTCTTATTAGTTTGTTGGAGATTTTGCGTTATCGCATAAGTGTGTGAGTGTATTAAACTTTTAAAGGCATTGACTTTGTTTATATCTATAATAATGTTTGCAGTTACAAATCAAGTCTGAGATGCGATACATCTTACGTATACATGTATAGCCTAGGGTCTACGTGTAATATCATCAGCTCAGCGAGTGTGATTGTGATTGAATTTTGAAGCCCTACGAAAAACAAAAAGGAAGTGTTTCAAAAAAGTGAAAATCTTTGACTCAGTTTGACTTTGAGTGACCGGTTTTACCATACTCATTTCCCCCAATAGACCGTAGACCTAGTCTAGATCTAGTTCTAGATCTAGGTCAGTGTTGTTATAAATTAAAAACCGTAAGTCCGTAGGGATCTAGGCCTAGTACTATACTACTACTAGATCTAGATACTAGATCTATCTGACTATAGGCCTAGATTAGGGAGGCCAATGCCCGGGCGTAAGGCTTCTACGCCTACGATTTGTGCGCTCGTCGTCCAACTCCAAGTCAGAAAATTACCAGAAGAAAAAAAAAGGGGAAAAAAAAGAAAACAAATATCTAGGGTCTATGGAATAAAATGTATAACAAATACACAATTAAACACTCCACAACATACCTATAATCACGGATCTGTAACGATCTTTCACCATTTATTGACGATCTTGCAGATTTTGACGTATTTTGATCCAATAATTGGGCTAGCAGACGAAAAAAACGGACGCACAAGAGAAACTAGAGGGTGATGAGGTTAGCTCACTAAAATCCTTCTCAATGACTGAAGGTAGATCCTAAAAATATGGAACCAATTTAATATCAAAGAACTTTTGAAAGAGATTAACATATCAGATGTGCACAAATGTCACTTTTAACAACTAGAAAATATAACGAAAAAAGATTATATCTTTTTAATTGCAGATTTTTACAAACTGCACATTCGAAGGTAGATAGAGTACGATGTTTTTGTCAATCTTGCGTTGGTTTGAGCCCCATACTAGCTAGAGCCATCTCAAATTGAGAAGGAAAATTGTGAACAGAGACCTCATTGTTTGAGCCCCAAATAGAAGTCTTGCGACATCATAATATGAATATTTATGAGCTTCGGTCTCATCGCGCGCAAAACAAATTTGACGTAGTCTCACACATAGTACCTTTTTCTCAGCACTAGACACCAGTGTCGTGCAGTAATGTATGAGAAGTGTAAAAAAAGACATTTCAGTAAAAAAAAAAAAAGTCTACGTGAGCAGTCTATACTCCAATTGAGAAGTGTAATGAATGCCATGATTTGAGCGTGTGTGTTTTAGTGTATGATATCATCATATGGTTAGTGAGAGAGAGAGAGAGAGAGGGAGAGAAATATCTCCGTAAGTAGTACACGTCTATCAATGCGTGCAGTCATATTTGATTCCGTATTGTGATCGCTGCATGCAAGTGCAAGTTGGATTTATCGATCGATGATAATGCAGTGTCAGATCTTTACTGATGTCTGAGGAAATAGTAATTGGAATACATCACAAAACTAAGGTAGGCCTATTTATTTATTTAATTTTTAATTACTTTCTTAATTTACAATGAGTGGCTTTCGAGCTTTCTCTCCATTATGTTTTGACCCTCCATGCCATGGCTAGCATGGTCGATCGCGGCTTGCATGCAATTACCGTACCTGGCCTGCAGTACTGTGTCGGTGTGTGCGACTAATTCAAGGCTAGCCGGTGATGATGAATGTACTTTCGCGCGAAGTTTTGAACTTGTTGTCCGGGCAATGACCATGATGACACGCCCATTCCCTCGGGCCTGTCTAATTCTCAACGTAATTGAAATTGATTGTTTCAAGGCTCTTACGTACGGCCAGGCGTAGAAGGAACCTCATAGGAACTAGCTGGATATCTCCTATTTTATGGAACTTCTGGAGTCGGCAGATGGGTGAGTTTTCTTAGTGAAAGAAAATGCTTTCTTTTAATGTTTGTTTTATTATAAACAAATTAGTAATTAAAAAGTTAGATTTGGGCATTGGCCTCCCTACCTAGATCATAGATCTAGACTAGACCTAGATCTAGTCTAGATCTATTAATTTCTAATTCCAATCATAAATATCTTGATAGTTGATAATTAGACAGGTCACAGCTGACAGGCGATCGGCTTGTAAAAGTCATGGGATAATAATTATCGCCTCGCCAAAGAAGGAGGGGATCTAGACCCCTGTATTAATATGCTGCTCGATGCCCTTCCTTCTTTGTGCCGTAACAAATCTGGTTTAAAATAAATAACTTTAGTAATGTTTGACGGATTTTAATGAAATTTGATATGAAGGTAAATGGTAGATCTATAAAAACACAGCATAAGGTCAATTTCGGAGTTTGTAGGTCAAAGGTCATGGCTCATTAAATATGCGAATCTGGTTTCTATTCGATAACTTTAGTAATGTTTGACGGATTTTAATGAAATTTGATAGGAAGGTACATGGTTTAAAAACATAGCATAAGTTCAATTTTGGAGTATGTAGGTCAAAGGTCATAGCTCATTAAATATGCGAATCTGGTTTCTGTTTGATAACTTTAGTATTATTTGATGGATTTTCATGAAATTCGATATGAAGGTACATAGTATAAAAACACAGCATAAGTTCAATTTCCGAGTATGTAGGTCAAAGGTCATATAGCTCATTAAATATGCGAATCTGGTTTAAAATCAATAACTTTAGTAATGTTTGACCAATTTTAATGAAATTTGATATGAAGGTAAATGGTATAAAAACACAGCATAAATTCAATTTCGGAGTATGTAGGTCAAAGGTCATGGCTCATTAAATATGCGAATCTGGTTTCCGATCGATAACTTTAGTAATGTTTGACAGATTTTAATCAAATTTGATATGAAGGTACATGCTATCAAAATACAGCATAAGTTCAGTTTCGGAGTATGTAGGTCAAAGGTCATAGCTCATTAAATGTGCAAATCTGGTTTCTATTCGATAACTTTAGTAATGTTTGACGGATTTTAATGAAATTTGATAGGAAGGTACATGGTATAAAAGGCAAGTTCAGACTAGTCTCGGAAAAATGCGCAGTGCTCGTCGTTAGCTGTAATGCGTATCAGAACAAACCCAAACAAAGACGTGATCGTAACGAGAAAAAAATCATTAAAAACTACGAGAGCACAATTGGAAAGACAACTACTCAAAATTATCGTAAGCAGATACATAACTTGGAGGAAGAATACAATAGTTGTCCAAGAAAAGCCACATAAATAGTGATATTTAAGGAGTTACTACAGGTACAATCATTATCCGAATGGGCCTGCTGATATGTCAGAATTACACGTGTTTAAATTGAACACGAGGCTATAGAAACCAAATACCGCCCTCTACGGTGAAAAGCAGTATAACAAAGGATTCTAGTATTTGCAGCAGGCGATAAAAATGTACCCAGTTACTCCTCGATTATCACAATTTCTGTGGCATTTCTTGGGCGATTATTGAATTCTTTGTCCAAGTTATGTACCCGATTATGGTAATTTTGAGCAGTAGTTGTCTTTCCAATTGCGCTCTCGTAGTTTTTAATGATTTTTTTCTCGTTCGTTACGATCACGTCTTTGTTTGGGTTCGTTCTGGCACGCATTACAGCTAACGACGAGCACTGCGCATTTTTCCGAGACTAGTCTGAACTTGCCTTGCAACAGCTATCCGTATCGAAACTTCGTGATTACCAAGTAATTTTCAGCTTTTAAAAAAAAGCATGCGATGTTTAAAATAAGAGATAAATATTTATTTTGTCTTTAAAAAATTATATGATCGGTATATTGTAAAGAAGAATTTTTTAGAAAGCTGTTTTATTATTCTAACATTCATATTTTTTTACCAGATTTATTCAACCTGCATAAATCAAAATGGCGGCTGGAACGTTGTCATTCTATTTTTGCCCCAGTTTTTTTACTTTTAGAGGCACGATAATGGCACTAAACATCGCCAATCATGGATGAAAATAATGTCAAATGGAAGAATATACCGATCTGAGCCGAGGTATGCATTAGTTAATTGATTTGATTGATAAAAAAGGTCACTTTTAAGGGACATACTGATGATAATAATCATGATATGCGCTTTTTATAGAGGCAAGTGACAAATCCTGCGAGCTGATTTCGGGACACCGGGTCCCGATAGGTGCAAGGCCGTCGGGACCCGGTTTATGAAAATCCCGACATGACTCAGGCCTAATCAAAACACGGCCTAAGTTTGATTTCCCAGTATATAGGTCAAAGGTCATAGCTCATTAAATATGCGAATCTGGTTTCTGAAATTGATAACTTTAGTAATGTTTGACGGATTTTAATCAAATTTGATATGAAAGTACATGGCATCAAAACATGGCCTAAGTTTGATTTCCCAGTATGTACCCTGCGAGGGGATGCTATGCTTTGCGTTGACTTGTTTTATTTATGTCATTTAGCATTATGAATGAGGGCTCATTATTTGTATTTATTGTAATATATTCATATTGGTATTTTATTAAATGTAATTTTTTTGTTTTTTTTGTTTGTATTTTAGGTTACTGAGAGTTCAAGAGTTGCAGAAAGTAAGTTGATATGCTTAGAAAGGCTGAAGTCAAGTAGTTTTTAAATTAAAGCTATGACGGAATGAAACAGATCCGCATAATTGGGAACAATTGAATGCAGAATACGAAAGCTATGGCTTTTAGAAATTGTCTATATAACTTTTTGGACACTACCAAGTTACTTTTAATTATGTCAGTAAAGGTATAGACCAGTTTTGGAAACGCCCCCCTCTCAAAAAATGAAATGGTACCTTTTATTACCAATCATGTGAAAGAATATGTTTTGACTAATACCTGATGATACAAATTTTGATACTAATTGATATATTTGGTAAATTATATCTATCCGGAGTGGATAGATATCGCGCATGTGTCGCATAGTCCCATATACATCTTTCTGTGTACAGTGCTTGTAACTTTACCATGACTGGGTCAAATTTCTCATCATTTTGATGATCCACAACCTTTCAGTACACACCAATACTTACCGTATATGCTAGATGATCAACCTTTTGTGATCGATTCCACAACGTTTCCGAAAAAGTTTGTTTAAACACCTAGTGCAAATGATAGATGTATTTTGATTTTAGTCCAATGCAATACATATAGTACAGGTGACCTTGCCTAAGTCGAACTTGGATAAGTCAAAAATTGCTATGGTTGAACGTCTACACGTAGCCCATCCTGTTTTGTCCCATTATTTTATAACCCTCCTAAATCAAAATTTGTCTAAGTCAAAGCTATTTTATGGGTCCCAAAAGATTTGAGTTAGGCCATTAATTTTTGTTTACATGTTTAGCGTCCCAATGCAATCGCATGACCAAAACTGGTCTTTACCTTTAAAGGTACTATGTCCCATTTGCAGGCCAACAAAATGAGAAGGCTACATTCGAACGGCATTTGAAAGATAATACTAATTTAGAAGTTCCCTAAAAAAAAAGGGGGGGGGGGGCTTGAAAATGTCTTTAAGTTGGAAAATAACGACTATTAGTTGTCGAATCGACTTAAGAACTATAGAGCCAGTAAGTAATGGTCTTATTTTCAGACCATTGTACCGAATGGTCGTACATTTTATGCTGCGCAAAGATTCAATCAGTTTAATTTTGGCCATTACAAGCAGAAGTGGGATATTGATGTTGACAAATGTTCATATACCCTTTACAGCTCATTTTATGTACATGTATGTTATTACCAAAGAAGAAAAAAGCCAGTGAGTCACTCAATAGTGTCT
Source organism: Strongylocentrotus purpuratus (assembly GCF_000002235.5). Taxonomy (NCBI): domain Eukaryota; kingdom Metazoa; phylum Echinodermata; class Echinoidea; order Camarodonta; family Strongylocentrotidae; genus Strongylocentrotus; species Strongylocentrotus purpuratus. The sequence goes on from NW_022145614.1 coordinate 11,820,454, forward strand.
GACAGGGAAGCTAGTATAGCAAGTAAACGGGTTTCTTTGCATAATATGAATATTAGGACACTGCTAATGTTTAAATTTGACAGATAGGACATACATGACATATTCATAATTTCTGCAAAGTTCTACATAATTTGATGTTGGCTGCAAAAGGGACCGACATAGTATCTTTAAGCATTGGATGAGGGCTCACTATTTGTATTTATTTGTGTAATATATTCATATTGGTATTTCATGAAATGCAATTGTTTTTTTCTTTTCTTTTTTTCTTTCAGGTTATTGACTGTTTTCAGAGTTGCAGAGAGTTGCAGAGAGTTGCAGAGAGTAAGTTGATCTGCTTAAGAAGGCTGAAGTCAAGTAGTTTTTAAATTAAAGCTACAATGGAATGAAACAGATCTGCATAATTGGGAACATAATTGAACGCGGAATAGGAAAGCTATGGCTTAATGAAATTTCTATATAACATTTTTGACACTTCCGTAGGTATGCAACATAATTTTGTGGACAATTCATAATACTCTTCCATTGGGTGTAGCCAAAATTTGAAGAGAATCCATAGTGAATTATGTAAGGAGTTGATAAAGAAGAAAAAGTTTTTTTCATTGAACACCTAGTGCAAACGTATAGATGTATTTTGATTTTAGTCCAATGCAAAACATATAGTACAGGTGACCTTGCCTAAGTCGAACTGGGATAAGTCAAAAATTGCTATGGTTGAATGTCTACACGTAGCCCATCCTGTTTTGTCCCATTATTTTATAACCCTCCTAAATCAAAATTTGTCTAAGTCAAAGCTATTTTATGGGTCCCAAAAGATTTGAGTTAGGCCATTAATTTTTGTTTACATGTTTAGCGTCCCAATGCAATCGCATGACCAAAACTGGTCTTTACCTTTAAAGGTACTATGTCCCATTTGCAGGCCAACAAAATGAGGAGGTTACATTCCAACGGCATTTGAAAGATAATACTAATTTAGAACTTCCCTAAAAAAAAGGGGGGGGGGCTTGAAAATGTCTTTAAGTTGGAAAATAACAACTATTAGTTGTCGAATCGACTTAAGAACTATAGAGCCAGTAAGTAATGGTCTTATTTTCAGACCATTGTACCGAATGGTCGTACATTTTATGCTGCGCAAAGATTCAATCAGTTTAATTTTGGCCATTACAAGCAGAAGTGGGATATTGATGTTGACAAATGTTCATATACCCTTTACAGCTCATTTTATGTACATGTATGTTATTACCAAAGAAGAAAAAAGCCAGTGAGTCACTCAATAGTGTCTGACAGTGAAGCTAGTCTAGCAAGTAAACCGGTTTCTTTGCATAATATGAATATTAGGACACTGCTAATGTTTAAATTTGACAGATAGGACATACATGACATATTCATAATTTCTGCAAAGTTCTTCAGAATTTGATGTTGGCTGCAAAAGGGACATAGTATCTTTAAGCATTGGATGAGGGCTCACTATTTGTATTTGCGTTGCCAATTTGAGGATCCCCATAGAAAGTACAACAAGTGTTTTCAAACTTTCATAACTCTCTTATTTTATAGCCGATTTTGATGAAACTTTTTTGAAATTGCTTCTCTCATATTACTCTTTCGTATGAGATGATTTTCTCCTTGGGTTTTGGTTTCCTTTTAGTTTTTGTGAGCAGATTTTTTACATTTAGGGTGTTTTATCACTATGACTATATGACTATGACTTTATTTTGGTCTCGGGATGCTCCACTGAGACTATCTTCTGGTTCCGCAAATCCCGGCTTGCCTTAATAGACCGCTGGCACCCGCGCCCGCACTAGTGGTGACGATAAATTGTGCACTGCATTTAATAGATGCACACAACACAGCGCTGTTGCAAAAGCGATAGTGGCTGGTCTTCTTACTTACGAAAATGCCAGATTACAAGTACTTAACATCTAAGCACACTTTCCAGCATCGCTCTAATTAAAGTAAGTATATTCTAGATTCTAATCTATAATCCATATTAATTCATAAACTTCATAATATGGTACAAACGAGCCCTTATCAGGGCTTTTCAATCATGTAAAAAGTGAATGGGGCTGGATCTGGCACATATCTATGTTGACTTAAAGGGGAAGTCTATTTTGAAGCAATAGTGATTTAATAATTAAGTCATTCTCATTTCAATAGATACGAGCTCCTTGATGATTTCTCAAGAATTGCCCAGACGTGTCTATTGAATTTAATTAATTTTTTTTTCTATTCCTTTCTGTCTTTTGCAGGACCGAGGGTGGTACACTCCAAAGAACTCTCCAAAGAACTCTCCAAAGAACTCTCCAAAGAACTCTCCAAAGAACTCTCCAAAGAACTCTCCAAAGAACTCTCCAAAGAACTCTCCAAAGAACTCTCCAAAGAACTCTCCAAAGAACTCTCCAAAGAACTTGAACTTGCACTTGAACTTACACTTGAACTTACACTTGAACTTGCACTTGAACTTGCACTTGAACTTACACTTGAACTTGCACTTGAACTATCTTGAACTATCTTGAACTATCTTGAACTATCTTGAACTATCTTGAACTATTTTGAACTATCTTGAACTATTTTGAACTAAAGAACTTCCAAAGAACTTGCACTTGAACTTGTATTTGAACTAGCACTTGAACTTGAACTATCTTGAACCTTGAATCTGAAACATACATACTGAATGAAACTTGAATCTGGAAATCTTGAATCGAATCAAAACTGGAACAGAATATTTCTAAAGATTGTATTGCCATTTTTAGAAGACATAATTATTGTCAATTATAAAGAAATTATTGGTAGTTTCTAGAAGGAATTAAAAGTAAACTGAAATAAAAAGAAGAACAATAGAGGGAAAGGAATCTAACTCTAATTCCTGGAACTTGATAAGACCATACTTACAGTTGAAAGCAGTAATATTGTAAATCTTGGGAAAGAAAAAAAAGAGGTATACATTTTAAAGAGTAAAGTAGATTGGAAAAGTAGTCGTTCAAGATAAATATTGGAAGTTTGAAGGACTGTATTGCCATTTTAGAAGACATAATTATTGTCAATTACAAAGAAATTATTAGCAGTTTCTAGAAGGAATTAAAAGTAAACTGCAATAATAAAAGAAGAATAATAGAGGAACAGGAATCTAATTCTAATTCCTGGAACTTGATAAGACCATAATTACAGTTGAAAGCAGTAATATTGTAAATCTTGGGAAAGAAAAAAAGAGGTATACATTTTAAAGAGTAAAGTAGATTGGAAAGTAGTCGTTGAAGATAATATTGGAAGTTTTAAGGACTGTATTTTAGAAGACAAAATTGCTGTCAATTAGAAAAAAAATCTGGGCAGTTTCTAGAAGGAATTAAAAGCAAAGTGAAATAAAAAGAAGAACAATAGAGAAAAAGCAATCTAATTCTAATTCCTAGAACTTGATAAGACCTCTATTAGAATTCAAAACAGTAGTATTAGTAATCTTGGGAAAGTAAAAAGAGCGTATACACAGCAAAGAATAAAGAAGATTGAACAAAATAGTGTGAAGAAGGCAATATTGCAAGTTTGAAAGACTGTATTGCCATTTTAGAAGACATAATTACTGTAAATTAGAAAGAAATATTTGGCAGTTTCTAAAAGGAATTAAAAACAAACTGAAATAAAAAGAAGAACAATAGCAAGAAAGCAATTTAATTCTAATTCCTAGAACTTGATAAGACCATAATCACACAAAATTTGTGTCAATATATAGAGTCCTAGAAAAGTGAGCGTTGTTGATTGTAAAGAGAAAAGGAAAGAAATCCTTCGATATATAGTGTTCAGAATTTTAAAAATAAAAGTAAGCTTGATTGTAGAGAGAGTAAGAAAGAAGATTGGGTCAGGATAAATATATAGTTTTAGAAATATAAGTGAGGTTGATTGATTTGAGAAAGAATAAGAAAGATATTTTGATCAGGATATAAAGTGAACCTGTTTGCAGAGAGAGAGTAACAAAGAAATTAGCAATTTGGGAACTTATATAGGCCTACAATACATTTAGGCTATTAATGACCTACTCATAATTTTAATAAAAAACGCCATCTTGAGACAAAAACATTATAGCTCCTTAACACAGTACAAGCTAGTGTATATAAAGCTAGGCTATTGAAATACCATAGAGTTTAATATCAGTAAGGATTAGTTTTTCATAATTCACAATAGGAATATTTAAATAAAAGACTATTGGAGTAAGGAATATATACAGAACATTATATATCAAAGTTACAGAACCGTTAATTGTAGACTTGTAATTATTAACCAGAACTGTTGCAAGTATATAAGCAAAATTTACCATGATGGATACAATTGAATTTAAGAAAACACTTGATGAAATCATGAATATACTGACTAGTTGTGCATTGGTGACCAACCCAGATCTTAATGAATGCTGTATCTGTAACAATGAAATCAAAGAAAATGAAAGTGATGCAAGATGTGACTGTTGTAGTAAGCATTTTCATGTGACATGTATGGGATTCCCTTGTGAAGACAGACTGAGTGACCTGACATTGATCTGGATTTGTTCATTTTGTGGCAATAACAACATGGCTCATCGCATGTTTGATCAAGTATGCATCCCTTCTCATTTCAATAGATACGAACTTCTTGGTGATCATGATGAACACTGTTACTTGGATTTGAACCAATCAAGGACCCTATCAAGTACGACCAACAAAAGAAAATGTGGCAGATCAAAGAAGAGGTATGGTAAAAAGGGAAAGAAAACCAATCGATTGAGAGGAACACAACATCATATAACTGACAGGCAAACAAATGAGTCTGATAGACATAATCCTTTGGCTATGGAAAATCCATCCCAAATAGAACACGAAGAGATGCAAAATGAAAAATTTGAGGATGACTGGGTAATTGTGAAATCAAGGAAGACGAAATGGGTGGAGAAACTAAAATCAAGAAAATTGTATCCCAAATCAATAGATGATCATCAAACAGACAGGAAAATCAGAAGAAAATCAGTGAATGGCAAAGTCTTAGAACCTGGTGTAACTTACATCGGCAAAGCAATGAAGACATTCTATGAAAGCCATAGCAGGAAAAAAAAGGAAGACCGAAAGAAAGTTGATTGTAAAGAAAAGAAGGTGAAATCCGAGAAAAAAGATATCAGTGTTCAATCTTACACAGAAACTCTTTTAGGTTTATATGCCTACAGTGTGCAGTCCCCACATGCAATGAAGTTGTATAATGACATGTGTGTGCAAAGTGAAACGGCACAAACACGATCCTGGGCAGACATAGCAAGCAATTTGCCAACTCAATCTAGAACAGATACATGTGTTGATATCGATGTATGTACTTGTAATCTTTTTGAACAGATCAAGGATTTGCGAAAGTACAGAGTTCATGCTGGTGGCAAGAAAAAAGAAGCAAAGAACAAGAAAGGTCGAGCAAGGAACAAGAAAGGTCAGTCTTCCAAAGGGAAAAAAGGTACTGATGGAAATCACTCTTCTGATAAATCGGAGATTAGATTTGACAAAGATGAAGGAATAGAATTAGCAGTAAAGAATGAGAAGCAAGATACAAAGATATCGATGAATGCAGGTGACCAAGGACTTGATACAAATACATGTAAAAATGATACACACTCAGACCAGTATATTTGCAATATGAAAGACAACAAAGGTTCAGATGGAGTTGTGCAGGACGATTCAAAGAATAATCTGTTGAAATCAAATTTTGATGAAAATGGGGAAATTGAAACGGACGATGATAGTGGCAGTGATGTTCATATACCAGTGAAACGTTCGTGTGCAAGAAATTGTATAGAATCTGATAGTGATACAGACACAAGTCCTGGATGTGATTTATTCGATAGAAGTGTTTTACCAGAACACAATATGCCTTTGAATGTTTGTGATAGACCAAAAGATATGCCCAGAAATGAACCAGTAGACAATGTCTGTGAATCGGTATTGGAAAATGATGATATGATGAAAAATGATTTTTCAGATGTTTCAGATGGTGTACAAGAAGATGCAGTGTTTGACAATGACCTGGAGAATAGAAGCTTTGATACAGTAAAAGATGGTACAGACAATGATACTGATATGTCATTTAATGATCATGCTCATTCAAGGAATCCTTTAGAATCTTCTTCAGATTCAAATATCAAAGATGAAGACATTGAAAAGGCAATAGATGCTAATATGTACACATGTACTGATGAAACAGAAAAAGAAGTTGAATTTGTAGCAGATCTTGGATTACGTGACAGACCTGATAAAGATTTCAAATTTGTACCCCTCCAGAATAATGACAAACGGAACATTTGTTCAAAACTGAATATCAGATATATAGGCAAAGGCTGTGATTCAAGGTTAGATAGAAATAGCTGTATTGGAGTTCCTTTACAGAGTAAACAAATTACTGGTGATGGCAATTGTTTCTTTCGTGCAATTTCCTATGTAATTTCTGGAACTGAGCGTAATCATGCAATTCTAAGAAATGCCACTGTGAAACATTTATTGCAAACCAAGGACATGTTTAGTAATACATTGAGCCAAGAATATAGAACAGTCAGAGGATATGTTTTGAAACGTAGAATAAAGGAAGACGGAACGTGGGCTACAGACACTGAAATTAGCGCTTTAGCAAATTTAATCGATACTGATATTTATTCATACAATGACCAAGTACCATGTTGGCAATTGTTCTCTGCAAAGAAACCTGGAAGAATAAATATTGTAACATCTGATAAGGGAATTTATATACTGTACACAGGAAATGTTCATTTTAATGTTGTTGAATCTGTAGATTTTGGCAATTTCAATTCATTGGAACAGACAAGAACAACTAAAGAAGATAGAACGTCAAAGAGAACTCTGCCATTTCCATCAATTCAGGCTGATGTTAAAGTAAAGCATGTGTTGAAGAAGTGTAGATCCAAGTCGCAGATAGAGGAAGAAATTGATGAAGTAGTGGATAAGTCTCCTGAAACATTTCAAAACCATGTTGATCCAAAGGGAAAAAAACGTAGGCTCACGTTGGAGACTGGTACGATAAATCACGATGAGAGGAAAGGTACTGCAAATCTTTTGGACATGACATATGAACAGTGTGCAAGTAATCAGTCTGAATCAGTCGTTCACAACGAACGTAACACCAAGGACGAAACCCTTGAAAGTGATCACAAAGACAAATGCACGAGAGTTGATACACAAATAACGCTTGTTGCCCAAGGGACATTCAATCAAGGTGATACAAGATTTGGTGACTTAAGTGGAAAGCAGTGTGTTACCAATTCACTTTCTGCACTGTTGTATAGCAAGGTAAAAAATGCCAATGATTGGAAAAGTACAGATCTAGACAGGATTTTGAATAACGGTAATGAATTATATTGTTACATACGGCGATCCACTTCACTCGACAACCAATACTTATTGATATCTGATCTATTTGAATATTTGGATGCGTACAATGAATTGTTTAACATAGTATGCCGTGAACCAGTCACTGGATTGTTAGATGGAGATGAATTGATATTGGCCCAGTCTCTTTCGATGACATTGAAGCAAGCACTCGAAAAAGAACTCTGTACTGATTCTGATGCATGTTTTGTGACATTTGCTAGAAGTACTTTCATTGTATTATCTGGTCAAGATGGTTTCTTTATATTTGATTCACATTCCAGAAGCAGTCGAGGTTTCCTGAGTTGTAACGGACACAGTGTTGTACTTCGTACTCAAAGCTGGCAAGGTGTGTACAAGCATTGCATGAGGTTAGCAAAATCAATGGGATGCCCCCTGCACACCGAATATGAAGTAACTAGTGTGTGTGCTAAAGCAACTTCCGGTAAGAATGAAACCTTGAAAGGCTATCCACAGTTACAGGATTTTGTTTGTAATCCAATTCCTTCGTCAAATACGCACAGTGAAAGTCAGTCTGGAAGCTCTGGATGTTCCATACATTGTGAAAGCTTTGATGAAGTTCAAATATTGGATGAGAGTGTTTCCCCACAAAAGATGATTGATAACCCAAATGTATTTGTCTTCCCTGAAGAAGCAAATGAAACGATCATTCATGATGTACATTATAACGGTCAGGAATTAAAACTGAAGAGTGTGACAATTACCTTAACCAAACTAAAAGAACCACAGCTGAATAATAGTTGTCTTCTGAAAGGAAATGACTCCATAAAAACAGAATATGAAAATGAACATAAGGGAGACTCAAAAAATTGTACTAAATGTGAAAATGACTCTGATAGATTGAATTTAGTGACGAAAGTTCAGAATTCCAACTCTATCTTAAGCAGAAAACGAAAATGGAGTAATCTCGAAAGCGATGCAAAAGTTGATGTTGACCTTGGCAAGGAAATTCGAAAATCCAAATGGGTGAAAATGAATGAGAACGACGGCTTAAGAATTGATGCGAGCAAATGTGCTGATAGTAATGACGAATTAATAATAATTGGAGAAGTTCATGTTAGAAATGTAGACCCAGGAAAAAAAAAACGTAAAAACAGAGAAAGTTCCAATCAAATTAGGAAGCGCAAGAGACAGCAAATGAGAGAAAAACGAGCCCTGGCCAAAGATGAAATCATTAAGAAAAAGGAAAAGTGTCTACACAATGCGCAAATGAGGAAAAATAAGTCGAAGAATAAATATCGAAATGATTTAACCTACAAAATCAAAAAAATAAATGAAGTAAAACAAAGACAAAAAGAGAATTACAACACTGATTTATCACACAAAATAAAGCAAGGAGCTTATGTCAAACAAAGGCAAAAAGAAATGTATAAAGAGGATTCAAATTTCAGGAACATACAGCTAAATATTATGAAAACCAAATATCATTCTGATTTACATTATAAAAAGAAAATTTTGTATAGAAATAAACAGAAATATTTGATAAATGAAGGATTCAAAGAAAATGTTAAAACAGTTATGAGGACTAAAATGAAAAATAAATATTGGAACAATGAACATTTCAGACGAATGCATAAAAGTAAAATAAGAAGTAAATATTCGAACAATGAACATTTCAGACAAATGCATAAAAACAAAATAAGAAGTAAATATTTGAACAATGAACATTTCAGACGAATGCATAAATGTAAAATAAGAAGTAAATATTCGAACAATGAACATTTCAGACAAATGCATAAAAACAAAATAAGAAGTAAATATTCGAACAATGAACATTTCAGACAAATGCATAAAAACAAAATAAGAAGTAAATATTCAAACAATGAAAATTTCAAGGAAAAACAACAAGATACCATGAAAATATTGTCAAAAATTAGATACAAAGGTAAAGAATTTAAGGAAAAGAAATTGATGAGCTTAAAAATGAAATATAAAAGAATTGAAAAATATAGGCAAAATGTAATAAAACAAAATCGAAAAAGGTTTGCACTTCGAACAGTAAAATTGTCAGAGTTTGATATTGTACTTGAAGAATTTAGAAAGATAATTTCTCATGGCCCAGAATATGTGTGCTGTGTATGCTTAAAACTTCTCTTTGAGAACCAAGTATTGAAATGTAAAAAGAGTAATTATAAAATTCAGACATGCATAAGTGAAGAATATTTGCATGTTTGCAATTCAGAATGCCGGTCAAAATGTTTAATAGGCCAGTCAGCCCGATCGTCACTATGGATATGCTTCACCTGTCATAGAAAATTGAAAGCTGGAAAAGTACCTCCAGAAGCAAATATGAACAATTTACAATTACATGAAGTTCCAGAAGAGCTTGCCAATCTGAACAATTTAGAACAGCATTTGATTGCATTGAATATCCCTTTCATGAAGTTAATGGCGTTGCCTAAAGGTGGTCAAAATGGAGTCCATGGCCCAGTCGTGTGCGTGCCTTCAAACACTTATGAAACAGTAGATATGTTGCCAAGACCACAGACTGAAGATCAATTGATCCGTGTTAAACTCAAACGAAAATTGTCGTACAAAAGCTATTATGAGTACAAATTTGTAGATAAATCTAACTTGCTTAATGCTCTGCAGTATTTAAAAGCAAATAATAAGTGGTATTTCGATGTTACAGTAAATGATAAATGGGAAAACTCACTTGAACGAAATGAACAGGATAATGAAAAGGAAGAAGCAGTGGAAATCGGTGGTAAAGCTCGTTTAGCAAAATATTGGAAGGAAATGGAAGAACAAATTGATTACATTTTGTCCAAAGACAAAAATGCTAATGAAAACATGCAAGACAACAGTAAACTACAACAAAAAATAGATGACAACGACACTGAAGACGATATGGAAGAACGCTTACGCGGTATTCAGTTAGACTCGTGTCTCCAGCCAGTAGATATTGGACAGGAAATATTAGATCAGTATTTTGAAGACATAATATGTTGTGCTCCTTGTGAAGGAAGAAGCCCGGTATCAATTCTACAAGATGAAAGCAATGAGGCCAAATGTTTCCCAGTGTTATTTCCTAAAGGTCAACCAACATTCCATGATAGAAGAGATGAAAAAATAACATTAGGACGTTATCTGCATAACCGACTGATGCACGTGGACAATAGATTTGCTCAGAATACAGATTACATCTTTTATGCACAATATATTTATGAAATTCAACAGGTTATATCACAAGTTTCTATCGCTTTAAGGCAAAGTCCAAACAAAAAAGATGATTCGTCTTCAATAACTGCCTCAGATTTGAAAGATGCAGAGAAAGTTAAAAAAATACTAAAATCAGACAAGGGCTATAAATTTTTAAAGCAAATTCGTGGAACACCTCCATTCTGGCAAAAGACACAAAAAGATGTTCTCGCAATGGTAAGACAGCTTGGAAAGCCCACATGGTTTGCTTCTTTCTCATCTGCCGATATGAGATGGCCAGAATTAATGAATACATTGCTTAGACAAAAAGGAGACACCAGGGAATCGAGTGAATTAGACTACACAGAAAAATGTAATCTTTTAAGATCAAATCCAGTAACAGTTGCCAGAATGTTTGATAAAAGATTTCACACTTTTATGAAGAGAGTTATTTTATCTCCCGCTGCACCGATTGGTAAAGTAGTTGATTCATTTTGGAGAGTAGAGTATCAAGCTCGTGGTTCCCCTCACATTCATGCCTTGTTCTGGGTTCAAAATGCTCCACAGTTGGGTATCGATAAAGATGATGATGTCGTACAATTCGTAGATAAATACATTTCTTGCCAGAAACCGGATGAAAAGGAAGATCGAGAACTGCATGAAATAGTAAGCAAGGTCCAACAACACAGTAAGAAACATTCTAAATCTTGCACAAAAACAGGAAAGGCGTGTAGATTTAATTTCCCGAGACCACCATCTGGAAAAACATTCATTGTAACACCTGTTGAAGAGATTCCAGCTAAAGATTGTGGGAAAGTGCAAAATAAGGGAAAGGACAATGATCAAGTTAAAGCTTCTGAAAAGACTAAAGATGATGCAGAGAAATTGTTGAAGTCAGTTAAAGATGCATTATCCAATGGAATCGAGTACAACAGTGTAAACCATCTCTTTGAAAAGCTTGGCATTACACAAAATCAATTTGAGAATGCACATAATGAATTAGCATCACAACAAAGTATAATCATCAAAAGAGAAATACAAGATGTATGGGTGAATCAGTTTAATCCAAGTCTACTAAGAAGCTGGAATGCCAACATGGATTTGCAGTTCGTAACAAATGTATTTGCATGCGTGGCTTATATTGTATCCTACATGTCAAAAGCTGAACGAGAAATCGGAATGCTATTGAGTCATACACTATCAGAAATGAAAGAGGGAAATGAAAACGCAAAGGAAAGCATGAAAAAACTTGGCCAGGTGTACATGCAAAATCGTGAAGTGTCTGCTCAAGAAAGCGTCTATCGTGTTTGCAGTCTCAGATTGAAAGAATGTTCTAGGAAAGTGGAATTCATTCCTGTTGGACCCAACCCTGTCAGAATGAGTTTACCATTAAGCGTTATAAAAAGCAGACCAGATAACGATAATGATGATGATGAGAATGTTTGGATGCCTAGCAAGCTCGACAGATACAAAGCTCGACCTAAAAACGCAGAATTCAGTGATATGTGTCTTGCAACGTTTTGTTCTCAGTATAGAATCTTAACTGCATCCCAAAAGCCAAGTACAAGAAGTAAAAATGTCTTTAAATTAGATAACGATCTGGGATATATTCAGAAGCGTACTCGTACGGGAGATGCAGTTGTAAGATATCCCCGATTCTCACCCATCATCTCACCCGAAAAATATTATTTGAGCATTTTGCAACTGTTTCTGCCATATTTTGAAGATGGACAATTAAAGCCCCCAACATTTGAAACACATGAAGAGTTCTACGAGACAGGTTCTGTGAAAATATGTGGACGTGAATTGGAGAAAGTCTGGTCAATTGTCTGTACTAACCGAAAGAAGTTTGAAATGAATGCCGATGCAATTGATCATGCACAGGAGCATCTTGACAAATTTGGTCCACACGAAGATGCATGGGGTCTTTTATGTCCGGAAAAGGAAGTAGAGCGACTTGAACATCCCAAAGAAAATGTAGATGTCGAAGATTGTGATGGAGATCTTGATATCCCAGATTTAAAGAATGAACCGAAAAAAGATGACTATAGCATCGAACTACGTTCAGTAAAAATTTCCAAACAAGATGGACATTCTTTGATGAGGTCTTTGAATGAGAAGCAACAGAGTGTTTTTTACAAAATACGACAGTGGTGTTTAGATAGAGTAAATGGAAAATCGGTCGAACCGTTTCATATGTTTCTAACTGGAGGTGCTGGCACTGGAAAGAGTCATTTGATCAAATGTCTTTACTATGAAGCAACACGTATACTAGCCCGAATGTTGCCACATCCTGATGATGTCTCAGTATTGAAAATGGCTCCAACCGGAGTAGCTGCATACAATATCAATGGCAATACTATACATAGTATTCTTTCTATTCCAATCAATGCACAAAGACTGTATCAACCGCTGAGTGATAACAAAATAAGTGTCCTTCGAAATAAGCTGGCTGAATTGCAAATTTTAATCATAGATGAAGTATCAATGGTAGATCAAAAGATGATGTCTTACATTCACGGCCGCCTACGACAAATAAAACAATCACGCGATCAAACTGCTTTTGCTGGTGTTTCAGTTATTGCTGTGGGAGACATGTATCAGTTACCTCCAGTCTTAGGAACTCCTTTATATAAAGACACACTCAATGGTGCATTGTGGAATGCTAATTTCAAGAAAGTAGAACTTGAAGACATTATGAGACAAAAAGACGATACCCAATTCGCTTTTCTCTTAAATAGATTACGTGTAAAAGAAGGGGATGAAATTCTCTGTGATGAAGACCTAGCAATGCTCAAGTCCTGTGAAACTGGCGAAGAATGTGAAAATGCTCTGCATATCTATGCATGTAACAATGAAGTAGATGCTTGGAACAAGAAATTATTGCATACAAAATGTGGAGATGTGATATGCGTAAAAGCACAAGACATGGACAAAGATGTTAAAAAAGGAAATCAAATACTGGAAAAACCTTATACAAAGATGAAAACCCAGTTGCCTCCTTATCTGTGGATTGCAGTTAATGCTAGAGTGATGTTGCTCAAAAACATTGATGTTAGTAAAGGCCTGACAAATGGATGTTTCGGAAATGTAACAGAAATAATAACGGATCATACAAATTTGAATCCAGTTTGCATCAAAGTTAATTTTGAGAAGGCCGATATTGGTATTCATTCAATCGAAATGTCTGAAGAATCCATTGGTAAGAAATATGTGAGAAAACAATTTCCACTTAAGCTTGCTTATGCTTGCACAATTCATAAAGTACAAGGTTCGACATTAGACAAAGCTGTTGTATCATTAAAAAATGTATTTCAATCTGGACAGGCATATGTTGGGCTTAGTCGCGTTACTTCGTTATCTGGACTTGTGATAGAACATTTCGATCCTAAACGTATATATTGTAATCCAGAAATTAAAGAACGCATTGAGATTATGAAGCCGTTTATCGAGAATGAAACTTCTGAAGATATTCACGATTATAACTTTTCTTTGGTAATGCAAAATGTACAAGGATTAAAACAGCATTTTACTGATTTCAAATCCCAGTGCCAATTTGTGAATGTAGATTTTATTTGCTTGACCGAAACATGGATTAATGATGATGATCTCTGTGACGTTATTTTAGATAACTTTCTATTTTATCATCAGCCACGACATCTGTCATACTGTAATTCTGGAGTTGGAAATGTACTCAAAGAACAATCGCACGGAGGTGTTGCAATGTATATCAAGAATACATATTCAAGTAGATTAAACATATCTGTCGACAACTTAGAGTTTATCGCAATTCTTGTCACCAAACCAGTTTCTGTTGTGATTTCAGTCGTTTATCGACCTCCATCATATAGTATCAAATCATTCTGTGAATCATTAGACAATTTGCTAGATGCATTACACAAAAGAAGCATTAGGTGTATTGTGATGGGAGATTTTAATGAGGATTTGTTTAAAGGTTCTTCACAGGTAAACAAGCTAATGTGTAATAAAGGTTACAAACAGCATGTTGTTAATGCTACTACTGAGAAGGGAACATTGATAGATCATGTGTACAGCAAGGGACTAGATTTATTGGAAACAGAGGTCATCCCTACATATTATAGTTACCATGAAGCTGTTAAGATTGCTTTTTAATATTAGTAGTAAAATGAGAAGAATAAACGAGTAAATTTCTTAATTTTGTTGATAATTAAACATTTTCATTTATCATGTCTTCATTCTTGCAAAAATGAATATGAATATTATTCCTTTTTAAAAGGGTTGTCAATATTTTATTGGCTTACCGTACACTTATCAATGATATCATCTGCCATGGACATCACATTGAAAGCAGGTTGTAAAGTTGGTAAAAACCCTTTTCTTAAGGTGATGAGTTGAAGGATTTATGTGTTGTCACTCCTTGCCTTTCAAACCTTAGTATCTTTAAACATCACTCACATCATGACATGTACATGTATTTCGAACTTATAGATAATATTTTACAAATCTAAAACAATGGTGCACATTTAGAATACTGGATTGATAGGTGGATGGATAACAAGATCATACATCCATGCTTTTTCTTCCCAGATTAAGGATTGTCGACCTGATCCGTATATTGAAGTTGGAACATTCCATGAACCTTGCAAAGTGCTCATTTTTTGACTGGGTTGGAGTAGGAGACAAGGTACTTCACGGTGGAAACCATCACTCTGAAGAAGACACTCAAATCAGAGATCAAGCTTGAACGTGACAATGAAACATGCAAGTATTTAAGTAAAGACTCTACAAAATAATTAATCCATCCTAACTTTTATAACTTTTATAACTTTTATAACTTTTATAACTTTTATAACTTTTAAACTTTTAAACTCTTTTTTTGCCATAATGTCACTATGCTTTTCTAATTCTTTATCAGTAAAAATTTCGGTATTTTAATAAGCTGGGAATTGCCTCGACAGAACCTTTATTTGGTTCTTTTGCAATTTCCATTTCATGTACATTATCTATTTCCTTGATTTCTTACTCTTGTCTTTACTTCTCTTTTTAATTGTGTGTTTAAAGTTCAATGTATACTGTGTATCCTACATGTAAATATGTTGTCAATGTACAATGTTTTTCAATGTACTTTTTTTAAATGGACTTGAATAAAATAAAATTTAATTTAATTGAATTGAAAGAAGAGGTTGATATCATGGTTATATATGGAATATCAAAATGGGAAGGTTAATGATAATGAAAGAATACTAATATCGGGACGCAATGCTGGAATGTTATTGTTTGGTAGTGATAATGCGTTTTAGTTGAGTAGGTTATTCACTATGATGTAAGTTGTTTGAGTCAATGAAAATTGGAGTACGACCAGTACGATTAAATCATATTTAGTACGATAATAAGAGTGAAATACGATCTTAAAATACAATTTTTAATCTTTTTTCCCCAAAAAAAACAAACACGGAATCGCATAGAAACATGTACGAGTAAACCCCTGCAACCCCAACAAAAACTGTGCTTTACAATTTTCTCATTAAATTTTAATGAAAGAGCAAACATATTTCTGAAATTCTACTGGCCCTGGGCTATTTTGAGCAACCCCTGACTGCAGGGGGGGGGGGGGGGGGCTGTCGATATTTGAAAATGCAAAGGTTAATTTGCATAAATTTTGAATATGCAAATTTCATGTTATTTTCTTTAATATGTATTATATTGTTTTTTATTTCTTATTATATCTCGAGGGCTTAAAACCAGAACTGTCTATGTCCATTTTTTGTGAAATTGAGTTAAGTCCACCAAAGTACTGTATATTCATTTCAGTTTGTGTGCCAGAACTGTCTATTCCCATGTATGTCCATTAGCCATTTTACTTTTCATGTCCAGACTGTTTCAAGTACTTTCATGCATTCATTAAGAATTGCGCAGTACTTGCAGTTTTCTACTAATTAAGCAGATTAGATTCCCTATGCAGCTTCCACTGATTGTGGCCAAGCAACACCATATCATTGCCCGGAAAAAACGTAATGATGAATAAAAAAGACCAATGTGCAACATGTACGAAGTATGACCAGTTGTCGGGAGAACAGAAGGAGAATTTCATGGAAACCCATCTCGTGCGAAAAACAAAGGCTTAAGGTTCCAAAGCAGTACCCTTGCATCGTGTAGGACAGGAAATCATTGTGAATAAGATGGAGCGCAAAAGAGGACAAGCTTACAACAAGAAATATGCTGATGACTTTGACTTGACTTTGACTTCATTGTATCATCAGGAAAGAGCAAACATCATGCAACTTGCAAGGTATGTCGCCAAGATTTGTCAATTTTGCATGGCGGTTGTAATGACATTGTTGTTCATTGCAAATCAAAGCAACACATCACTGCTTTCCAGTCTGAATCGTCGGCATGAAAAATAACATCATGGATGTCAACCTCCAAGGATTTTAATATAACTAGAGCTGAGTGCTTATTTACATCATTTTATTTGGAGCACAATATTCCTCTGTCAGCTGCAAGTCACATGGGACCATTGTTGAGGAAAACCTTTCCTAATTCTGAGGAGGTTAAGAAGTTTTCCAGTGCAAGGACCAAACTTGTTGTCTTGTGCGTGAAATGGCAAAAGATGAACAAGGACAGATCGTTTCAGACATGAGAGCACGGCCATTTGCAATATCAACTGATGGGAGTAATGTCAGCGACAGTAACTATACCCAATTGTCATCAACTACCATGATGGTAAGCAAATTTCTTGTACTCTGCTTTCCCTCCCAACCTTAGAAATGGCAGGAACTGGTGGAAATATTGCACAATTGCTCATAACAGAGCTGCAGAATCATGATATCTCATGGGACAATTGCACATCATTGGGATAAGACAATGCATCAGGCATGACTGGTGTACACAAGGGAATTGGGGCATGCCTCAGAAAGTGTCAGCCAAACCTCATTGTGCTTGGTTGCCCCAATCAACTAATTGATCTTGCTGCCAAAGCTGTGTCATCTGCATTACCATATTCAATTGACTCGCTCCTCATTGATGTGTTCTACTATCTGGAAGCCAGCGTGAACAGGAAATTGAATCTCAAGAAGTTCCAGATGCTAATTGGGAACGAAGCTAGTGCAGGCAATTCTGAAACATGCTTGTACGAGATGGCTGAGCTTGGGCCAATGCTTGCCAAGATTTATCTAGCAAAGTGTCAGCCCAGCAGTAGAAGCCTACTCAACAGACCAAGCACAAGACGCCTACTGAACAGACACAGCAGAAGAAGCCTACTCAACAGACCAAGGCAACCAAGAATAGTGTCCAGACTGCACTTGTTCCAAAGAAGCCAACTCCAGCTGTGAAAAATAAACCTGCTCAGGGATCTCAACTACAGGTAAGGCTAGAAAATGTATTACTACAAGGCATCTACTCCTTTTCATTCCATTTAAATATGGCCATCATTAAAATTACCAGATTTGAATAGATTATCCCTAGCAGTAGAGAGCTTTCTTAATGTTTGAATTAATCAGCTTTTACTCCTCAAATTGGCAATAGTTATTTTCATTTGACATTGTAAAATAGTTTGAAAAAAATAAAAAACTACATGAACCAGAATGGTAATTGCAAAATTTAATTTAATGTGTAATTAAATTGTTTGCTTATAAATTAAAGTCATTATCAATAGTGTTGCAGGCATCGCATGAAGTTTTTAAACTTGTCTTGTCCTACAGGAAAAGCCTCCTCACCAAACCAAGATGACTGCACAACTCCAAGCATTCCGCATTCCCAAGAAGGTGTCTGCAGATCCACCACATGTGAGCAAACCTGCCCAGTCTCAGACCCAAGTGAGTACAAAAGTTGATCATATATACAGGGTGACAGTTAAATATGTACCTTTTCATCATTTTTTCTTTCTTATTTTTAGTTCATTTACTTGTTAGCTCTTTCTCTTCCAATCATCTTCACTCCGCTGTTCAGTTTACAGATATAAACATTTATTCAATAATGCTAGTCATGTGCCAAGATTTCAAATGTAGTGTATCTTTTTAATTGTAAACAGTGTCAGTAGTCTTATTTCTTTCTCATATGGTAATCAATAATTTTTCTTCCTCCCAGGTTCAACTTCAAGCACCACAGCCACAACACAGTAGACCATCTTCAAGCTGTACTACTCGGGGAAAAACGACAAGTGAGGGACACTTCGGATACACCTAGCAAGAAGCAGAAGACTGGGAAACTTGTCGGCAAGGCAACAGGCTCAACAGTGCTCAAGGCTGGAACTTCCAGTCATCCCAGTACGATTTCTAGTAAAATGACTGGAAATGAAAAAAACAAGATGTGGAGAAAAGAAGAAAACAAGACAGACAGTAAAGGATGAAACAAGACAGGAAAGAATTCTGAAGTCATTGCACTCAAACCCAATATTAGCCATTGCACATTTTCTCAGCCACAGCATCATTGCGTCTGACAAGAAAAGTGTCATCTTCCAGATGAGAAGTCCTCTGATACACAAGCTGAAAGGAATACGAGAAAGTCTACTGCGTGACTTGTACAGCCAATTGTAGCTCCACAAGCAATCATTGCAGCCACAGACTTGACCCTTCTGGACTACAAGAACAAGGAGAATCTTCGTGAAGAATCTGAAATGGTCATAGGAAGCGCAACAAGAGAAATTGTGAACACTTTAGATGAGTCTGATTGCCATAAGTTTTATGCAGCAGTGCGTTCATATTACACCAAGGCATGTGACTACATTGTAAGTAAGTTTCCATTCAAGTCTGATGTTCTCATCCATGTGCAAGTGGCTGACATTGCATGTCAGAAGGATGCCAAATTAACTTCTCTAAATTCTTCATCAACAAGTTCCCCTGCATGCTGCTTCAGGAAGAAGAAGACAAGCACAGTGCCCTAGATGCTCTGGAGAACCAGTTTCTTATCTATCAACTTGCTCAGCTTCCGTACTTAGTGCAAAATGAGGAATCTACTGACAAGCAGTGGACAAGTATGATGACAGAGAAGAATGCTTCTGGTGAACTGTGCTATGACAGACTTGCAAGAGTAATGCTTGGGATTCTAACCATACCCCATACCAATGCTGAATGTGAAAGGGTCTTCAGTCAGGTGCGAAAGAACAAAACTGACTTCAGAGGGTCCATGAGCAACAAAACTCTAGAAAGTGTCCTTATTACTAAGGCTCGCCAAACAACACCCTGCTACATGAGGGAATGTGACTCTGATTTTCCGAAGAGAGCAAAATCTGCAACATACAGAGCTCTAAATGAGTAGTATGGGAGTGTCAGGGAAGGCAGGTAAACCTGTGTTTTTCTCAGAACTCATTTTTCTAATTACTCAACTACCCATTTTAAAAGGTTGAATTTTATGGGAAATGGTCCCTAAAATAGGCTCAGATTGCACCAGAGAGCATCTAGTACCCCGGCTAAAGAGACTTCGTGCTCGTGATGTTCGCTATGCGCACATGATATTCAGTTTTACTTTAAATGTTACTAATTGAAAATTCCAAATGTTGGCAGCTATGCCAGGCCAAGGTAGTTGCTGGAAAGAGGACTTTTGTCTCGGCTTCCTTTGATTTGCAAAGTGAATGTGGCTGCAACGTTACTCTATGCCATCCAGAACACACATCTCAAAGTCATCGCACACAATTTTCTGGAGAGTGGGCATTCCCACATGGAATGCAATAGCATGCATTCTGCTATTGAAACAGAAAAAAAGAACATCAATGTCTTCACAATGCATGACTGGGTAAAAAATCTTCCACAAATTAAGACGTCGGCTTCCATACAAGGTCATAAACATGTGCCATGGAGACTTTTATGATTTGAAAAAACTCTCACAGCAGATCATGAATAACAAACGCCCAGACGAAGATGGACACGTCTTCAACTGGCTACATGTAAAGAGCTTCCAATACAGGAAGGAAGAGCAAGGCACCATCTGCTACCATCTATAGCTACTTGGATGACTACGAGAAGATAGATCATCAGTTCCACGTAATCTGGACCTTGTCTACCAAGAGAAGCATTAAAAAAAAAACTAAACCTTAAGAAGAAGGATCTCATCAACTTGTGCAATAGCCTAGCTATTCCTGAAGAGTTCCATGGATGGTATTTGGCACTCCCATTTTGTAAGTTTTTGACATTGACAGGGTCAAAAGGTCATGGCCTCCATGTATGATGTTTGACCAAGTATTATTCATAAGTTAATGGCATTGAACATAACTACTTCATTTTGTCAGATTTTATGCTTGCAATCAAACTACTTTCAAATGCATTTTTACTCAAAATGGCATATTTGGACATAGACAGTTGTGGTTTTAAGCCCTCAATCTATTGTTTTATTTCTAATGTATTGTTTTGTTCTGGAATACATCAAGTTACTTTGAGAAACGTATCAAAGCAATTTGATATCAATTCATATCTCCCACTTATACATCTATTTACCTGTATTCACATTTCTGCTTGTACATGGATATATGCAATTGTAGCACTTTTTGATGATATGCGCATACTAATTGCTATGTAACACCTGACAGGTGTATCCAAATTCGATGAAAATGGTATCAAAATGTGCGTAAGACTTGAGGAAAAAAATGCAAGAACAACAATTTAAAATTCCAAGCGGTTGCGGCGCTATCTCCAAAAATGTGGGGTGGGGGGGGGGGGGGGGCTCTTACGCCCCCCCCCCCCCCCCAAGTACAGTAAGGATTAAATGATGTTAGCCATATAATTATAAATATGCACTTTTTAAGATGCTTACATATACATGTAAAGTGTTAAAGGGCAAGTCCACCCGGAAATAAGTTGATCTTCATACATGTAAAGTGTTAAAGGGGAAGTCCACCCCAAAAATAAGTTGGTCTTCATAAAAGCAGATAAATGAGAGAAACAAATCAATGAAATTTTGAGGAAAATCAAAAAGAAATGAGAATTGTTGGAGTTGTAATCAGTGAAGCACAAATTGGAAACTTTGTGACATCACATGCGAGCTCATATCTCATTTGCTTTGTACACAAATTGTTAATTTTTTTTAATTTCCTCAGTCATTGATTAAATGAATACGATTATATTAGCGTTAAACCAGTGATCAGTAATAACATCTATCTGAAAGATGAACAAGGGTAATGCTTTTCACCTACTAACAGTAATACTGGTGAAGGTGATAGCAGTAGTAAAGGTAACGGAGACACTGATTATATTTAATATTAGCAGTGACAATGGAAATGTTTGATTTATATGACCTTTTTTTTTATCACCATGTGTAGGTATTGAATATCTTCAAAATTTCTACCATTTCAGAGAACTTGGTTTAGTGAAGACTGGGTCTTGGCGAGTGTCTTTGATATGTTAAGGGAATTGAGGACAAATGATGATGTAATACCGGAGTTGAAAGATGAGTATGAATATGACATAGTGCTCCGTGAGAAGTTGGTGAAGTCATGGGAGTTAGCCCAGGAAGCCTTAAAAGGTGCTGCAGGAAAATACAAGAAGTGTTAGGATATGAATGCTAGAAAAAGGAAATTTAATATCGGAGATCAGGTGTTGATCTTGCTTCCCACTGATCAGAACAAGTTGTTGCTGAAATGGAAGGGTCCATTCCCTGTGCTGGCGTAAAGTAGACTATACATTGGCAGTGGTGTTCTTAAGACATATCACATTAATCTTCTCAACAAATTTCCCAGGCAGAAGGTTAACATGTCAGTGGCTGGCTGCTTTGATTTGTGTACAGAGAGTATGAAAGTGTGTCAGGATTCTGTGGAAAATGCCGAGGATCAGTTGTTTGTATTGAAGGTAAATGTGGGTGCTGGGCTTATGCAGTAACATTCAGGAGAAGAATTCCTGATTGCTTATGCGAGTAAGAAGTCATTACCACGGGAAAAAAATTACACAACAATAGAGAAAAAGTGCTGAGCAATATTATAGTACGAGCAATCAAAAAGTTCAAATATTATTTGTATTGAAGTGCACACAGACCACAAACCTTTGGTCTATATTCAAGCGAAGAGGTTTGACAATAAGATAATCATGAGATGGAGCATGATGCTCCAAGATTACAGGTTTAGGCTTGTATCGATGAAGGTTCAGTATAATGTTACAGCAGATTATATGAGCAGAATGTAAAATGCACTATACTCATGGATTTCTTTTGTCTGTCTACCATTGTAAATTATTGGATGTGTATCACGGTTTAACATATTTTGTTAATGTCATTTGTTGAATACATATTGCATTTACCAGGATTATGTAATGTTGAGATTTATTTTATATTGATCTTGCCAGCCACAAATGTATACACATCAAACTTTCTGTGATAGCACATACAAAATTATTATCCTGAGCATATGTTTTGTAGAAATGCATGAAATCCACTACTGAAGTTTGATATGAAGAAGAAAATATTACAGCAATATATACGCATTGTAGTTTATGCAAGTGCAGGAATATTAGTCACTACATTTTGAACAGAAAAGACAGAAAGAGATGATAATTAGACAGCCACCTTATGTATCTAAATATATCAGAGAGGGCTTAATGATGCTGAACACAATGGCCCGAATTCACAAAGGAGGTTTGTCAACCTCCTTTTGTTTCGACAAACCTCCTTTTGTTATTTACAAACCAGGTTTGTAAAAAAAACGCGTCAAAACGCGTCATAGGACGTACATAAACCTCGGTTTGTCGACAAACCTCCTTTGTGAATTCGGGCCATTGGATTGTGCTCTTTAATGCCGGATAATTGTTTAATTTTGAGTCAAAGACATTGTCTTCAGGTGATGATGTGAACATTTGATAATCTCTACTTTGTATTAACAGGTTATAAAAAAACTCTATGGACATTAACGTATAGCCATGTTATAGGTTTTAAACTTTGTGCAGAATATGTCAAACATATTTATACATGGATTGTTTTTATGCTAATTATCCCACAGCATGATATTGTTGTGCTATGTTGGCATTGTTTTTAGCAAAGGTTTTATTCAAAGGTGTTTGTAGACTTATAACCATGCTTAACCTTTTCCATGATATTAACGTTCTGAGGTACGGGTGCTATATAATATCATTTAAAAAAAGAAAAATCCGATTATTGGAAACACGTTTTAGTAATTGCATGTGCAAATTTTCAACTCAAATACAAGGGAAATTTAATGTATCTAAGCCTTATGACTTGATAAAAGTAAGAATGTCATATTATTTATTGTACATTATAAAACTTGGTTGATTAAACCATAGGTTGAGAACTGAGATTTCTGGATATACAACTTTGGCAAGACATTGATCTACATTTGCCACACTACACCCAGGTGAAGTAAATGGGTACCTGGTAGGAATTTATTCTTTGAAATGCTAGAGCGCCGTATGGCAGCCGTGCTAAACCCAGGGTAATAATCGGGAGCGCCAGGAGGGTCAAATCTGACTGACATGAGCGCTATACAAGAACCCACTATTATTATTATTATTATATTGACTAGGATTGGTATTTAGTGATATGAGCTATGTAGTGTCATGATCTCCTGATATCATGTAATGGTTGATAAGATGAAGAATATTATGTTTGACTTTAAAGTTTTACCTTGATAAAGCTTAACTGATAATTTATGTGCAGTAAAAATTGAAACAGTTTGTTCCAAACATTTTCATGAGATATGTAGTAATTGTATTGATTTGTGTATGTTGTACTGTTTTATAAGTATATATCTAGGAATGTGAGAAGGAAGCTCAGTACCTAGGAATTATTTTTGAAAAGAATATTTGTGTTTATGGTAAAAGTTTTCATGATGACTTTCAATAAGATGATGACTTTAAATATTAAGAAGAAGGCTGGAAAGGGGGAGGGTAAAAGAGTAGAGAAAAGGATCGGGAGACAGAGCAAGAGAAAAAGAGGGAGGCAGAGCAAGAGAGGGAGAGGCTGAAAGAGTGGGGAGAAAAAAAGCGAGATGTGAGTAGATAGATATATAGAAAGAGAAATTTATTGACATGTAAACAATTCTTTGTCCTAGGGAGCTAGAGACGTAAACATTGCGTATACGTGGGCTGAATAACTGAAAATAACTCATCGTAGATAAAATTGTCATTTTATGTATTAATGCTTTTATAATTAGCACAGTCATGACAGGGAACATGGAAATTGTGAGTATTTTGAGAGCTGTTCTAAAGAATAAAGCTGATATTCTTTGCAACGAGAATATATTTTTGACGAGCCGAAGGCGTACAATCGCCGGGTTAGAGTTATGGTTAGGTTAGGGTTGGGTGTTTATAAAAGCATAATTAATACATCAAATGACAATTTTATCTGAGATGAGAGATATTAGATCATGAAATCATGAGGAGAAAAAAAGTTGGTCGAGCTGTCCCCCGAAGCATCCCACCCTAGACAAGTCGACCTGGTCTGGTCGAGTTGTCCACGGGCTTTGAGTCGGGTTGTTTAGAATTCCAAAATACATAGACATTACACTTTAACGAAAAATAGGATTCTCAAATCACATCTTGTAGTCAGAATATCGACATGATCCCAACATCTGATTTAAAAAAAAAAATTGTGACCTTAAGTGTAGAGAATTTTCAGCGACAAAATATTCGAAGCTGGCAGAAAATCGAGAAAAAAATAATCCAGATATTGCTCAAACAAGACTGGAATGTACAATGCAGATTTCAGAAAAAGTCACCTCCCATAGGCATATGACACGCAAATTACGAAAATTCTGACATGTCGCATTTAATCGAAATTTTCACTACGATGACGTCATCAAAATGAAAATGTTGAGATAGAAATATAGAGAAGGAGATCGAGAGGAAGACGGTTATACGAGGGATGAAAGAGAAATAAGAATGCATACCGTTGGAAGGAGAGAGGATAGTATAACGAAACATGGTAGGGGTGAAATAAGAATACAAAGGGAAAAAGAAAGAGCTAGAGGAAATTAAGGAACATCCTATAAGACATAAAAGAGGGACTGGAGCCAAAGGCGGGAAAAGTAGAGAGTGAGAGAGTAGAGAAAGAGAGAGGCACTGAGACAGAGGGAGACATGCAGAGCAGAAAGAAGAGGGAGGCAGAGCAAGAGAGGGAGAGGGTGAAATAGTGGAGAGAGAGAGAGAGAGGTATAGTAGTCGAAGAAGATGATAAAATCAAATAAGAAACGAAAGCAAATTTAAAAAAAATTGACCCACCAGGAATCGAACCTGGCTCACCGGAATGGAAGCTTGTTCTTTAACCAATAGTGGAAATAGAAATAGTGGAGAGAGAGAGAGAGAGAGAGGTAGTAGTCGAAGAAAATGATAAAATCAAATAAACGAAAGCAAATTTTTAAAAAATTGACCCACCAGAAATCGAACCTGGCTCACCGGAATGGAAGCTTGTTCTTTAACCAATATACCAAAATATGTCCCATAGACAATACATGCAAAGCTGACAAACGGCCTAGGCATAGTCGCTATTTCAACTTTCAATTGAAAATTTCGACATGATTTCAACATCTGATCAAAAAACGGAGGGCACACTATAGCTCATAGTATCAGCTATAACATACTTCAATTTGGGGGGAAATAGAGCAAAAATAAGCGAGATACTGCTAAAAAAAAACAATGACATGTAGATGCATGACGTGAACGAAATTCACCTTCCGTACAAGGCATAACACGCAAATTAAAAAAATTCTGACATGTCGCCATTAATCGAAATTTTCACTATGATGACTTCATCAAAATGAAAATTGTAGACAATCATCTAAGCTACAAATTTGGATGAAAATTGATCAATATTTACAGAGATACAATTAATTTTCCAGAAATATGCTGACGTCGAAATATGCAAATTCGTATTTTAGGTTCCAAGGGCATGATGACCTCAAAACATTTGTAATGGCCAAATGAGACATGAAATCATATCTCGATTCATACTCTATCAAAAAATGAGAAAAAATTGGGGTCACCTTGCATCCTAAAGAGATATACAATTGATTTTGTATAGACATGTTTTTACCACTTTTAACATTATATTACCCTTTGACAAGCGCACAAATTTTAAAGTGACGCACGCGTGTGGCATTATGGAAGGTCGAGAATGACTGAAAATAGTTGAAAATTGTCAAAAATAGTGTCAGGAATACAAACCATGCGAAAAAACGGCGTTTTTACGCTTTGAACGCGCCGCGCGCACGGACGGACATTTTTGAAATGCTTAAAATGACCTGATTCGTATTCGTACTTTAATATTTAAGTGATATTGAGCATTTTGAAATTTTGATGAGCGCGTACGCGCGCGTCATGACCTTTATACGACCTTTGATGGCATGACCTATTGACCCTTGACCTGAAGTATATGTGATATGAATATGAATGACCTTTGATGACGCATCATGAAGATATGATTGATAATGTGATTTCACAAAATGGCGCCTGGATGACGTAACGATGACCTGATGACCTTAAAAAAAAATGCCTGCACTTGACCTTGATAAGCCTGATGACTGACAACAAATTGATGAAAATTGATCAACCCAAATTTGAGCAATCACGCTCACAAGAAAGTGGTGGAAAAATAAAAATGAACAATTGAGTGCGTTACCGATATACCAAAACATTTCCCTTATTAGCGATTACACGTAAACGGAAAATGGAATTCTCAAATCCCACTTTGCAAGTGAAATATGAGCATGATCCCGGCATCTGATCGAAAAATAAAGGGCATTTTGTGAAAGCTTATTGTCTCAGCTACAACATACTCAAAGCTCAGCATAAACAAAGATAAAACGACGGAGATATTGCTCGCGAAAGACGAGAATGTAGAATCCAGTTTTGAGAAAAAGTCATGTCCTATAGAGAATACACGCAAAATGTGAAAAATTGACATGCCTCCTTTAATCGCAAAATTACGCCATGATGCCTTTGTCAAAATGAAATATCGTGATGACTACATTTGTAGAGAATATTCTCAGGTAGAACATATCAAAATTCGAAAGAAAATTGATCAATATTTACAGAGATACAATCAATTTTCCAAAAATCTGCTGACGTCATAATATGCAAATTGAAATTATGAGTTTGGAGGCCATTATGATGACGTCATGAGTTAATTGAGGGTCAAATGAGACATGAAATCATATCTCCAACTCATGCTTTTTCCAACCATGATATAAAAGTTGGGGTCAATTGACTATCTGAAGAGCTATTTTGATTTTTAAAATGGAATGTTTTTGATCAAATTTGCATTATATTGCCCATAGCAGTACGCGCGGATTTTGAACTTTGACGCGCGCTCACGGCCTTATGAAAGGTCAAGAGTGACTGAAATTAATGTAAGTTGTCATTTACGGTAAGAGGAATCTAAATCATGTAAAAAAAAAGGAATTTGACCTTTTCCGCGCGTTGTGAGCGCGCGCAACGCGCGCGTGGACACTTACGGACGGAAAATTTTGAAATGCTTAAAATGACCTGATTCGTACTCTACTTTGATAGTTAAGTGATTTTGAGCA
The DNA here is from genome assembly GCF_000002235.5 of Strongylocentrotus purpuratus. Lineage (NCBI taxonomy): Eukaryota > Metazoa > Echinodermata > Echinoidea > Camarodonta > Strongylocentrotidae > Strongylocentrotus > Strongylocentrotus purpuratus. The sequence goes on from NW_022145614.1 coordinate 11,848,420, forward strand.
TTTTTAAATTTTGACGCGCACGTACGCGCGCGTCGTGACCTTTATGTGACCTTTGATGACATGACCTTTAGACCCTTGACCTGAAATATATGTGATATGGATATGAATGACCTTTGCCTATGCATCATGAAGATATGATGGATAATGGGATTTCACAAAATGGCGCCTGGATGACGTCACGATGACTTGATGACCTTGAAAATGTTCCTGTCACGTCTCATGACAATGACCTATGACTGTGCCAAAATTGAATGAAATTGACGAAACCGAACTTGAGTTATCCTAGGCACAAAAAAGTGTAGGAAATAAATAAAAATAAAGAATAATAATAATAATAAAGAAAATTCTGACGAAAACAATAGGTGATCTGTTTTCAACAGACCACCTAATAATGGTGCTACAACATGAAAATGAAAACGAAGTCAAGCAGACAACAAACATACATGCAGAACAAGAGCAAGAAAACACTAGAAATGCAATCGTGTCACAACGATGTGCGTGCAATGACGCCGTGTTTCTACGTGTCAAACGAATGAGCTTCTCTTGCCCTATCCAGAGCAATTTGTACGAAGTCTGTAGCTTCTGTGATAGTGGGGAGAGGTAGGGCGAAAGAAAGGCCTCAACAGTGACCTTGATGGGATGGTAGTGACTATGCCTACGAAGTTTGAAAGAAATTGGGATAGGGGAAAGGACGTAAGGGCTCGCAAGCACTGCATGCAAAAACCAAGGGGATTTGATGCATGGTCGTCTTTGCAATAAAGATCGTTCTTGGGGTCAAAAGCGTGAACCCGATATGCCCCATAGAATATGCGTGTAATGCATGAGCGGAAAACGTACCGGATCTGTATTATGACCGGAGTTAAATTGTTTTTTTCTCTCTCTCTTTATGTCTCTTTATGGGCCGTATTTGGTATCATTAGAAAGAGAATTTCATGATTGTTATTGTAAACTACTCTCTTTTTTTTTCTATGATAATCTTATCGAAACACGTGATTTAAAATAGATTTATAGGACAAAATGGCGTCTTATAGCCCCATCGACCAATTTTAAAAATCCGGCCAAGAGGTGCCCTGCGTATTGGAACTCGGCATGTCTCTGCAAATTTTCAAAAAAAAAGGACGTTTAAGGGGCAAAAAGCAGTCTGAAAAAATGACGTCATAGCCGATACGTGTTAGATTCGGGCGGAAACTCGGCGGAATTCGTGTAGTGACCTTTGTTCAAATGCGATTTATTCACAATTTTCTGTGTGAACATATACTATACTTGGTATCATTCGAAAGGGCACTTCATTGCGGTCAGTTTGACACCATTGTTATCTTCGCGCAATGTATTGCACGCATTAAACGCGCTATTATGTAATGCATAGTAAATTCAGCATTTTTGGCGATTACTTTGCGCCGACATATTCGAATTTTACCAAACTTGGTAAACAGTTGTCACGTATAAGGATACATATGTCTGCCAAGTTTCATTGATTTAGGTATAAAGATCGCCATTTTAGAGCAAGTTGAAGTTATTTCAGAATTTTCTTGAAAATGGCGAATTTGGAGGGCAATTTTCTCAAATTTGGTCAGGGATAGGGTATATAATTTTGTAAATGGCTGGAAAGGGCGTATCATCAAGTATCTAAATCCAAAAAAAAAAAGGGTACAGGTTTGCCAAGCCATTATGGAGATGCGGCCACAGAGAGAAAGCCAATTCCCAAAACTTTAGAGGGCGCTATTTATGTTGTGCAAATCCATTGGAGCGTGAAATTTGGCATGGCTATATGCAATTATGAGATAAAGATACTGTGAGATTTAAATACAAAACGGGATTCATATGAGAAAGTTATGGCAGTTTTAGATTATTTAGGGGTCCATTTTTCAAGAAGTTCAAGTCGGTTTCGGATTTGAATTTTGAGTACGAAGATGGCATTTTGAAGGTCAGGTTATACGTCGCAGACAAAAGAACATCTCTTAGACTATCTAGAGGAATTTGTTAGAAGTTTGTAGGATCTAGGATAGTGGAGATAGGAAGGAAGAAAGAAAGGCCTTAAAATGGACCAGAAACGGACAAAATGGCGCCTGGACGGTTATGCATGAGTGATTTCGAAAATCGAAGAATGTAGTGACCTTGATGAGATGTTAGAGACTATGCCTATGAAATTTGAAAGGAAACGGACATGAGGAAAGGGCATAATTAGTGATGACAAGCATTACGTGCAAAACGAATGGGATTTCTGGACGATAAGGAAAACCAGGAGAATATTAATGGGGCAGAATGTGAACGAAAACAAGGCAATGACGAAGGTCGTCATTGCAACAATGGGATTTCAAGTTCACATTAACGCATGTTCTTTGGAATACAAAATGCTGCCCAGTCCTCTTTTCTTATTTTGTCCACAGAACAAATATGGATAGTAGGCGACTCTATCGTTTTCTGGGCCCATCGCAGGGCGGAGCGGACTGGCTGCGCCGATATGGATTTGAGGACGGTCATCCATTGGGCTGGAAAGCGGGGCCTTCGCTTGGACCAAACAAACGCATGGCTAGAGTCGATTACCAGTGGCCTGACGAAGCCGACCGTTTTAGTGTTACACGTGGGCACGAATGACATAGAGGGATGTTCGAAGAGGGCGATGGCGAATGCGGTGAACAGATTAATCACATCGAACACTGAGACGACAATAATCTGGTCTGACATCCTAGAACGGGTAGAATATAAATGCTGTAGTCCGGAGAGCAGGAAAAATTAGACGATAGAAGGAGGGCCACGAACCGATACGCTCGCGCCTTGGCCGGCAGGAATGAGGGAAAGGCCATTCCACACCCCGACATAAGGCATAAGGATAGGGCTTTATATAGGCCGGACGGATTGCATCTCTCCAATGAGGGTTTGGACAGGTTTATCATTGACCTGAAGGAAGGCCTGTCCTATCTCGGTTCATCCAAGTAGTTAAACAATGATAATGTTACAAAACACGTTGTTTGTTCTTATATTTCAATGTTCTTATAGTTCAGTGTTCTTATACTTCAGCGTTCTTATATTTCAATGTTTAAGTCTGTTCGGGTAGCAAAGTAAATCCCGCAAAAAAGTTTGAATCCGGCACCGCAAGATCATGTTTTTGTTGTTGGGATAAGAGTGCCTTATTTTGGGAGTAACAAAGTTGTGGAGAGTAAATAATGGTTATATGGGGCAGGTTTAGGTGGACATTGGTAAATGACCAGTTTTGCGAATGCTTCATTTCGAAATGGGCATTAACGGTTTAGTCACTTCTTTGAGGGGAATGAATTAGGCATAATGATGTGCCGGTGTTGTAGAGATAAGTTTATTACGATACTCTGTAGTCTGTTATAGGGTTATAAATTAGCTAAGGGCGAAAAAGTACATGCCTGTACATGTACATTGGTTAATTTGGCCAATTGAAATGTTAATTCCACCAGTGTAAATAGTTAAGCAAGGATATTCCCTTAGTGCACAGAAATCGTTGATGACAACGTTGTGATTTGGCGGCCGATCATATATAAATATATTCTCGTTTGGCGGTAATTTGTCAAATTATGCCTCCAAATCACTAATCACATGGTACTGATAAGTTTATTGATCAATAATTGTCATCCGATAATTTTCGACCCCACTCAATTTTTACATGCGAGGGGGTTGCCAATGTATATTCAGTCGAATTTGTTCGCATGTCAATTCTTAGTTTTCCGGCCCCCATTCGATTTGAATGCGGGGGGACCTAGTTGTACCTACACACTTTCAAACTCAGGGTGTCACGCTTTAATCTTAGGCATCATCCGATCTTACAGGCGGAGAGGCTGGTATATATATACATCTATATTCTATAACTTTAGGCATCACTCGATTTTATAGGCGGGGGGCTGATATAATGACTTAATGTATATAAGTTTAGCCTAGGCATCACTCGATTTCATAGGCGGGGGGCCTAGCATAACTTTAGGCATCACTCGATTTTATAGGCGGGGGGCTGATATAATGACTTAATGTATATAAGTTTAGCCTAGGCATCACTCGATTTCATAGGCGGGGGGCCTAGCATTGCATTTGTAAGCAATTTTTATGATTCAATATATCTGTGTTATGTTGTTATGACACCCAGAAAATCAAAATGTGCAAAATAAGCGTCCATCTCAAAATGTTAATAAAGCCACGACATAAACGCAAATTTGGTTGTTTGTTATTTTTGTTAGCCGTGAATAATAAAATTTAAAGAGTAGACAACGATTTAAAATGGTTTATTGACAGGCTGACAAAATGTAGGTCAAGAGGTTGTTTACATTTTTGAGGGAAATTCACGCGCTAGGAAATGTAATACTTTGTATTACATTGGAAGGAAATGTACAAGCGTATGTACGCTTATCAAGCAAGCGCGGAAAATACCGCCAGCAAATTAAAAATAGCACGAAGGGGCTTTCATTCTAGTTATGGCTTTCATTTTGAATGGACAAGAAGAAAAATTTACGGAGTCTAAAACATTCCCACCACCTCCCCATTATCTCCACCAATAAAAGTATTTTTAGTATATTAGTGGCATAAATTAAGTATTGCTTGGTGGTTCGAAGTAGCCAAGGTATACGTATTAGTACGGAAAGGATTTAGGGTTTCAGGTATGAAAGGTACGGATAGGGTTTATGTAATGAATTGGTCAGTGATTTATGAAGTTAATGCAGAGCCGGGGGCATTTGGCCTGGTCGCACATCAACTTGCGTCGTGCACAAAGAAAGTGGGCCGTAGGGGAATTTTTCCCATTGGGTTTCGCCCCTACCCGGTTTTGTATGGGTAAATCACTAATCACATAGTACTGATAAGTTTATTGATCAATAATTGTCATCCGATAATTTTCGACCCCACTCAATTTTTACATGCGAGGGGGTTGCCAATGTATATTCAGTCGAATTTGTTTGCATGTCAATTCTTAGTTTTCCGGCCCCCATTCGATTTGAATGCGGGGGGACCTAGTTGTACCTACACACTTTCAAACTCAGGGTGTCGCGCTTTAATCTTAGGCATCATCCGATCTTACAGGCGGAGAGGCTGGTATATATATACATCTATATTCTATAACTTTAGGCATCACTCGATTTTATAGGCGGGGGGCTGATATAATGACTTAATGTATATAAGTTTAGCCTAGGCATCACTCGATTTCATAGGCGGGGGGCCTAGCATAACTTTAGGCATCACTCGATTTTATAGGCGGGGGGCTGATATAATGACTTAATGTATATAAGTTTAGCCTAGGCATCACTCGATTTCATAGGCGGGGGGGCCTAGCATAACTTTAGGCATCACTCGATTTTATAGGCGGGGGGCTGATATAATGACTTAATGTATATAAGTTTAGCCTAGGCATCACTCGATTTCATAGGCGGGGGGCCTAGCATTGCATTTGTAAGCAATTTTTATGATTCAATATATCTGTGTTATGTTGTTATGACACCCAGAAAATCAAAATGTGCAAAATAAGCGTCCATCTCAAAATGTTAATAAAGCCACGACATAAACGCAAATTTGGTTGTTTGTTATTTTTGTTAGCCGTGAATAATCAATACATTAATGACATACTAAACATTAGAATTAAATCAACAAAAACAAAACCGAAATACAGAATAACATTAGACTACAAACAAGTTAATGTAAATATATGGGATTGTAAAAAGCCATGAACTTATAGTATTACCTATCGTCTGTATTGATAAGTTACAATGTATATGGGGGAGACAAAACAAAACAAATTTGAATTAATTAAAGACGTGAGGAAATAATGTTTTCAAATTTCACCAAGGTGATTCTTACTGTCTAAACGATGGTAAATTCTGCCGTCCAGTAGTCGAGGAAAACGATATAAGATCTGAATTAAATTTAGATCTATGCCTAAAAAATACGTGTAAACGGATTAAACATCTATTTGGGTCACCAGTTTAATTCTTTCTGATTACATAAATCTTTTTTTATCATCAGTCATAAGGAGCGTTTTGCATCGCGATCCAAAAATCTTTTTTTTTGCGTGTGTGGACAGAATAATTTTACTAAACTTCACAGTTCGCATCGCGATCCAATTCGAGGTAAGTCTTGCGATTTTTCAGAATAATCGCAATAGTTTGCCGGGCGCTGTGTCACCTGTGCATGTGAATAGTGTTGAGAATCAAAGATCAACTTATTCAATCCCAGGATTCCAAGCGCGCATACATCGTCGAGATTCATGCATGCGCAGTTTGGACGTTTTGCCGTCGAGCTGAGAACCAGGGGGCGTTTACTCCTATCAAAGTAGAAAAAACTAACTAACTTCTGGTTCTCGGAAGCAACATCATTGTATTTACACAAAATGCCATTTTCGAAATATACTCGAAGTTAATGCAGAAATCTGTGTTAAGTGCCTCATTACAGATGATGTCATTCACCTGTTACGAATATAGGCATTTCAACATTCAGAATGTGAATTGAATACATTACGTGTAATTAGGTATAATAGGACAATCCATTATGTTTGTCCTACCTTGCAACAATTAATGTTAATTAATCGCATCCTGACTATTGAAATATGATTATTTGTAAGAGGTAATGAAATGATTTGTAAGAGGTAATAAAATGATTTGTCACTAGGCTTTAATTTGATTACATTACGAAAATGGTATGAAGAAATACTTACGAGAGCGATTGCATCGGAAAGTAAAATCTCCGATGGGCTCAAGACGATGAAGTATGCGATATTGACCGAGAGATAGACAACCATCACGATCACAAGCGAAGTGATGATCGAGACTGGGATCGTTCTATACATAAACAAAATACATTGATTTCGCTTCATCAGTTATGTCATGCATTTAGTAAAATAGACCGAGGAGTATTTTTTTGTTAATGCCGGCTGCAGGGGATCTTGAACTTGAACTGATCTTTCAACTTTCAAAATAAAAATAAAAACAAAATAACTGTTATTTGATATATACAATTATGTGACAACAGGCGCGTACGCAGGGGGTGGTTTGGGGGTTAAACCCCCCCCCCCTTCACTCTTTTTGTTTGTGTGTATTTTGGAGCAACCCCCCCCCCCCCGATTCGGCCCGATTTAAAAAATTTAACCCCCCCCCCCCTTGAAATAAATCCTGCGTACGCTACTGTGTGACAACATAATTAAAATACATAGAAATGTCATAGTTGAATAGTAAAACATTTCATGCACTAAACGAGGAAATTTCTTCACATAAACAAATTTTGAAAAGATGGATTATCGAAAAGTTATGAATTAAAATCGAAAATCAAAACAAGCAAAAAATGAATACATACAAAAAAATAATCAACATGGAATGTACTACAATGTCTCATGTATTTAATGAAAAAATGTATCACCCCAAACAAATCCACAACGAATAAACAACAACAAATAATAATTGTATGATCTATTTTTCCTGTATGAGCATTTTATAGCCCTTTCTTATTGAGATGCGTAAAAGTAATCTATGCATGTCGCTCGCCCAACAAGGTTAAAACAAATATCGCTCCTTCTACTAGTCGTAGACGGCATTAATCATTCGTGTGACATAGGCTTTTTCCATCTATAGACCTGTTTACGAACATATTCAAATGTTATGCTTGTCCCATGCTTGCTCGACATAGCAACATCCAATGTATGCTCACTGGATTCCAAGTATTATTCATTTCTAAAAGGTTAATGGAATAACTCATAACTAGGTCCCCAGGAAAGAAACATCCATCAATTTGAATATGCTCAAATTGGTTTATTGAAGGAGGTTTCTAAGCTCTGCGTAGGAGACAACTTTTGCGGCAGGATCTGCCGATGAAGTGGAGGTATATACATACGGAGGGTGGTGCCTTCATAATCCGGGGGCCCTAAAATCATGGCCATTATATATTTATATATATATATATATATACATAACAAATATACTTTATCATTCGGATTGGATGAAAACAAATTTACACAACTGAGTGACCTACGATACTTTGTGCGATTGCACAGATATACCAAGGAGTTTTAAGAGCTGGAGTCCCAACTGGTAACAAATTATGCCAAGCAGCTGCCGTTTCCTAAGGTTGCACAATATAATCTACTGGTGTGCTGTTACCGTTGATGTCCGAGGTTCGAAACCGCAGTAGCGGATTCAGGGAGGAAAAAACAGGTATAAAAACACGTTAATTGTACCCTTTTTTGGAGATGGACACCCTCCCCCATGGCGCTCAAGACAAGGGGTTTTGCGATTTTTCAAATTTTCGAGGGCCAAACAAAAAATAGTGCTCCTAAGGAAGGTCCAGTTAAGCTATGCCTGACATATGTTTTCTCCTGGCGGCTTCGAAGATGGTACAAAGGGAATGAGCTAAATATGACTCCATCTCTTCAAACTCCTTGGTTATACCATGGAGCTATAGCTCCATTGTTATACAGTGTGTATCAAACACTCATAACATAAGGTACAGGTTTAATAAAATCACGACACGTGAAGTATAAGGACAACACAATGGAGTTGAAAGAGGGGTCAAAGCGATTTGCGCACGGGGGAATAATGGTCATTCCAAACTGTAAAAAGAAAATGTAATAATGGATGTATTGATGGATTCACGAAGTTATGTATCATTCATTTATGCATCGAAGGTGCATTCTGTGATACACAGGTAAAAGTACGATTGTCAAGAGGGCAAACAAAAGGTAGCCAGGAAGCACCTATATACATTACTTTGGCAGTGATTTTTCTGAAAGGCACTAAGTGGGACATGTTTAACAGATAGTGGATATTTGTTGTCATTTGTTTATGTGTTATCTCTAAAGTGGTCTATCATAAACAGAAAGGAAGTAACCGAGCTATTTTTAAAGTTAAGAACTAAATTATTCAATCCCTTACCAAGTTGTGTAAGTAGGTGGAAAACATGATTTGTTCCGATTTATATTTCTTGAGAGTGTGACATATTAAAGCTCACATCTAAAAGTTTGCAACAAAGGCCGTAATTCAACCATTCAACCTTCATTCAAACACAAAAAGCATCAGATTAATGCAAGGGGTATGGAAGAATTAGATGTTAACTGCACGTATGTTGTCGAAATTTGGTTACTTAAGAACGATATGACAAATAAGAAAAATAAGTAGAAGGGAGTAATTGAAAATCATAACCGATGCTTTAGTTTAAACGAAGAAACTTCATGTTCGATAGAAAGAACGATTTCAAGTTCATGAAATCATTGATACTTGCAGGCCTGGATACTTGGATATATAGAAGACCGACGGCTTTAGGTCCTCTTCGATGGACCAGTCACCTGGTAATGAGGATTAATGCCTTACCAAAGGGCACTAGCGCATCGACTTGGTTTCGAACCTGGTCACGGGATTCCGAGACCACTGCTCTACCGACTGAGCTATCGCGCCTCCTCTACATGTGTCTTACCTAAATTCATTTATCATGTTTATAGTCAATGAAATATTTGGGGCTTAGAGAAATGTGGGTTAAGCCCCTCGCCCAGTGCCCCTTTAGACCCACTCCTGCAACAGCCCTGCAAAAACAGCATCTACAACAAATCAAAAGAAACCACAGGAGTAAACTATACTTGTAGTGTACATTGTTATTCTAATATGGTTGGATAGCGTTATTGAAATAGTAGCTTACCTGGATGGCCGAACAATCTCCTCTGTCACTGAAAACAGATTCTGCCTATATAGAATGAAATCGGGAAAGGAGAATCGTATATTGCTTTTTGTTGGTAGTTGGTTTGTTTCGTTTTGTATATTATGGCGCTTTTCCAAATAAAAGTAACTTGTTAACTTTACCATGATTACTTGGTATGATTACTCAAGTCATTACATTCAATTGCAATTTTTCACTTCACAGAAATGACTGTCAAGAAAGGGCTACGATATCTTTTTTTTCTAAGTATTACAAATATATATGATATTGAGCCATAAAATTACAAACAAACTATGAGAAGACATGTTACTCAGTATTCGATGGTGTTAAATAATCTTTCCATAATATATCACTGCCTAGATGTTTGAAAGATCTATGATTAGAATTTTAATATGAAAATTGATTCCAACTATTTTCACGTTGGCCCATAAGGCATGCAAACCCTCACATTTCCTGATGTACTACACACTTCCCATCCCTTCCCCTTCTCCCCCATCTTATTATCCTCACTCTTCTTAACTCTGAACAAACACTAAACTTTCTAAAGTTCACTACCTATTTTTGTTTTTAATTAAACAAGCAAAAAAATCCCATTGTCGTAAGGCTCAATCTTCCATTTTGTTTTATATAAACCTTTATTTTTTTAAGTTGAGAGGCTGACCATGGCTCGCTCGGGTCTAAAGTAGAATCTAGTTTCTTTGGGCATATTTGGTGAGGATACAAAAAGTAAAATTTAGATATTATACGCGTAGCCTCTTTCTATTTAAACTTTGCAAATGCTATATTGACAATCTCACCGCTACAAAGTTCTTATACCCCGAGGCATACAACCTTTGGCCTTTTATTATGCTCATGAAAATTCAGCTCTCTAAGCAAATTGTAAATCGAAATACATGTACTTTGTGTGAATTTATGAATTTGAATCGCTTTGTGTGATTTTTTTTTTATTAACTCGTAAACCGGTACAAATATACGATTCTCGATGAAAATTGTCGCTTTTAAATTATAATCTTGATCATATTCCCTCAACTTACTGGAGATATTTACTGTTTTTCTCACATTGATTCTAGACAAAGTGATAAAAGATTCATGCTATTCCTACGACAACTTCAAAATGTTAAGTACATTTAGGGTGTGGGATCTGCCAAATTTGAATTTGTATTCAAAGTGTGTCGAATGAGAAGATCACAATTAAAACAGCACCCAAGTATTTTACACTTAACACCAGCTTGGTATAATTGTAGTCTGTTTTGAGCACAACAAAAATATTCTTTAAATATGTGTAAAATTATAAGAGTAAAAGCGCAATTGACTCTAAATAGACTATCAATTCAGATTACCCCCCCCCCCCCCCAAAAAAAAAAAAAAAAAAAAAATGCCCCAATTTCCCTGGGCTGGGATAGGAGACTTCCCCCTTCCCCAGACTCGCATCTGTTATGCAACATGATTTTTATCTCAAGAGTAAAAAAATGCTCAAATTTCCTTGGACTTAAAGTGAAACAGCTCTTAACTCCAGATGTTATCCTTTTAAATATATATTTTTAAATATATCTTCGACCAAGTATATGTGTCAGGTACGTTTTACTTTTAGTTGTTCATTTCTTTGTTTGTTTGTTTGATATCCTAAACGATTTTAAATAGACTTTCGGCTCGTCAGTTTACCTGTTTTAATGACGATGGCCTTGATTCTCATGGCATTGGTCGAATGCCCATAAACCTCAGTGAACCTAGATATGGGGATCAGATAAGTAAATACCAATATTTTCTAACACCGCAATAAAAAGGCCTTTGTTCGTTAAGTACACACGCTATTGCAGAGAAATACAATGAACGAATACCATCGTTGATTGTGTCGCCTTGTCATTTATCTTTTTTATTTTGTTCAATATCTTACCATCCAGAGTAAGCGAAGAGCCCAGAGTAGACAGCCAGTGGAAATGTCTCGAATCTGGTCGGTCCTTCAAAAGCACCTTCAAAATGGGAGACATCCCCGATACCTGTTTCCGAAAATAACCCGAGAAGAACAATCGGGGGGGGGGGGGGGGTAAATTCAGCAAGATATCTTATCAATTACATCACTTATGTTGCTCTATTGTCGTTAATTTGTATCATTATCATCATTACTCCTACCATTAATGTAAATATTATCATTGATATTATCATTATTATCATTATCAATATCATTATTATTATCATTATTATCATCATCATCATTATCATCATCATTATTATGATTATTAATGTCATCGTTATCATCATTACTATAATATTTTTTTTAGACATAATACTATTATTATCATTATTAGTCATTCATTTTTTGTTTTTATTAAGTTTTTAATAACTCAATATGAAAGAAACATCACAACAAAAAGATATAAACAAAATGTTAAAGGCAGCTGGCAATGGAAAATAATTATGAATGAATTATTGGAAGACACGTTCTTCTTCTTCTTCTTCTTCTTGTTCTTTTTCTTCTTGTTCTTTTTTATATGTTTCATTATTTGTATAATTATTATTATTAGAAATGGTATCATTGTTGTTGTTGACAAAACAATTATTACTATTATTGTTATTATTATTATTAAAATAAGTATTATTATCTCAATCATCGTCATTATCATTACTATTGTTAGTATAAGTATTATAATTGTTTTCCCTTTAAGAAATTTTCAGTCATACATGCGCCCAAAATATAATAAATGCAAATATGTTTTTATACAACCCCTGTATGAATCAAATCTATTCCGTCATCAATAACTAAGAAAATGACAGCTTGTAAAATTTTCTGTATTGAGTAAATTGGAGAGGAGCTCGCAAGACACGTCGCAGTGTTGCCAATATGTGTCTCAGTATTGACAACTTCAAAAAGAATTCAAAAACTTTCTTAATTTCAATCGTATATTGCTCAAACTTTCACAAACTAATATCAAGGTTGACTTTCCCTGTAACTTCAAGATGCATATTTATCAATTTCTTAAAATTAAGATTTTTTTCCCGTCATAATTGAATTGAATTGAATTGAAATTATTTTCTTTTACAAAACATTCACGTTTTGTTGGTGAAAATCTAAGAATATTTATGATGTGGGAAAAGATTCTTTCCGACCTTCATTATTTGTTGATATACCTGTATCCAACAATTTCTTTCAAAATTGATAGTCATGTGCATCACAACACATCTGGACCCCCCCCCCATACACACACACACACACACACCTCCCCTCATCCTTTCCATAATCATAATAAACTGCTCATGCCCATATTTCCTGAAACATCATAGAGTATAGAAATAGTACTTTTCAGTTGTACTTAACATTCCTAATCCTTTGAACTATCTGCATTACCAATCACTATCGTCTATTTAAATACCGAGATACTGAATTAAAACATTATCCATCCGGTAATCACGTTTTCCGCCACGGTGGTTTTTTATGATCACGGACTGGAAGGTTTGAATAGGTTTTGTGTCTACCGTGTTTACATTATTATGGTGTAATTCAATGCAATTCAGAAATAATCTGTTAACAATGGGGCCCGGTAACTGAGAACTGGCAACAAAATCTTTTTTTCCTTCTATTTTCATACTCTAAAAAAAATATATATATTTGCTTCGGACCTGGTTATCTCGCTTTCTTTCATATCAGTTTTCATGATCACGGGCTGAAAGGTTTGAATGGGTTTTGTGTTTAACACGCTTATATAAGCTGTTGTTCAACACGATTCAGAAATAATAGGTCCGATGATTGATAACTGGCAACCGTGTCGTTTTTTTTTCTATTTCCAAGCACCAACTGTTACATGGTATGTGTATAGACTTGGTACAAACAACCAATTCTCACGGATACAAATTTCGAACGTTGAAAAAAACTGTTTTATTCTCATCTTCCAATATTTGGGGGTAATTCAAACCAAAACATGGAGTTGATTACACTGTATTTTGTTATATTGGATTCAATTAAAAAACGTAAGGATTTTAATATTCCTCCAAATAGAGTGACAAATTGATTCCCCTGCCATCCATAGAGTACAAAAATATCCATGCCACCCAACAAATCAACTTGATTACAATTCCAATGTCTTTTTTTTTGTACTGCCTGTAGAAATGAAGCTCAGATTACGTAATACTGCCATTGCCATGTTCGGACGATTCAATAGGCGACGAACGAAGCTATTTTCGAAAGTCTATGCGATCGCAATTATGTAATATCAACAAATATTGAGGAAAAACAAATTGAGTCAAGACCACCGCTCACCGTTGAACAGGGCAGCGATGCCGAACCCGATGATGACGACGAGACCGATGATCTTGCACGCGAGAAAGAAGATGTTGAGGCCACGAACGAAAGGGACGCTGTAGCAGTTGACGAATGTACTGAAACCTGGACAGAAAATGATCACGTACCAAATTATTCTTTTATCGTTTTAATTATTTACAATTTGAAGGGGAGGTCCACCTTGATCGGTTTTAATAGAACTGAAGTGGGAAATGAGAGAAATAGGCCAGTGTAAGTGTGAGCGAAAACCGATTAAAAATAAAAAAAAGTTATGAATGTATATGGGTGCGATCAATCAAGTACAAATTGGCAACTCTGTCACGTGTCTTACGAGCTCCCCTCCCATTTGCCCAATATTTAAACATGTCACCTTGTTCACTAGTAAATTCTCATTCACGAGTAAATTGGATAGGAGCTCGCAAGATACGTCACATTCTTGCCTATTTGTGTTTCACCGATGAAAACTTGAACAATTTTATATTTCAACTTTCCTATTTTTAATCGGATATTGCTCAAAATTTCACTGACCTGTTTCTGTCACTTTTCTACTTTTCTTTAAAAAAACAAAATTCATGTCAGGGTGGACCTCCCCTTTAAATTTCTGTCCCTCATTTTAAATACTAGTATTCAAAATAAATGTGGAAAAAAGATTCTCTACAAAATCTGTAATTTCCTGAACAAAACAAAAAAAACATCTATGGTGGCATATAATGATTAATAGATAATTTATTTAGAATGCTTGATTCATGCTCTCAACATTGGTGTAAATTTACAATGAAAATATATATACAGGTACGTGTAGATTTTTCATGGTGGAGCAATGTTTTATTGAAAATACTGATTGTGCTTAAGGCACGTAATTTGTATAGGCACAAAAGAGATATCGTTTGGCTCGTAGTCATTAAGTGGACCAATACACGAGTGTAAAACCCACGGGTTTTGTGAAGCCCATATTTCGATCTTAAAGACAAAGTTGAGTTCTGGGAAGATGTGAAAAGTAATTTGTGAGCGATATCATTGTATTATGCAAGTGTGTTACAAAATGTTAACGACTTAACAACTTATACACAGAAATATATTAGTAACTGTTTATAAAAGACAAGTTGCATCTAATAAAAAGTTTTATGTTTTCTGCGTTCAAAGTACGTTTGTATATTGTAAAGAAGTCATCAAGAAATTATAAATTGCTTTTCTCTGTTTGATATCATTATGAGTCCAGCGCTAAAAAAAAGGGGGGGCGATGGGCGATTCGCCCCCGTGAGCTACACAATCGCCCTCGTCAGGTTGCTCACGGGGGCGATTGCAAAAGTAAAAATCGCCCCCGTAGAATTATATAATAAAGATTATCTTTTCTGTTATAACTTTAACACAATATTGAGTTTCAATTTTCAAACCTTAAACCAATGAAATGGAACTTAGATTAGCGTGCAAGATTTCTCGTTCTATGAGTATTATTACCGATTCAAACAATGGAAGCTCGCAGTGCAGCTAGTGCCGCCGTCAGCAGTGGCCATAGGCCTACTGCGCCCTGTTAGTAACAGTACGTGTACACGCCCCATATCCTCTGGAGCTGGAGGCGATCGCGCAAGGGCTGAAACATGGTCATGGAGAAGTTTTTCGTTGTGAAAAGCGTGAATCCGCTGAAATCTGGGGAACTCAAATGACCAGCAAATAATGAACCTCGACCAGTAAATCAATATTAGGGACTTTTAGATTTGCACGATGAGAACGTGGACTGCAACGTGTGACCTCATTTTCAGGCACTGCCAGTGCTTAAAAGGACGTAACACGTCCACGCAAATCTAAAAGTCCCTATTATTGAGAAGAAGAGGAAGACAGATGTCGTGGTAGGATATGGTAACATGGGCAGATCTACGCGGAGGGGGTAAGGGGTTTACCTCCCCCCCCCCCCCCCCTTGGGCTGCCAAGTGAAAATGTGATGTTCATAGAAAAACGCCATCCAGACCCACACAGTATTAGGAAATGCTAGTAGATGCCTGGTAAACATCACTTACGGGGGTTCAAAATAGTAAACAAACAAAAATCGCCTCGCCGCTATGCGGCTTGGTAAAGAAAGAATGTAAAGGTTGCTCCGAATAATGAGGAGGAAATAATGTGCAGAACGGGAAGAAATCGAGAGAATGTCATCACGGGATGAAAGTCAGTCATCCAATATTAAATGATGGCAAAATTGCACCACTCTTCTCCAAAATCAGCGTACAACTCAACATCGGCTGGAAATAAAACAGTAGATTTTCATAATACCCCCCCCCCCCTGCCAAGCAAAAAAAAAACTGAGAGTTTCATAATAACAACTCCCGCCGAGCAGAATAAGCATTTCGATTAAAGTATTGTCTAGGGGTACCATACTATTTCAAGATAAAAGCCAAAGATTGTCATTCATGTGAAATGGGTAAACATTGACAGAATATATAATCCCTCTCCGAAAAAGAAAGGTGCAGTCTAATCCTGGTAATAACTGCTTTTGTATGAAAGCAGCAAGATAACGTGGACAGAATGGAAAAAGTATTTAAAAAATCGAACCAATTACACGAAAGCAATGAATGTTTAAAATATGATATCACTATTAAAGTCTATGTGAATCTCAAATTGGCAGTTTGGCCAGTGGATTGTGAGATAATCGCGAATAACAAAAATATCATTAAATTCCGTTTTTTTTTCCTTAATGCCTTCTTCCTTGGGACACTAATCAAAATTAAAAATGGATTTTATATTAGGTCCTCTTAGGAGGAAAAAACTTCCTAAGTCATACATTTTTGAAAGATTGAATTTTAGTCATTATAAGCGGACAAAAAACGGGAAAGTTGTCCGCCAGTACATAATAGTGACATTTCCGATTTAGCCATTTTGAAGAGCTCATACATATGGTAATAACCAAAAAATTTACAATTCACAACTTTCTCATCTTTTTGTCCGATTCCAAGATTCTAACTTTAACTAGTCAACTTTTTCTGATTTTTTTTCTGCTTGCCTCTAGTGTAGATTGCTTTCTAGGTCGTATTTCCCTTAAAATCTGTTTCACCTTTTGCTGGATGTACCACTTATACTAAACAAATCATTTGAACTAACTCGTTCATCTCGTAAAATCATTTCGTGTACTTTATGTCTAATGGTGGAAACTGAAATGAAATTGATCTCAAAAAATATGTGCTGTGGCCTAGAATAAAATAATAGTTAAGCAGAACAAAGGGGTAGATATTTGTTAGAACTTACAGAGTATGGCTGCCGCAATGAGACGGGTAACCATGTACGACTCCTGGCAGTCTGGGAATATTGGTAACAGGACATAGCTGGCAAAGGCGATGGCTAGCACGGCGACGCCGCCGGTTGATGAAGACACGATTTCATTATAGAGCTTCAAGAAGGCTGGGAGGGGGCCGTAGGTCTCGAGGATGTACGAGTAAGCCCCACCGGATACGGGGAAGGTGGTACCAAGCTCGGCAAAGCTCAGGGCGCCCATCATGGAGAGCAACCCGCAAAAGACCCAAATGACAAGTGACCATCCTAGTGATCCGGTGTATCGGAGGATTCCCGATGGCGAGATGAAGATTCCAGACCCGATGATGACGCCAACGGTCAGGGCGATGCAGTCGATGAGGGTCACCTGACGGCGGAGATAAACCTTATCCGAGTTGGAGCCGTCATCATTGACTAGTTTGTCGGTCGACAGTGCTTCACCCGCCTTTGACGACGGAACTCCGGTTTGCTTGGCTGCCATTGTTGAAATATCAAGGTTCTGGGTAGTCACGCTGACCCGCGATTATGCTAGCTAGGTGCTTGGTCGATTATCTAAAATTTAAAAACGCCCACTAGGCTACATGGATCAGTATAGCGTGCCGTGCGACTGACAGATTGAGAGTTCTAGCTCAGTGACCCGTCCTATAGGTTATAATAGGGACTTTTAGATTTGCGTGGACTGATACGTGTGACGTCCATTCAAGGCAGTGCATTAAAAGGACGTCGATCGTAGCACTCCCCATTGTCTTCGTGCGAATCTAAAAGTCCCTAATATCTTGTCCACTGTTTCGAAATAGGGGTGAGAGAAGCAGGGGCGTAAATCCGTACCGAGGAGTGGGGGGATGATCGGCGATAGCCATCACATACTAGCACGAGCACACGCCCACACTAATTTACGCAAGCGCGCGCGATCGCTCACGCACAAACACACAACACACACACACACACGCACGCACCCACACAACAAACACCCACATACCCAAACACACGTACATAAATTTATTCATGCATACATACGTGCACGCACATGCCAAATTTGACAACCATAAAGTAAAAGAATTGGACATAAATTTCGAAATACTGACAGCTGCAAACTGTAGTGTTTTATTATAATGAACTCCGAAATAAGACGACACACTTTCAAGTAGTAACATAAAGATTGAGTATTTCGTCAGGAAGATGTGAACTCTTTATTTTGAGTCCCATCACTTAGAAAATGATGTATAATGGTAAGGGGCGTCGCTAGACCGTTTTTAGTGGGGGTGTAGAGGCCAACGATTACCGACAAAACTAGCCCCCAATTACCGACAAAATTAAATGTCCCAATATTTACAAATTTAACCCTATATATCCGGGGCCGAAGGCTAAATTGTTTTTCCTACGGACTGTCTGTAGTACTTGCGTATGCGCAAATGGTCATTTTCCTCGATGACATAAGTATACGAATTATTTCGTCAACTTAGTCAGCATCATAGCTAAATATTTTAATGCAGGCGCGGAGCTAGGATCTCATTTTAGGGAGGGGCGGTAGTGAGCAGGCGAATCACTCAAAGAGTGCGCAAAGCGCGCTCATTAGGGGGGTGTGGGTCATAGGCCTAACGCGCGAAGTGCGGAAGCTTAGACGTTTCCTTAAATTATTAGGAAAAGAAGACGATTTATTGTACCGTTCTCGACTGTTAACCCTTGTCTGTATGAATTCCCCCGCCCTTCCCGCGCAAAGCGCGAAAGTTTTGGCGTTTCATTAAATTATTAGAGAAAGTAGACAATTCGTTGAACCGTGCTCGACTCTTAATCCTTGTATGAATTCAGTTTCTCCCTCTCTCTCCCGCGCAAAGCGCGAAAGCTTTGACATTTCATTAAATTATTAGAGGAAGTAGACGATTCGTTAAACCGTGCTCGACTCTTAATTTTTGTCTGAATTCGGTTTACCCTTCCCGCGCAAAGCGCGGAAATTTTGACGTTTCATTAAATTATTAGAGAAAGCAGACGATTGGGTGTACTCTTCTCGACTCTTAATTCTCGTCTGAATTAAGTTTCCCCTTCCCGCGCGAAGCGCGGAAGTTTTTACGTTTCATTAAATTATTAGAGAAAGCAGACGATTCGTCGTACCGTTTTCGACTCTTAATAAGCCTTATTTATCTGAATCCAGTTTCCCCCTCTCGCGCGAAGCGCGGAAGCCTTGACGTTTCCTTAAATTATTAGAGAAAGCAGACGATTAGGTGTACTGTTCTCGACTCTAAATTCTCGTCTGAATTCAGTTTCCCCTTCCCGCGTGAAAAGCTTAGACGTTTGATTTAATTATTATAGAAAGAAGACGAGAAGGCGAACTTTAGACCGTTCCTGGAACGGTCTAACCTGCAACGGCGCTTTATACTGACCGTTCGACCACACACGGCGCAATCTAGACCAGCTTATGGTCGTTAGGCTGTGTGCCCGTACGTGTATATTATGGTGTACTATGTGAGCGAGCACGGATCATGTAGAGAACAGTCCAGGCAGTGGACTAGGCGCAATCAAGATCAGTGCAGTCTTCACGGTAACCTATTGGCCCCCTATCTCCCCTAGATCGCGCGGGCGGGAAAAATTTTCCTGCATTGCTAGCGCGAGAGAGCGGAGCATGCATGCGGTGCAATATGCAGAAGACTGCGTGACCGGCCGGCCGGAGCGCGGCCCAATGCATTTTGTGTATATAGTGGGATTCTTATTATTCTGAAGTTTATGAAGTGCTTGTTCGCGCACGTCGCGAAACTATTCTTAATGATAGTGACGTATACGTGTAGGCTATACAGTTATACATACATACAAAAATAACTCATTTCTCATGCATTATGCTAAAATTGAAACAATCACATTTTTTCTTCTTCTTTTTCCTTTTTTTTTCTCTCTTTTTGTTGTAATATCAGGGGGGATGTTTGTACAGGCCATCCCCCCTACTTCAAGCCAGGGAGGATGCAGCCAGGGGGATGCAACTATCACTGAATATTGTAGGATCGCATATGCTTCCAATATGTTCATTTGAACCAAATTCATGACCCCGTACCAAAACTTTGTATTACCTTTAAGAAAACATGCAATAATGTCATGCAATGGTTTAAAAACAGACCCTGCAGAACGTACTTTAAAAAGAACACTGATGGAAACAAACACAAGAACTTAGTGATTATATTGTCTTTTTATTCTATTTTTATAAAAATCTTTATTTAGATACGAAATCACGGATAACATCATTCATAATTATTGACGACGAACCATTCATCACATTTTTAAATAAAATCAAATTATATTTACTTGAAAGCAGATTATGAATGCATTTCCAGTTAATCATTATTTATCTTACTCCACTTGGTAGGCCTAGTATTCTAATTTATTTTCTTCGTTTTATTTTCCTCAACTTCTGTCAAACAGTCATTGTAAACATCATGAAAATACGGTGATTTTTTTTTTTATCCGATGAATTTGTAAACAAGGCAATAAGAAATCCCATAAACAATAAATTTAATTCCCCTGAATAAAATCGAACACCTAAACAGGCTTATCAGGCCTACTGTGTTTGAATGTTTGAACCTCGAAATTCAAGCGCAACTTTAAAAATGCATGACTTTCGTATTTTTGATTGGATTTTCTCAATTTTACAGTGACCCGTTCCTCTCATTTTCAGCTTCTATTTAAACCGTATTAGCATCAGGAAGGAATTCCCCTTTAAACGTCTTGTTCAGTCTGTAGTCGATCCGATGTCTGTCTTGTTGGTGTGGCTTGGGCACTGAACAGATGTATTGTTGGCACAGAATATAGAGTGGTGAAGTGTGACGTCATTAATTTTTTTTTTCTGACCAAAGGATAATGTCCTACCCCTTTAGTCGATGAGACGCTTGGTTAATACCGAGTCCATGTCACTGAATACGATTTAAAATGAAAATGAAGGCTCCATGACTTCCCTTTAGTATGTTTAAGGCTGGTTGAACGTTCAATTTCCGTAGCCATGGTAGGTGGGCACTGGAGGGGTGGGAGGGGAACCTAATTTACAACCGATTGAAAAATTGTAACATCATGAACATTTTACTTCTCCTCAGCTTTCTTAAAAGTTCATCATTTTCATATAAAGGTCATTGTTGGTTTTAGGCTTTATTTGTTGTTTGTTTGTTTCGGGAGAGATCTGTTTGTAAGTCGTTTACAATGCACATATTCAAAGGAATTGGTATCGAGAGAATGCTCACTGTGAATCTTTAGGTCCCCCACCCCCATTTCCCTACCGCCCTCCCCCTTCCGTCTACCTATCTCTCGCTCTCTTTCCCTATACCCCTCAACCCCCTCTTTCTCTCTCTCTCTCTCTCTCTCCCTCTCCCTCTCCCTCTCCCTCTCCCTCTCTATTTTGTCTGTCTCCCCATTTCTCTCTGCCCCCTTTCTCTATCTTTTTCTCTCCCTCTCTTACAATTTTCTCTTATCCACCCTCCTTTCCATTCTCGCCCTCTCTTACCTTGTATCCCTGCTTCCTTTTTAACAAAGGCATAAAACACACACCGAGGCACACAAAAAACAAACAAAACACTTTCCACCCACCATACACATGTACATAGTTTCGAACGAGAGTATAGACATCTGTAGGATCGCCTGTAGATTCAGTTATTTAAAAAAAAATGTTAATTCAATAGTTATGTTATACCTTTAAAATCGAGATTAGTGGTCAATTTGTGAATCTACAGGTGTATGACGCTTGCTCCGCTAACGATTGCTCCGCCAATATTTACTCCTCAAAACGCGACAATTGCTCCGTGACATTTGCTCCAACGTCAAATGCTCCGCCGACAGTCGCTCCGTCGACAGTTGCAATTGCTCCGACGATATTTGCTCCTACGACACTTGCCCTGCCGACAATTGCTCTACATAAAGCGATAAAATGCTCCGGTGACGAATGCTACGCGAACGACACTTGCTCCTCCGACAGTTGCTCCTCCGACAATGCTCCTCCGACAATTGCTCCGACGACAGTTGGTCCTCAAAAAAAAAATTGCCCCGTGGAAGACGAATGCTTCGCAGACAATATATTTGTCATGGGATATTTTTTTTGTTTCTTTTCAGTTTGTTTCGTTTTCTGAATGTCGAAGCAAATATTGGTAAAGCAAATGTCGTAGGAGCAAATATTGGCGGAGTAACTGTCATTCGAGGAGCATTGTCACCGGACCATTTCTCGCTTCATGCGGAGAAATTGTCGGCCGAGAAATTGTCGTCTAAGCAACTGTCGATGGAGCAAATAATATCGCCGGAGCAAGTGTCGTCGGAACAACTGTCGATAGAGCAACTGTCGGCGGAGTAACTGTCGGCGGAGCATTTGACGTCGGGGGAAATGTCGCGGAGCAAATGTAGCGGAGCAATTATCGCTCTTTTGGAGAGCATTTGTCACCGGAGTAATCGTCCCTGGAGCATTATGTCGGGTTACCCAATTTTTATGTCGCAGAGAAAAATCAATTACCCCCCGAGGACAATTACCCCCCAAGGACAATTACCCCCTGGAAAATTACCCCCGAGGACAATTACCCCCGAGGACAATTACCCCCGAGGACAACTACCCCCCGAGGACAACTACCCCTGAGGACAATTACCCCCCGAAGACAATTACCCCCGAGGACAATTACCCCCCGAGGAAAACTACCCCGAGGACATACCCCGAGGACAATTACCCCCCGAGGACAATTTCCCCCAAGTACAACTACCCCCTTCTCCGAGGACAACTATCCCCAAAGACAACTACCCCCAATGACAATCACCCCCGAGGAATTTGTAAGACATTGACAAATGTTGCGAGCTTCTCTCCAAATCGCTCTTTACAGAAAATTTCATAAACTTTCAATTTCTTTGTTATTTGTGAAGTTCATTTTAGTGTTTTCAAATTATTTACTTCGATGTGGGGGGGGGGGGCTGGGAGTTGCCTAATTCCCCCGAAGTTTTGCTACCGAGTAAAAAACAGAAATTACATTTTTTGAAGAAATTCAACAATACATTGCGCGCAGATGAATACGCCTTACAGCCTCTCTCACCAACAATGGCAAAACAAAGAAATTAGGAAATTACGTCAATGGAGGTCACCATTACGTACCGATATTTGGGTCGCATAATTTCAAATTTGGGCCCCCTCCCCCCCCCCCCCTAAGAAATCCTGGATCCGCGCCTGGTGTAGAGCCTCTCAAGCGTTGGGAGCCCCAAAGTTTGATGGTAAAACTTGACTCAAATTGTATCATTATGTGAAAGAGGATCTAATTTAAGACATATTTCTGCAAGGGTTTTCAAAACAAATGCGTTTAAAGTCGAATATTGATAAAAAAAAATACACACAATTTCTGCGTACAACAGAAAACCCAAATTCTTGTTCTGCTTCTAATGTAGCTAACTTAATATCAGGGTGGACTTCCCCTCCCTGTATTCAATAATAAGCAGAAAAGTGTAATCTATTCCTTTTTCCATTAGACCATTTTTCTTCAACATGTCTCAGCAACAATTTTTTTATATTCTCTCAGCAAAATAAACCAACATTTCAAATATATACAGGGCGTCTATAGTTTTTGTTTTGTTAACAAAACTTTAAAAAGTTACGCAAAACGTTGTTCAAAGCTAAAATCTGACCGAACGTTGCCTGCCCCCAGATAACGATTTGCACAATCATGGATTGTATGTACTAATTCCAATCATGTTTCACTCCGATGGATTGATTATACTCCTTAGCATATAAAACAAGCTACAATAAACACACCGTTTGGAATAGTAGAATTGTAAGGGTTCTTGATTAGTGCACGACAATCAAATCTTTCTGATTATCATAATAATTAAAACACCATATGGAATAGAATCGTAAACAGGTAACCTTAGGTTCTGGATTATAAAATTGTGCGTGACAATCAAACCTTTCTGATTATCATAATAATTAAAACACCATATGGAATTGAATCGTAAACAGGTAAACTAATGGCCCGGTCCCACTGGCCGATGGACACAAAACGTATGCATAAAGGACAAAGCGTACGAGCAAAATTTCGGGGGTGGCTCCATCTGTTTTCATCCGCTCCAAAAATGGACAAAAATTGCGAAAATTTGCGAAAACAGAACGGAAAATAACGGACGTGGGTAGTATGCAGCGGGGATGTTAAACCGATGATGTTCATCGGAAGCCTAGCGGATAAAAAGCGGATGGAAGTGGATGACAGCTTTTAATACTTTATATACGAGATGCATACGCTTACATCCTTTCTATTTCCGTGCTACTAACGATGTATAGACGTTCCATGTACCTTATCTTTCCTCTCTCTTTCCGTTTTCAGCTGCAGCGGATGTGAGTTGTGAGTATGCCCAGAGGATGCAGAGAGGATACATGGGACGTTTAACGGATGATAACGGACATAGAACGTTTGTTGCTCGTATTTGTCGCGGATTTACATCGTACACGGCGGAAGTTCATCCGTTCTAAAAGTTTTGTGCAGCTCAAAACTTTTTGCGCGGATGAAATCAAAGTGGACGGATGCTTGATGGATATAGCATATGAAACACGTATGCAATGAGTACACAACGGATGCATAGCGTTTTCCAACGGATGGCAAGATTTTTTACGTTTTACATCCTCTTTGCATCCGTAAGTGCAGTGGGACCGGGCCTTTAGGTTCTTGATTAGTGCACGGCAATCAAATCTTTCTGATTATCATAATAATTAAAACACCATATGGAATAGAATCGTAAACAGGTAACCTTAGTTTCTTGATTATGTGCATAACGATACAAACTTCATGATTAAAATATTACTACAAACACCTATTTTACAATCTTTTTAGGTGCTCTTCAAAAAAAAAGATTAGAGATAAATGAGGTAAAAGTAATTATAGTTGTACAGGTTAATGCAGAGAAATACAGAGAAATTTCAAGTCCATTGAATTGAAAGAGTGTATAAGCAGGCTAAGGTAATGAGAGTCTTATGGAAAGCATATTATCTAGGAACTCTAAAATGCAAAGACTCTCCGGAGTCATACATTTTGTACAATAGAAATTTTAGTTATTTTGTGGAAAATTGTTGGACACCAGTGGTGGATCCAGGAGGGGGGGCCTGAGCGATTTATCGGCCGGCACGATTTTCAAAAAAGAAATTAATGCTCACTACCCCCCCCCCCCCCCTCCCCCACTATGCGAATTATCGGCCGGTTGTTTCGCCGCTAAATATTTTCTCACGAATTCGGCCCCCTCCCCTGCCGTCGGCTGGATCCGCCCCTGGGCCTGGTACTTCACCAGTAAAACTTGCAAAAATTATTTCGAGTGTATAAACTGTGTTGTTATCAGAGGCGTCGATCGCTATACCCTTTTCAGTAGGGGGGTGTGGAGGCCACCGATTACCGACAAAACGAGCCACCAATTACCGACAAGTACATTAATTCCAATGTCCCAATGTCTACAAATTTAACACTATTAACCCGGGACCAGGAACTAAGTTATTTTTTCAGTTTTCCGTCACCCGCGCGTAGCGCGGAAGCTTTGACACTTCATTAAATTATTAGAGAAAGAAGACGATTCGTTGTATCGTTCCCGACTCTTAATTCTTGTGTCGCCCCTCCCGTGCAAAGCGCAGAAGTTATGACGTTTCATTGAATTATTAGAGAAAGAAGACGATTCTTTGTACTGTTTTCGGCTCTTAATCCTTGTCTGAATTCAGTCTCTCCCCTCCCGCGCGAAGCGCGGAAGCTTTCAAGTTTCATAAATAATTTTGTTGTACCGTTCTTGTTTCTATATCCTAGTCTAAATTCAGTTGCCCCCCACCCGCGCGAAGCGCGGAAGCTTTCGCGTTTCATTAAATCATTAAAGACAGAAGATCATTCGTGGTATCGTTCTCGACTCTTATTCCTAGTCTAAATTCAGTCTCCCCCCTGAGCCCCCTCCCGCGCGAAGCGCGAAAGCTGTCACGTTTCATATATAATTTCGTTGTAGTACCGTTTTCTACTCTGAATCCTTGTCTGAAATCATTTCGCCTATCCCGCGCGAAGCTTTCACGTTTCATTAACTTATTAGAGAAAGAAGACGATTCGTTGTATCGTTCTCTACTCTTAATTCAAGTCCGAATGCAGCCGGGGGGTAATTGTCCTCAGGGGGTAGTTGTCCTCGGGGGGGTAATTCTCCGGGGGGTAATTTTCCGGGGGATTATTGTCCTTGGGGGTGATTGCCCAGGGGGTAATTGTCCTAGAACCATTGTAATTTGTAGGTTTATTTGCATTTTCTTTTTGTTTTGTTTAATATGTAATTATTTATCAGTGTATTTTTTAGAGATTTCGGTGGTAATCGCTTTATAAGCACCTTTTTTATTACTATTAGTAGTAGTAGTAGTTCTAGTAATACAAGTAGTAGTAGTAGTAGTAGTAGTAGTAGTAGTTGTAGTAGTAGTGGCGGTGGTGTTGATGGAATAGTTGCAGTAATAGTAGTATTGTTATTATTGTTTTTGTCATTATTATCATTATCACATATCAAAATATAAATTCGACAAACTCAGTAGCGGAATATGAGGCGCCCCTATAACGTATTTGTGTGAGTTTTTTTTTTTTTTTTTTTTTAGGGGGGGGGGGGTATAGTGGCAGCTCCCATGTTATATACGTACAAGGATCAATGCATTCCCCTCTATTTCCGACGCACTCCCATACCATGTTGCTGTCCCTCTCTCGAATCCTTGCACCTTGCCCCTGACTACTCTCTATATTCTAAAACAATGTGTAAGAGTTTACCAGATCGTGGGTAAAATGTTTCCCAAATTTTGAAAAGTAAATATTTTATCCAGCTGTCTGTCGGAAGACGAATCTTCAAACAGTCGATGTCGTAGACAGTTGATTACAACTCGATGTCTTCTTGTGGTACTACATATAGCAGCTGCTGCAAGAATATCGTCATCGTATCTGTAAACATTAAGGATAATAGACAAAATATTGAGGCCGTGCTTCCAAATAGTCTATAAGTCTTTATAACATTCTTGCAGCTCATTGCACCGCGACATTAATACTAAAAGGAATTTCTTAAGAAAATGCCTGCTAAACTTCTTCTTCATTTTGATGTGGGAGAGACATTTCAATGGCCACCGCCCTTCAAAACAAACAAAATCTTGATTGTAATCCAAATTTCGTAATGTTGTGAGATTGACATTCTGCCGTACGTTCGGAGTGGTTCGGAGTGGTTCGGAGTGGTTCGGAGTGGTTCGGAGTAGTTCGGAGTGGTAATGACATTTGAAAATGCCGTC
>NW_022145614.1:11880829-11968275 GCF_000002235.5 Strongylocentrotus purpuratus
TAAGTAAATATACTAAGAGTACATGTTTACTTCTATATCATGCTGAATTGGCAAGCGATTCGTACCATATTTGTGTTTGCTATAGTATATTCGTATATTTGTATAGTAGATACCTCAAATGAAAATTCATCCATTTCGGTTTCATTAAATCAGCATGTTCCTATCGAATATAAAACAGATCTTAAGTCGCCATTGTAAGAACATGATCAATTGTTGCTTTTTTATGTCGTTATTTATTTCCGTTTTGGGAATCAAATTTGTATTCAGTTGTTAAATTTCAAAAATTCAAGCTCTGTAAAAATAAAAGTGGACAGGCCTAGCTTCAACGAGAGCATATCCAGCAGAGGAAAACAGGGTCCTGCCCCATCCTAGCCCCACGCCTTACGTCCCTAAAATACGCAGGGCGACCAAACACTTTTATCAACCCCACCGCCCCCCCCCCCCCCCCACAAAAAAAAAGTTTAAATACAAAAATAAAATACAAATTGTTAGGATTCTGCTCCCTGTTTGATTTAGAACCCAACTGATTTAACAAATTGTTCAAAATTCTCTTGACTCTTACCATCCCGAGTAGGCAAACAGTCCAGAATAGACAGCGAGGGGAAAAGTGGAGAACAGAGCTGGAGAAGTGAACGTATTCGACAGATTCCCAGTGTTGCCTTCCGCGTGAAGGATAAAAAAAAAGAAGATGAAAAATGAGAAATTCACATTTGATAATTCTACCTTTTGACAGAAAATAATTATTTGTTTTGTTTTTTATATTGAATGAAATAAAAAGAAAATTGATGGAAAACACAATGTAGTTCGTGTGCGTGTGTATGTGTGTGTGTGTGTGTGCGTTTGTGTGTAGTTATTGAACATAAGTTCCTTCTTGATTAATGATGTTTGTTTTTAACGTAGTTTAAAGGTGACCCAATTTACAAGCTGTGCTTCATGGCTAACCTTGTCTCCTCGAACTCTGTAGAATTAGTTAAATACATTGTATAATAATTGTTAGTCTATGAGAACCTTGAATCTTGTAGAATACAAAATGAAATATGTCGCGATTTCATTTAAAACAACTTCTACATATCAATATCTTTGAAATACTATCACTCCTGACAAGATTCGCACTATAATTAAGAAAAACGAAAGATACTCATAACATGGCTAGAAAAAGTAATTATTGCTTACTTATTAATTAATTTTATACCTGGCCCATTTGGAGGACAAAAGAAATGCGGTACTCGAACTTTGTGATTATAAATATATTCAAATTAACCTAATGTTTTGTTTAAGTATGTTACGTGACCATTTATTACTGTAAATTGGGTTAAGATATATTTTGAATGACTCCCCATTTTTCCATGACTTGTGTTTTGTTTTACCATACTTATTCCGGGGTCTGCTCACTATTTAAAAGGACAGCTATTTATAAAAGATCGCTATTCATTTAATCACGCGTTATGGATAGCGGTCCTTATGAATGCCGGTCCTTATGAATGGCGGTCCTTACGAATGGCGGTCTTTATGAATGGCGGTCCTTATGAATGGCGGTCTTTATGAATGGCGGTCCTTACGAATGGCGGTCTTTATGAATGGCGGTCCTTATGAATAGAGGTCCTTATAGATAGCGAGCTTGACCCCTTATTCCTAAGCCGTTGCAAGACTGAGTACAGTGATCATTGTAGGCCTATATGTTATATATTGTTCATGTATACCAACTAAATTGACCTCTAAAATGATGCAACACAATACTAGCTGAATCTCGTATTGCTGAAAACCACTGAAACAAGACAACGTAAGAACTTTAGCTAAAGTACTTGGGACTATAATTATACACAATAATGTTGCATCAGGATTTGGTCGAAAGTTGTAAGCAATTTCTAGTCTTCTTCGTGTATAAGATCTATAGCAATAAATGGGAATTACTAACTTTCCACGTGGGCATTATTGGAACTTATATCAATCCTCCTTTTAACCCTCTCAGGACTGAATTTGATTTTAGGGCTAATTTGGTCAGACTTGGTCTTCATATTGGCAAAAAATAACTTTTTCGTTAATTGCTACATTAAAAAAAAACAAATATAATACATTTGAAAGCAATAGGCCTATACATGGGCGAGAATCTTTTCAAAAAGTTTTTTAAATGAAAATTTTGATCGAAAAACAATGATTTTGAATCTCTCAACGTGTTGCAATTTTGACGATTTTAAAGGGGGTGTAGCATGGCAAATAACGCCATCTGCGACTTCTTTTGGACAACTGCACGTAAGCGAATGAACTTGATTATCGGTAAACGCGCGCTATAGCGTTCGCGAAACAGACCGAAGTTCTCCTCACGCTTCGGTTTTGCGTATGGTGCACGCACGTAAATACTGCGGTCGCGTCGTCCGTAGTCGTATTATACCCGATCGGTCCCGAGTCGGGCTACAGCCACAATCATGCAAACGAGGATTTCTTCTGAAGCAAAAATTAACCCTAAATAGGAATTTCGCGTATTTTTTTACCGAATTCTCACCCTAAACGAGTATTTCAAAAACGTGTACTCCTAAACAAGTACTGTAATATTGTAACCCCTTGAACATTTTGAAGTGCGATATAGATTACCATTTAAGTGGTTGACAATGTATAATAAATCAAATTGTGCTTCTGATGTAAAATTCACAATGTAAACATTTATTTCAATAGGGAAGCAATAATATCAACCTGTACACACTTCACACATCATAAATCCTTTCTTTGAAGTCCTTTGGCGGGTGGAAGCAGACGGCGGCCGGTAGCCTCGCCAAAGGGCAATTATTACCCCTTTTTTCTTCTTCCACGGTCTGGCTCTGAAGGCAAGTACCCCTTAACGAGTATACCGGTGCGTACAGCAGAATTTTGAACCATTTTGAAAAAAGGTACCCTTTTTCATGAAAGTGGCCACAAATTGACGTTTTTGAACCCCTTAATGCGCCAACGACGGACCCCGTCCAATTTCCAAAACACCCCTTTACACGCGTTTTCTTGGTTACGCATGCTTACAGTATTTATATTTGACCGAGACCCCAGTAGTTTTGTTCTTTCTACTCATTAATCTGGCCTATTTTTTAGGGCTCTGAAATTTTTTTTTAAATGGAGTCAAACCTAAAAATGTGGAAGGGTTTTCGCGAAAGGGTTTAAGTTTTACCCGGTTGTCATACCTTTGGCTATTTCTGCGACCCCGAAGCCAATGATGACGATGAGTCCAAGGACCTTACAAATCGTCAGCAGAATATTCAGACCACGAGTCAGAGGGATACTAAAACAGTTGACGATTGAAGTCAAACCTTTGGAGAAAATAATTGTCATCATAGTTATCAAAGTAGATTATAAGTGAGCCATGATTACCATGTAAGTGAGAGCACTGTGATATAATTATAGGTTAAGGCCCTTGATTTTCACACGCACTTCCATGAGCGGCGTTCGATCATAGGGTTCGATCTTGGCTTGCTCACCAGTGCTTATACATACAATTACGTTAGACACTACACTTCACCACACACAATAAACCGTCTCCACCCCGGTGTATTATTTTGGAACCTGGCAATGCTGGGATAATAATAATTGCATGATCCCTACTGGGAAGATCAATATACCTGATGATGATACACTGGGTAAATGAAACCATTTTGTTTTCATCATCATATCTCCATACCAACATCGAAAATATAGAAGATAGTCCGATGGATAGAAACAGAAGGGGGAAGTACACTCCAGCAAGAAAATATTTGTTGTTGATGCAGCACATAAATATTATTACTTACATTTTGCGAGCCTTAAAGATAAACTCCAGTACTGGTAAAAAAAAAAAATTAATTCTCACAGAATCAAACGAAACTTACACTGAATGTTCAAGATTACAAATAAATGACATGTGCCAAACAATTTTGGAATAAAATGTATACTGGCTGAGTAATGAGCATAGAAAGACAAGGAAATCAAGGTAGTACTAGCCCCGACACCATGTGTGTTGTCCCATATATAGCTTTCTATGTGAGTGCTTGTTACTCTACCAAGACTCGGTCAAATTTATTATGATTTTGATGACTCCAGAACCTTGCAGTGCACACCAATACTTACATGCTACATGATCAACTGTTTCTGATCCTTTCCACACCTTTTCTTTCACAACGCAATCGCATTACCAGTACTAAAGTTTATCTTTAATCAAATATGCTGCTTGTTCGTATAAGTATGGATGTTATATTCCAATAAAGAGAAAAAGGACCTATTGTGCTTCCCTGTGGGAAGTCGGGAAGAAGTGCAATCATTAACTGGGACAAGCTTTATTTTCTTATGGAAAGTGATTTCCGTTACCCGTAAATTTTCAGTTTTTTCCAGAGTTGGCTTCTGGTTGTCGGTGTGGCTCGTAAGTCCAGCAAACATAAATTACTCGTGGACAGAATTCGTTAAAGCTATGTAGGCCTACTTACATAAGAGGCTGGCAGCCATGAGGGTTGTGATCTTGTAGGATACTTCACAATCTGGAAAGAAAGGCAGGACAATGTAATAAGATGCAGCTAATGCTAACACAGTGTTGCTGCCACTGAATGAGGCCACGATCTGCGTATACATCCTCAGAAACGCAGGAATGGGACCAAAGGACATCAGCAGGTAGGAGTAGTCCCCTCCAGAGACGGGAAACGAGGTGGCCAGCTCCGCATAGCTCAAGGCGCCAAGCGTCGAGAGCAACCCGCAGAAGATCCACATGATAAGAGACCATCCGATGGAGCCGGTATAGCGAAGGATTCCCGCCGGTGATATGAAGATTCCCGAACCGATGATGATCCCGACCGTCAAGGCGATGCCGTCGATGACGGTTAATTGACGTCGGAGGTAGACTTTATCCCCATTTCCCCTTTTTTCATCATTATCACCGCTTTGAGAATTTGCCGGATTATGCATCGGTTGCGCCATACTGTTCTCAAATGCAACGCAGGTTTATTGTTCAATTCACTACAGAATTATTGTTCACTACTTGGATGAAAAAAATTAACCTTCAATTTTTTAAGCGTACATCCGAAAGATGTGCAAAAGGCTAAGGATTAGATTTTTGGAACACGAATGCGGTCCTCCCGACCCTTGAGTGAGGGGGGGGGGGGCGGGACTAAACCCAAAAGAACCTAATTAGCCTGGAATGACCTAGCCTGATTTATATTATTATGATGTGTACCAAAGTATCAATAAAAGACGGCGTAAACATGTTACTGACAATACATCAATAGGCCCGAAATGAATTTATAGATCGGCCTCGCAGCGAGTCTCACAAATATTTGATATTTGCACGCACAATAGTAAAAAAAAAAAAAAATAAATAAAAAAAAATAAACCTTTGTAGACATTATATGGGAGGAGTGTTTGGTATCCAGAGTTTTGTGTTGTACATGTATATTCTTATTTTACGTGTTATCATGATGAAGAAAATATATGTTTTTTGAAGAATGAAATAAAAATAAAAATTAAGGATAAACAAAAAAGAGTGTGTGGGTGTGTGTGTGTGCGTGTGTGCGTGTGTGCGTAGTTATTGAACATAAGTTTCCTCTTGATTGATTTTATTTGTTTTTAACGTAGTTTAAGGTGACCCAATTTACAACCTGTGCTTCATGGGTAACCTTGTCCAGTGGCAGGTCGTCAAGAGGGGGGGGGGAGGGGGCAATTCGTCAGAAAATTTATGCGGCGAATCGGCCAGCCGGTGAATAAGCAGGGGGTTAAGAGCACTTTTTATTTTGGGGGTCCAATTTTTTGAGGAAATATTTGGCGGCGACTCAGCCAGCCGGTGAAGAGCGGGGGAGGGGGGGGGGGGGGTAAGAGCACTATTTTTTTCTCTTTGCCCAATTCGTTAGAAATATTTTGCAGCGAATCATCCATCCGGTGGATAAGCGGGGGGGGGGGTAATAATAATACTACTATTAATAATAATAATATGTCTTGTTTACCCATGTTACCAGTATTCATACTGTTCTCCCTGAGGGCTCTGCAATCATATTATTACCTCGGTCATCGGATTCAGACTTACCCGCACACAATGTATGCACATTCTCCACTCCCTGGGGAGCATTCCAGCCAGTGCATCATTTTTACAAGCGCACACTAATCTAAGCACATTAGCTTTCGCATCCTACCGGGTACCCATTTAACACCTGGGTGGAGAGTGGCAAATGTAGATTGATGTCTTGCCAAAGGGCATTAGTGCCGCGGTGGGACTTGAACTGCGGACCTTGTGATCCACAGTCCGGTGACATATCCACTCGTCCACGACACCTCTACAGAGGGTAGAGAAGTAACACTTTTTTTACCAGAAGGAGGGGCGCGTCCCCCCTTCAATGTACCCCCCCCCCCGGCCTTGTCTACTCTTTATCTGTTGAAGTAGTTAAATACATTGTACATTTATATGAGAGACAAAAAAACGAAACCCTGAATCTTGAAGATGAAATAATAAAATGTGTCGCTATTTCAGTTATGCCTTTGAATATGGACAACTCCGTATTACCAAAGTACCAAAGTATCAATAAAAGACGATGAACTGAACAAAACATCTCTCTACTCTCTCTCTCTCTCTCTCTGCAATCTCATTTCCTCTCCCTTTCTATGCAATCTTGCCCTCTCTTACTTTCTATCTGTAGCTCTGATTCATTATGGTCCAAATTGGGGATGTCATACACACGTATACACTCCATGACGACCCTACACATACACACGCAAAATACCCGATAGGTCATTGGGCCATTTAAAAAAAATATACATTTTTAGCGTCCCCGCCCGCGTCCTTTTGAGGGGCCGCCTCCTATTTTATTTTTTTTTAAAGAAAAACACTGCTAAAAATGTATCTATTTCTGATTTTTTTTTTTTTTTTTTAAATGTCGGCGGCCATCTTGAAAAATGGCCCGACTGCCAGGGAAAATGTACCGGGCGGCCATTTTGAGCGGCCATTTTGAAAGAAAAAAATAAAAATAAAAGGGCCTCCTCCTCCGATTTTTCCAAAAAACAGGACGCTAAACATGTTTTTTTTTTTATTTGGCCTTAGTACAGAGGTCATGCACTTTCCACACAGGACACACTTCCACATAGTTTCGAACGAGAGTTTCAACCATTTCAATGTTTATTCCTTCACAAATCTTTTATTTACCTTTAAATCCCGAGAGTGGCGGTCAATTTCGATGAAGAATGGAAAACTTCATACACGAGTTTCTTAATTGTTAATTCTCAACTTTCTTGATCCCTGCAATACATATCAGAAATTTATCTCTTTTACGATATGGTTTGCTTTATATAATCCAAGTATATCCAACCCCCTCTTATTATCATTTAGTATAGTAGTAATTGAAAAAGAAGATGCAGTAATAGAAGAAGAAGAAGAAGAAGAAGAAGAGGAAGTAGAAATAGAAGTAGTAGTAATAGAAGAAGTAGTAGTAGTAGTAGTAGTAGTAGTAGTAGTAGTAGTAGTAGAAGTAGTAGTAGTAGTAGTAGTAGAGGTAGTGGTACTAGTAGCGGTTGTGTTTGTGTAGTAGTAGTAGTGGTATAGTAGTGGTAGTTCTATTATTGTTGTTATCATTATCATTATATTTTAAAATGTAGATTCGTAGCGGGAAATGAGGCGCCCCTCTAATGTGTGTGTGGGGGTGGTATAGTGGCAACTCTCGTGGTATATGCACGAGCAAGAATTAACACATTCTCTATCTTTTTTCGACGAACTCACATACCATGTACTACAGGTACTTGCATATTTTAGATGCTGTTATCCCTCCCTCGAATCCTTGTTCCCCTACCTCTCTCTCTATTCGAAAACAATTTTTAAGAGTTTACGCAACCATGGTTAAAATTTCCCAACTTCTTCTTCCAGACAATAAGTACTACTTCAAGGTGATGAAGATAAACGCACTGATTGTGTGTTTATGTGTGAGAATTTCACGTATCCTGTTATTCAACATTTTAAATGTTTGTTCTTGTTGTGCAGGTGCATATATGCATGTGTAAGTAAAAACATTCTTGGATTTGTAGACATTAATTTTTAGAGTGTATACGGTAAACTTCTTTCCCAAATGTCTTTCCCAAACTGTTACTCGGATGACGACCCTTCAAACAGCCGATGTCGAAGACATTTCATTAGAACTCAATGTCTTGTTGTGGTACAACTGACTTGTACCTTAGATTAATGTTATAGAGACATAAGTTACTCGCTAAAAACGTTAAACCGAGGCCGGGCGACAAATACTAAATTATCATGTTGATTTGTGAGTCCTATTTCAGGCGACTATAGGAGAATGGCTGTAAAAAAATGTCTGTCCAAAAGTAGATACATGTATTTGTGTACTTGTTTTAAATAGAGAATAACTTTTGAATCAAACATACGATTTAAATCATTCGTTATATGTCTGTGTTATAATTGTTGTATCCAAACTTTTTTTCCCATCATTTTTTCTTCCAGTGGTATAGCGCCCTCTCATTCAATGTTTAGCTTTTGCCATCAATTTTAAAGCATATACTGTGCTGGTCGTTCCATGTCTGCAACTTTTCTATTTATTAATGTGCTGTTGGTTTTTTCATTTTTGTAGGAGAAGTTGTGGGGTTGCACATTTGTCAAAATAACTAAAGCTAACTATATTTAATAATATAGACACGGAAATTAGCAAAATTAAGATAGAAATGAACAGTGAGGGATAGAGTGATTGAGACAACGTTGACTAATATTTCGATCAGTAGGGGGGTGTAGTGTGCACTTTTTTCTTTCTTTTTTTAATTGAGGGGAGTTTAACCCCGAACCCCCCCCCCCCCCCTTGCGTACGCCTCTGGCATAATGGGCAGAAATGAGAAGAAGAAAACCTGGAAAATCTGTAATTTCAGGAACATTTGTAAATCACTGGTATCGGATAAAAAGTAAGAAGTTGAATTTTATTTCGGGGGTCAAAGCCCCCCCCCCCCATCAGTACGCCAGTGATCTACTTTGAATTAGTTAGCAACAGTGCTTTCTGTTTGTATATCTCTATTCACTATTTATCTCTATTGTGTTTTGTTGTGTATTTTATAACAGCGATACCACTAAAAGTTTGTCGAGTGTAACGCGATATGCACCAGTTATTTGACAAACAATTTGACTTTGTTTTGTTGAGATTTCTCACTTAGCATACCTCTTTCTATTCTTTTCTTTTCTGGTTTATTTATTTTGTCTTTAAAAAAGGAAATTCCCATAGGTCAGGGTTTGATTTCGATGATTATTTGAATTTGAATTCGAATTCATATCATAAAGGAACGATGAGAGAACAAGCTATGCAGAGCAAAGTCCGGAATGTCTGTAGACTGTTCATGAAGGTGGGATGGCCGTACCTTAATCTCTAATCTTATTATTTTGACAAAAATTAAGCTCAAAGCAAATTTCTGAAATAATGATAATTATGATGTGCATTACCATTCCCCCTCCTTCCCACCCCCCCCCCCCCCATTCGATTGGGGGGAGGGGGTCCTCAATGCCCCTACACTATAAAACTAAAATCTAACATCACTCTTTGAAGGGACCGAGAAGTGAGTACTTTTCAAAATGTCAGAGTTACACCTTTAACATGCTGGATTAAACATTACACTTTTATAGTGTTGGATTCAGCATGTTTAAAGCGTTAACCATTCTGAAAAAAAAGTTGTCTTTCCTCCTCCCTTTTAAAGCCCCACTGTCCTACTTGTAGCTACTTGCTCCCTCTATATAGAAAACTTCCCCAATCGGTGCCTGTTGGTCCCCCATGATCCTCTTTTTCTTACGTTAGTTGAGAGCTGAGTTAATGAGATAGCCACCTGTCAGTGACCTCGCTGTGTGGTCTAATCCCTTCTGGCCCAGTAGTATTGACGGTCTTTAAATGCTGATTTAAAATCTAAGTTATTAAGAGTGTAGTAGCTATACGCCCATTGTTGGTCAACAAACAATAATTATATCAGTGATACGTCCTGAAGGTTTTCAGTGACATAATAGGGACTTTTAGATTTGCACGACGAGAACGTGAACTGTGACGTCCTTTTAAGGGACTGGCAGTGACGTCACTTTGCCTTAAAGGATGTCACACGAGCAGTCCACGTTCTCGTCGTGCAAATCTAAAAGTCCCTAATATTCGATCGAGGCAAGTATATGTTATTTTCTTTATTACAACTATGGTGATGAGGAGGATGGTGATGGTGATAATCCTGATGATAATGATGATGCTGCTGCTGATCATGATGCTGATGACAATTAATTAGGAGGCTGGAGGCGTAACTCAAACAAACAAAGCTACAATATACGGTTGGTCATCCTCAACTGGCCAATGGTGGCTGAAAGGTCACTTTCAAGAATGCTTCGCTGAATATAAAACCACAATTCTTTCAATACCTATAGATAAATAACTACCGCAATTATTTCAATGGCAACTTACAACACGGGACAAAGCACTATATAGTAGTTGTACTTTGACCTAAATTCTAATTGGAACTTTTACCCTGAAAACCGTAACCCTATAACTATCTTTTATGAAATATAAAGTGTTTGAACAATCTTTGGATTTAAATGAAGAGCCAACCTGAACGAAATCCTAATTTGTTAAAGAGCAAAACAAGTACTTATTCTAAAATCGACGAATTTTGTTTCACATACGGCGCATTTTGTTTCACATACGGGGGGATAAAACTTTGGGTTACATTTAATTCGAACAAATTCAGGTTTTATGAGAGCACATAGGCCTACGATCAAAATCTATCCGGTAAGAAAGCTAAAACGATGACTCAAAGCCGAGATTGAAGAAGGAAACAACTGTAAGGTAAATCAACAATTTACCGGAATAAAAAATAGCAACTTCTATTCTAAAATTTAGTTTTGTACGGCGATATGTTGTGGGGTAATACCTCGAATAAACATTCATTTATTTTTCCAAATGAAATTGTGACTAAAGACAAAACCAAAACAGAAAAATGCAAGGAGCTAATATAATGAGTGAAAAAGGTCGCTTGATGACAAGGCTCCCATGTTAATTTCCTCATTTTTAAAATGCATAATAGGATGTATTTTGATGGCTAACTATTCAAACATGCCCTAACGCTTGAATGTTTTTGAAAAATAAACATTAATGAGATTTATGATGCGTACAAAGATATTGATAAATAGAAGGAAGGCAATATAAAAAGTGGTTTTGATATTTGCAGTCCTCATGCTATGGAACAAGAGAACAAATACAAAATATATTGGCAAACAAAAATAGAAAAAGAAATTAAGGCGTCAACTTGTTCAATTGTTAGGAAATTGAAATAAGTACGAAGCTATATTACAAAATGGGATTGGCGTACGTGTATAGGCGAGTAGTATATATAGGCAATCGCAATCTAATTCTGTTGATTTTCTCATTGAAATGCAAGCTTTATTGTCTATCCGTGAAAGACACGCATTTTAATGGGCGACTTTCAACACTGATCTCTTGCAGTAGGATTCTTATGCGTTTATTACGGATGTTTTTAATACTATGAAATCGTTCTCGTTGATCCTTTTATTTATAACAAAACCAACTAGAACAACTTATGTTGCCATCTGAGAATAACACGCACACGTTCGTATGACAAAATAACAACCCATGTCCTGGGTCACTCGCCGCTCAACAGGAAGATTTGTTTATGTCCAAATCAGATCGAACAAATTAAACCCGAATTCAATATACGAACTATATAAATACCTTGAAGATTTTTGTTCAAAATGAAAAAGAAGGGAACCGTATTGGTTAACCCAATTTATTTCTTGCCAGTCAGACATAAAAAGGAACTTGGAGAATTGCAAAGAAGTAATTGATACCTCTTCGAGTTCAAATAATATTTTGAAAGTTAAGCATCGTGAGACCTTTGTCGAAGATAAACAACGCAAAGCTGAAACATTTTAGTGATTAGTTTTCTACCATCGGTCCAAATTTAGCACGATTTAAATACCAAATGCCTTCGAGTCTTTTAGTGATCTTCACATACTAAGCCTAGAAAGATGTAAGTTGGTCTAGTGGTATGTCCGTGGCACGGTCAGCTCTCTGTCTTCGCCTACAAACTGGCTCGGCAGACCCAGGTTCGAGATTGAATCACGTCTTTCGGATGGTGACGTTAAAGGTCGGTACCCGAGTGATACACGTCTGCAAAAACGTTAACAAATAATACACACACACACGCGCACACAAACACACACACACACACACACCCACACCCACACTCACACACACACACGCGCACATACAAAATAAAAAAAGGTAACCAGATGGACAGTTTGAATGAAGGAAGAAATGAATGAATGCATGAAGAATGAAACAATTGAAATCGTTAATAATATTGAAAAAAATCAAATTAAATTTAGTGATGTCATGATTAAAAAATATTCATAACTCTTATTATTTGTCCGATTTATTTCAGAATTTCGCCAAGCCGTTTCTCTTATGTTCTGCTTTCATACCAATGAACTTATCACAAAGGTTGGATCGCCCTTTGACTTCTTTCTTTAATCAGGTTTATTAAACCGATGATATTCATGCTTGCCATATCTTCATACTCTTGACATGACTACAAATCAAAAGGGGTTTAGATTAACAACACCGACACCACCACCACCACCACCAACAACAACAACAACAACAACAACAACAAAAAGGGAGAATGTGAGTTGGCCTATCGGTACTTATACTCGACCAGCATGGTCAAGCTCTCTGTCTTCGCCTCCAAACTCAGACGGACCCCGATTCGAAACGGAGTTAAGTGCACGTCTTTTGGATTGTGACCTTACGACGTGTTATAAATCTCGGTTCCCATCATGTGCTATTGATACACATATGTACAGCCCAATGACGTAGAACAAAAAAGGGGCGTCAACTCATATTTTATTAGTGAAAATTACGCCAAACATTACCATCAGCATCCAGCCAATGAATCTATATATAAAGAAGCTTTGTTTCCTCTGAACTCTGTTAGCCTTTATGGACGCTGACCACTGTCCGAGTTCACGGCATGACGACACGACACCGTACACCTTAACCTTGATATCGTAGCCCCTGATTTTAGACCCACACAAAAATGCTGATCATCATTATGCACTGGAGCATATCCCCACCTTGCCGATCAATGCATAAATACGATGGCTCCGACGAAGTTAAAGATATCTCGTGAACTTGCCATCAAAGAAGCTCTTAAAAGTTTTCAAAATTAAGCACACTGTCAGTTGTAAAACTTGTCAGCAACCATATTTTGGTACTTGCAAAAATTTGCAAAAGTAGCCGCCATCTGAACTTTGCAGTCAAGCAGTCTAAGAAATGTTGGGGTAAAAGAGTGGTCAATAAAAGTGGACCAAAATGAAAGGCGTTTACTCCATAAGTATTCTCCTCTTCTTTCTTGTCACTGCATCTTGCAGTCCGGTCGATCGCTTTGATGCCAATGATAATCTCGATGATGATTTCCTCGATGCAGAGGACAGTGAAGAGGACCTTGCACCAGATGGCAGACCATTCGTAGATATAGTAAGTACACCCTCATTTGCACTTTTTGCCTTGTTTTGTTTTGTTTTGTTAATTGTTTATTTGATTTTGCATCAGAAGCGCTTTTCCTAGTTAATATTTGGCATATATCAGTAGTTTCCATCCATCATTATTAATCGTTTTTGTAAAAATGACTTTCAAAGATTTTTATTGAACTTTGTGTCACTACTTCACTGCGAAAGACAAACTGTATTCATTTATTAAAGTGGTACCAAATGTATAACAAAATTCACTGTTAATTTGTAAGTTTGACAAAGCTTTACAATTGTATATTCCGAAGATATATTTTCAATAATAATAATAATAATAATTCAAATTGTAATATTAATAAGATAACTAAATATTACCATAAATCAAGGTGGATTTCGACTTCTACATTATTAGGTTTTGCAGACAAAAATTAGGTCAAAGGTGACCGTTCTTTGTCTGGACTCTGAACCAAATAAGGGAACCAGTGCTTCCCCTTTTCATCCTTATAACACTTTCATTTTTTTAGAGAAAATGTCTTTCCAATAATAAACCTCGCAAGAAATAATAAATTGGAGAGTCTTATTGAATTAGTCTCTTTGGGGCGTTTTCATGGTATTAAGTAAAAGACAACAATATCTTATTGGCAGGGCTTTGGTCTCGAATTTTGCTCCGTTGGGGGAGGGGGGGTAAGGTCACCTTTCTTAGGTCAGCCATGGGGGTAATTTTTTTTTTTTTTTTTTTTTTTTTTTTAATAATAAATTTAACCCCCCAAACCCCCCCCCCCCCCCTGCGTAAGCGCCTGTGTTTAGTTATATAGTATAGGAACTTCTGTGACGGACCACGTTGGAACGGGGCCCTGTTCACACTCATATGTTTGTCTGTGTGTACTGTTTAATAGTTTACTGCATAGTTGCAATGCAGGGTGTGTTCACATAGAAATTTAATCCAGTTTAACTTTAATCTTGTGTCATATCATAAATAATCTATATTAACGTGTAGTAATCAGTATCTTACTAATTGAGCTAAAGGGTGTTAACATGTTTATAGGCTGAAACAATTGTTCATTATTTGTTTGTTCGTTTATTCTCATTACATATTGTTATCTGAAGGTTTTACCAAAGAGTTTTACCATTGTGGGAGTTGCTGAATAAAACAGAAGTTTGTTGGACTTAAGCAAGTTGTTTCCAGTGTTAATTTTCATCGGTGTGCCTTGTGAATAACAACAGTTAGACAGTTATTGTTAGACGAAACTCCTTTATAATTACAAAGATTTATGAAAGCAGCTACAGGATATTATAATTTCCGTTAAGTTGATTTATTCGAAAGAATTAATAGTTGAAATGTAGGCTACTAATAAGAGAAGACCAATGTTGCACGGCAAAATCCATCTTTTTGAGTTCCAGTTAAAGATAAAGTTGAGTTTTGGTCATGCGATTGCATTATGAAAGAAACGTTGTGGAATCGATCAGAATAGGTGGATCATCTAGCATATAAGTATTGGTGTGTACTGCAAGGTTCTGGAATCATCAAAATGATAAGACATTTGGCCCAGTCTTGGTAAAGTTACAAGCACTGCACACAGAAAGATGTATATGGAACTACACGAACATGTGGCATAAAAATCCGTCCCGATTTTTATGATGTTACATGCCATATTTAGAATATTAAGGCATTTGAAGAGCCATGCTTTTCAGGGAACATTTTTTATCTGATGTTCTTCCACACTTGCATAACTGCAATGATAACGCCCACAAATTATTTTCACCTCTTCCCAGAACTCAACTTTCTCTTTAAGTTTAGAATAAATTCTTTAATTTTTATTTATTTCTGATAAAGGATTGACCTTAGGGTATGATTTTTTACTTCCAATTTCCTTCGAATAAAGAACACAGAAACTTACAACGTTTGAATCTCTCATTCTCATTCTAGTATGTATTCGGCAGACCTGATCAAAGTATGATTTTTCATAAATTGAATATCGCCCTCTACGTTGAAGCTGTTTATCCGGCTTGCTGCTGCCCAGTCACTATCGTCATTGTTATATTCAATTTAGTCGTTTGTGTTTATTTGCATTAATCAGTATAGCCAAGCATACGGTTAGATCACAATTCAAAGGGAGAAATAACATTATTATCAGCCATTGTATTCCATTGCTCATATGAAAGATACATAGCAAACGCACAATGCTAATGATAATTGAAACATTTGGCCCTGGGCGTTGTTATTATGAAGGGTATAGGAACAATACACAAGATGAATATACAGTTGTAGGCCTACATGTACGGAAACGATAAAAAAAAAAAAGGAAAATAACGTATTTTAAGTTCTTAATAGTTTAGAAGTGTAATCAAGTGAATAGGGGTTGTTTTAAACAGAAGGAAAACGTAAATCACGATGTGATTTGTAATGTAAAGCATACCGGCGGCAGACGACGGTAGACTAAAGTAAGATGTGGAGGGTGTGGAAAAATGAGAGTGTGCGGTAAGTGTTGAATTGAATTCAATTGAATTTATTAACAACAACACATCACAATAATATGAACAATCATACAATGCAGATAATACTACTGACACCCGTATACAGGCGCATACGCAGGGGGTGGGGGGATTAACCCCCCCTTCTTCTTTTTTTTTTTTTTTTTTTTAATTATTAAAAAAAATATAAAAAATAAATACAAAAATTATACCAATGCATGACCTAAAAAAAGGTGACCTTACCCCCCCCCCCCCAACGGAGCAAAATGTTAATTTTTCAAATTTCGAGACCACAAAACAAAAACAAAGTGTCCTCTTATTCCCCCCCCCCCCCACCCGCTTATTAAGAGGCGGGCTGAGTCGTTGCGAAATTTTTGGCCCGATTACAAAATGTTAAAACCCCCCTTGAAAAAAAATCCTGCGTACGCCACTGCACGTATATATATAACAGAAGAGTAATGTTGATTGAACAGTAATGGTTTTAAAACGATATATATAGACATTATATAGATATGCATACTATTACATGTTACAAAAGATATACACGAAAATGTGTATTACTAATATTTATGGGAACTAGAAGTTAGCAGAAGTGCTAGTCGAGCCTAGTTCCATTTTTTGGCAAGATTTTTTTTTTTAATAATATATGAATGTAAGACTTGTTCGTTTTGTATTTACATAATATATACAAAAGTAATATTACAGTATCATGTAACTCTTTTAAATTTCTAAAAGAAAAGAAAAGAAAGACAAAAATTATAAAGTTTAAATGCTAAAGCATTGTAAAGAAAGATAAGAAATCTTTGAACAAATACAATCATCACTATGTTTATAAAATGAAAAGGATGTATTGATAAAAAATAATATCATACAGATGTGCGTACATTCACAAATCCTGTAAAAGCTTAAGGGCAGCCTATAATCGTTAACAAGCAAGTGTATACATATATATATATAAAAGGAAGACAAGTAAATTAAAAGGGAAAACGAAAGGGGTGGGGTTGAGCCCATGCCATTTACATAAAAGGTAGGTGGAAAGATGTCTCCGGAAAGATAACCTCGATGTTTTAATCTAATTTTTATCTGGGAGATCATTCCACAGCTTTGTTCCTGCAAAGGAAATACAAAATTGTCCTTGCGTTGTATTACATTTTGGTTGATAGAGTTAGCCACTTTCTTTTCTCCTTGTTGCATATCTGTGCTGTATCGTCTGACAATAATCGAATAAAGAGTGTGGTAATACAACTTTTTTTATCATACATAAATGTTGATACAAGAAGTTCATGAAGTTTAACAATATTTAATATTTCTAGACTTTGAAAAAGAGGTTTGGAGTCTGTTTTAAGTGGACCGAAGGTGCTCTCATTGCCATTTTTT
Organism: Strongylocentrotus purpuratus; assembly: GCF_000002235.5. Classification (NCBI taxonomy): domain Eukaryota; kingdom Metazoa; phylum Echinodermata; class Echinoidea; order Camarodonta; family Strongylocentrotidae; genus Strongylocentrotus; species Strongylocentrotus purpuratus. Next base: position 11,898,153 of record NW_022145614.1, read on the forward strand.
TTACTTAAATATATTCAATTTCGTTTAATTTTGTATGTGCTCCCCCATACTTCAACTCCATAAGAGAGGTGAGGCTGTATAAAAGCCTTATATAATAACACAAGTATATTCTTGGGAACAAAATGTCTTAGTTTAAACAGAATGCCTACTTTGCATTTGTTTATAATTGTCTGATATGTTCTTTCCATGAAAGGTGACAATCAATTTCAATTCCTACAAATGATGCACGGTTACCTCTTCAATATCCGATCTTGATATTCTCACAGATACTTTTTTGTCTATTGATCTACCTTTGGATTTCATAATCATATAGCTTGTTTTCTGTAGGATAATTGCATTACACCATTCCTGCACCTTCATTAAATTTTCACTTACAATTTCTAAATCAATTTCTTTTTGTCTAGTATTAAAAGTATGAAATAGATTTGAGTCATCAGCAAATAATCTGAAATTGACAAAGTTTGTGGAGTTAGGTAAGTCATTTATATATAGTAACAATAATGTTGGTCCAAGGACGAAACCTTGAGGGAGACCACATGTTATTTTCAATTTCAAAGACATTTTGTCTTTATATTGTATAAACTGTGGTCGTTTACACTTTACACAGATAATCTTCAAACCATAAGAAGGCTATAACCCACGTATTACATAGAGTGACATTTTTTTGAGGAGAATGCTGTGGTTTATACTAGTATCAAATGCCTTTAGAAAGTCAATAAAGATGTCAACTGTTGTTCTACCTTCATCGAAGTATTTCAGTAGTGTATTTGCAAGACTAATCAATGATAACTTATACTACACGCCTGTTACAACTGATCTTTGTATCACTTTCTCTGAGCTTTACCACTGCTCTGGCGAATTTCCACTGCGCTGACCCACTTTGTCGACTGGTTCACCCATTCTATAGACCTTGCTGATCGATTGCGTATGAGTTGTCGGGATGGTCCTAAATAATCGCTCGAACCCCATCCGCTGTCCATTAAAGAAAATATTCACTTCTCAATTCAAAAGGACTGGTCCATTTGATTAAAAAATTGTAGAGTCAGAGTTATTATTATGTCATTTCTAGAAAAATGTCAACTACATGAATTACAATGATTCTAAATACATTGATTTGCCTAGTTGCTCCCATTCATCAAATATACGCGTAAACAATGTGAGGACAAACTGTGCGGATAGCAAACCGCACGGATCGTCCCTCGGACAAGTAGGTATACCCTTGAGCAAGCAAGCTGGATAATATAGACAGTCTTCTTATTTCACTCACTTCGGACATCTGTAATTTCCAAACCAGCTGTGCATCATAGATCCTTTAACAATTGCTCTCCCATGTATCCAGACCATTTAAAATTAATACGGGAGGGATTTCGGGCAAGATACTGGCAAGATTGCTGGAAAATTCCCCAAAAGGACAAAAGAGGGGGTTTCTCAATTTTCATTTTGCCTACAAAAGCTAAAAATTACAATTTACTGACAGCTGAATGTTAGAGACTTTTCCGAAAGTTACATTGAAATGGGGTATCGGACTAATCCTTAGTGGTTGTTTAAAGGTAAAGAACAGTTTGGGAAACGCCCCTAGCTCTCAAAAAATGAAATGGAAGCTCCTATTATCAATCACGTGAAATAATATATTTTTGACTAATACGTGAGGATACAAATTTTGCCGAGAAACCGCCTACTAATTGATATATTTGGTAAATTATTACATCTATTTGGACCTGATAGATATCGCGCACGTGTCGCGTAGTCCCATATACATCTTTCTGTGTACAGTGATTGTAACGTTACCAAGACTGGGCCAAATTTCTTATCATTTTGATGATTCCAGAACCTTGCAGTACACACCAATACTTATATGCTAGATGATCAACTTTTTTCGATCGATTCCACAAAGTTTCTTTCACAATACAATCGCATGACAAGAACTGGTCTTTATCTTTAACAACATTACCACGTTGATTTACAGGATGCTGACCGATGGTGCTCATCCGGACTCAGTGACACCTTCAGGTCGCACGGCTCTTCACATCACATGTGCTTTGGGGAATGGTGGGTGTATAGATACCCTCCTACAACACGGAGCTAACACTACCCTCAAGGTAAACATTTCAAGAACAGAGTAGAAGATCCATTAGAATTTACCTTCCTTCTGTCTTCACAGTCTTGGGTATCTTTGGTCAACTTGGTAATTCCCATGGATGGAATGACCTCAATGGATACGTCTATTTTAAAATTCTATTTAAAAAAAATTGTGATTTTCATCAGCTTCTTCTAAAATTCACCCACGCGGCAGGAAAATAATAATTTCACAAAACAAAAAGACTATTTGTAAAAATAGGTCTACTGCCTCCCTATAGTCAGTGACGTATATTCAGGATATATTTATATACATTTTTCTAATAATGTTTTCATTTTTTTAGTGATTGATGCCGCATAGATATTTGAATACATGACGTGATTTTTATGGCTTTTGTTAGGGTTGAGTGGGTCTGACAAGTTTAGTAATATTGTTTTGTGAGCGGCGAGATGTTTCTTTATATTCTACTGGTATTTTGAAACCGTGAAAGGCTAAAAGCGCTACAAACGCAAATATACATGATCACTGTTTATCATGTTTAAAGGGCCTCTTATATCTTTCCCATTTCCCATCTTTTAAGGATGCGAATAACAAGACTCCAACTCAATTAGCATTCAGTTGCGGCCAGCAGGAAGCTGAACGAAGAATGGTCTTGTACGAGCGGGCCCGATCCCGTCAAACCAGACGTCTAAGTAAGCATGATGATTGGCTGCAAACCTTACCGACGAATAAAGACAGTCCGTCATCAACCACCGCCTCATCCTCATCGTCGTCATGGTCTCGATCACCGAGGTTCCCCGTCTCTCGTTTAGCGAGGAGCGTCACGCCGACATTAGCCTTGCAGGAGTTATCACTATCTCCCGCACCAGGTAGGCCTGCAGAAACAAATCATGGGTTTTCCTTTCTCAAGAAATATTCCTTGTGTTAAAATTGTGACAATAAATGATGATTTGCAATTATAAAAAGCATTGACGATGAAGAAGATCTCGCCATAATACTTATACTTTCTTCATTATACTAGCTTTAATTATTAAAAGAAGACTGTAAGAGATGTGTAGCAATAATATGACAAAAAGTGACTCTGATTCGAAACGGGGCCGTCACAGTCAGTTCTAGGCCAAGACAAAAAGCTGACCACGTCTCTAGAACAACTCTAGACCATCTCCTTAGACTCCTTAGGAATCACTTTGACCACTTTTTATTCCATAAAGGTCCAGAGTTGATGGTGAAGTCGCTGGGTGGAGCGATAGAGACGAAAAAAGCCCTCAACAAGTTTTCTGTTCGGAGGTTGACCCAAGCCGACCTTGAAGGATTCAGCCAGAGCAGTGAGAGCAGTGATGACTCGGAGCCCGCCAAAGAAGAAGATCTGCCGACCTTCGATGACCAGGAGTCCAACCATGCTGGCGACAAGGACGAAGATAATGTGGTAAGCGTCCTAAAAATGGATCCATACAAACTGAAAGAAGATCAATTCGATAGAATTATTTAAGGTATAATCTTGATGGGATATATAGTATTGTAGGCTTATGATCTTTGTTTTGTTTGCAGAAATTGATGTATACTTTTACAAATAAGTAAAGATCGGTACTTTCAGAAGAATTGCTGCAAATCTACTCCATGTCTATAAGTTCATACTGTAGATACGGAAAATCATCATAATATTCCAGTTAGTCTCTGAGTGACTTTAAAGGTGTGAAACGGAATACTGTAGGGTGGGTGTTTTATTTGCAAATATTTTTACGACTAGAAGAACTAATTCTGAACTTGCAGAATCTTTAAAATTCTGATTTATGTCAGTGAGTGCAAGGTTACAGATTGTCATCAAAATAATCCAAACTTCATATGATCGTCTTTACAGATGCTTGATACCATACCAACATCGAGTCCGGACGACACCCTTTCCACAGTCACCATGCAGTCGTTAACACCTTCACCCCGGCCGTCGGCGATGCCGTCGGCCATACGACCGCCACATGTTCTTCCTTCAAGGACGACGGCATGGCAACAAGAAACACGGAAAGTCCGCTTCCAAGATTCAACGAAAGCCGCAAATACCACCCCGTCTGAGAGGCCAAGAGCACGTTCGGCTCCGCCTAGGAGAGCAGTGAACATGTCGTCTCTAGTACTGGACTCAGAATCAACACATCGAAGGTAATACGATGAAACTAAACTTACTGTCGAGATCTTTAAAATGACCCTATGGTCTAATCAAAGTGAAATGTGTATCACTGGAGAACCATTGAATATGAGGAAATTTAAATAAGGATTAATGGCCACTTTTTTCATTATATAGAAAATAGGTCAAATGTAACGTCCTATGAAATCTAGCTCTTGAACAAAGTTGGTTTCACACAAGCTTTACAAGTCCTCATAAAGTATAGATCTTCATAATACAACAAAGCTTTACATTTTGTGATGTGTCTTTTGAGTAAAGACATTGCTTTTCGTAAATTTCACTTTACATTTTGAATGTACCACTGCCAACATTTCTATGTCCTATAATTTGCAGCACTGACAATGGATCAGACTCTGCATCGGGTCTTAGCGGTGGAGACAGTGAGCATCTATCCCACATCAGCAATGGAATAAAGTGCAATAAACCTATCACCCCTCCTCGAAACAAACCACGAGCATCGTCAGCAAGACTTCGAAGCCCGCGGTACAACCCCCGATACCCTAATGACCGATATGGTCGGGACGAAATATTGGACACGAGAAAGATCAAAGATATTCAGGCATCCTTAGAATTAAGCGTCGGTCTACGTGAGACCACCGATCAACCGCTTCTGTCAAACGGTAACAGAAAAGCCACACCGGAAGAGAATAATGAAGCCTTTGATAATTGGTTGGGAGGGAAGGTACAGGGTGCGAAGGACAGGAAACTCTTGAACAATGTCCAGAAGATGTTGGATGAAGCATTTGGTAGAGCAGATGAGGAGATTAAAAGACAAGAGGAGAAACGACCAAAGATAACTGGACAATCTTATGAGGATTGGAAGAAACAGAAAGATGAAGAGATACGGAACAAGAAAAGGGTGGTATTGGAGAAACGAAGGCAGCAGGAAGATGCGCGAAGACTTCAAGCATCCATTGATGCTGAGAATGAACTCCTAATTAAGGCGTGGATCGCTCATTAGGGTGAAACGGAGAAGAAAAAGAAGCTGAGCGAAGTGAAAGAAAAGAAAGAAAAACAGAGGAAAGTGGCCGAACAACAGATCGCGGCAGAGAGTGCCTTCAGTAAATGGAGACTCAACAAGGAATGGGAGGAGCTCGTCAGGTTAAGAGAAGGGAAAGAATTCTTTGATCCTGCTTTAAAGGCAACCAGAGCGAGTGTGAAACGATCAGCAAGAAAGCGAATGCAATCTGCAGGACGTAGATCTAGTAACAAGACGAACTTGAAATATGGCTCGTAGGAATTGGATGATTGTATACCGACAATCTCTTCAATCATCGACCTTTAAACCTTGCCAAATCTTCTTTCACCACGCAGTGCCTTTCGTTAAATGTGAATCACATTGCATTTGACATGTGGTCTATGTAATATATCTGGGTACATCCTTCCCGATAATCATTCCATTATGATGCAATATAGATGCTTAAATTTTAAAGATGCAATCTTATTTTATGGCGTGTTGCACAATATACAATGTTTGTGTTTTTTTTTTACAACAGAATGTTTATACGGTTAGATCTAGTCTAATTCTCTTATAATTTGACACCCTAAATGTATGGCGACAGCAAAACATTTTCTATGCACATGGCCTCTCAACAAAGACTACACACATGACAGAAAAAAATTGTTGTGAGTGTAATATAATAGTTGCAAAGAGCTTTTCAGATCACATTCTTAAACTAGTGCTAAGCGATTGTGTAAGTATAATTTGTGATTTAGACCATTATTCTATTCGATCTTACTGCCAAAGGATTAGTAATTTATATGTGTTTTGTTGAGCATGGGTGAAGATTTTGTGGTAAATGTATAAGGGAAAGAATTGCACTTCGAATGAAAACCTAAAATATGTTACAAGACAGTATAAGACAATGTTCTAAATCGATCCTTCCTCTTCCTTTCCTTGTTATCTCTCTTCCTCTTCTTCCTCTTCTCATTGTCATGCTGTTCAAAAGCCTTCATAGACTGAAAAGTCGCCCCCTCTATCTCTCTCTCTCTCTCTCTCACACACACACACACACACACACATGCACACCTAAACCTGTCTGTAAAGGCTACCAATTAGGGAAACGCGGCCACTGTAAACAGGTCCTATAACACACTTCTTTCTCGAGGAAAGAAAAATGAATGACCACTATAACCAGGTGTCTTTTATACAGACGTAGTTATTAAGACAGGTTAGAGTGTATTTAATTTGAAATAAATCATGTTATCACTATTTAACTGCAATCTCTGTGATGATGCATAATGTTTGCAATAAAGATTCTTTAAAAGTCAATAAGTCACTTCATTTTTGTCTCATTGCTAATTTTGTCGATGTCCATATATCTCGTCAATTTGAATTTATTCAGTTATTTTCCCCGACCCCTTTGATGTCGATGCCTTACAATGAAAATACAAACAACTTTGTGTGATGTACCGGCAAAAGTAATGGAAAACTTTATTCAAAAGTAAAAGTGTACAAAAGATTTTCTGTATCCATTCATTTCTGTCGCTCGCCCCATTTTTATTCCATACACCCTTGGTCCACTCAATTTGACCGTCTCTTTTAGTTTTAGAAAGCCAAAAGATTTGTTCATTTTTACACAGAAAATGTATGTGGTACATACACATTCCCGAAGACAAAAAATTGATATCTGTCGGTAAATTTTTGGTGGTCCACCTCCCACTCCTCCTACACGCACACACACACACAAACTCAAATAACCTGGATGCGCTACCGCCCTTTTCCCCAGCAATCTTCCTGGGCCAAGCCTCCCTTCCATACCAGGATGGTGAAGAAATAAACGTACTATAAATCCTAATGCCCCAGATTAAGAATGTGAATTCCATCCATAACTTATTCCCAACACATTTTCAACAAAACTTCAATAACAAATAACATAAACAATGATTAACGAAATAAATGAATGAATTTATTGATAAATAAATATATTATGTATTTATAAAGACACATTTAAAATAGCCATGAAATAAACTAATTGGTAAGTAAATAAAACAAATGCAATTAATATTTGCTTATACATTGGGAGGGGTTGGATTTAGGCATGGAAGCCACAGTCACTGCCGGTTCCGTGTAACCCTAATGAGGCTGGGGGAGGTCCCACAATGGTATCAGAAACCCTCGAAATACCCCGGCCTCATTAGGGTTAAGGGAGGGGTAGGCCTACGTATCATAGAATGGCTTTCATTTTCAGGAGACTGGAAGGGTCGTCATGCACCCGAAATGTATTCTTTGGGCCCAAAGAAGACATTATATTTGAGGGAAAATAAAAAATCCTGACCATGAAGCAAATTCTAAGTTAAAAAATTGATATATACATCTTTCAGTGTCACAGAAAAACATGGCAAGCTTTTGATGAATTTGTGTATGCCCGTTGATAAAATTGCAGTAAATTTAAGCAAATATTTAATAATAAGAAAAATACATAAACAAAAATGATTTTGATCGTTCAGTCACCCTGACATGAACTAAATAAAAATGCAATGCCAAATCAACACTAAATATCAAAATTACCAAACACATCTGGTACATGTACATGTCTGTAACATGGATATTCACGAACAATAAACATTAAAGGTAATACAAAGTTTTGGTATGGGTCATAAATTTGGTTCAAATGAACATATTGAAAGCATATGCGACCCTACAATAATCAGTGATCGTTGTCGCGGTTAAAATCGAGTGTAAAGTGATGAAATTGTAAATTTTAAACTCTTATGTTGTTTAGCTCCCTCTCAAGGTCAAGATATTAATTTATCTATAAAACAACGTTTCTTGACTAAAATCGACCGATTGGCTCTTCCGATAATTCCCGTTTGGAAATTATATATCACAACTGCATATTCTGAGATTTTCATGGTCGCAGTTACCGTTGTATGGCCGTAGGCGCTATTTGAAATTTACCAAAATATTACTGGGAACACCGGTACATCTTGTAATTCAATTTTTCTCGAATGCAGAAGTGTTCTAGGGACTAAATTTTGTAGTGCTAATAATTCATCCACAGGGGCATCAAAATACATCAAAATGGTAAAAGATCACTATCCAACCAATTTTCAAAATTTCCCCAAACTTTGTATTACCTTTCATAAGAGTCAGTTTATGTTTATTGCACTTTATATTGGGGCGGGTAATTGCGCCTTTCCCCACTTTCTCTATCTTTTTTTTTTTGCGCTTCTCTTTTTTTTTACACGCTTCAAATGCACTCTCTGCCACCGGAGATACGCCACTAACTGGGAAAACCCAAACACAATAACATAAAGCGAATGTTCATTTTGTAAGCAAGCGTCGGCATTTCGTTCATTTGAAGTGTGGAATTGGGCTGGGACAAATTATTGATCGTGTAGTGAGTAGTCCAGTAGATGGTACCATATACCATGTACATGACCTGGAAAAAGTTGTTGATTTGTGTTCTAGATGGGTATTGAATTAAATTCAACTTGGTTGCCAGCTTGGCAACCTTGGGCAACTTTTTTAATAGCCATATTAGCACAATCATCTATTGGATTAAAATTAGCAACATTATTACATATTGCACATTATATGCTAATTAGATTATTATGCTAATTAGGCTAATTATACTACCTCTACATGGAATATCTTCTCATGAATTCATTATTAGTCTTTCAAAAGTGATTTACAATGTTGCATTGCACCATTCTTAGGCTTTATAGATAAACAATGACAATGAAGCCCATATTGTATGCTTATTAGCTCATTATGCTAAATATGCAATTTAAGACAATTGCATTACTTGGAATCGAAAACTGGTGTCATAAATGAGTTCCTCGTCATAGAAAACCCTTGAAAAGTCGTATTATCCATGTTTTTATATAGGCTTCCTGGATTGAGATTAGCAACATTATTACATATTTGCTGAATTTACTTCAATACCCATCTAGAACACAAATCAACAACAAAAAACCTTGTACGTAACAACTTTTCCAGGTCTGAAAAACGTCTACAGGGGCCGTAAATCCTCAACCAGTCTAATGAGAAGACAATATCGTTTGAAACTGTTATGAAAATAACTGAAAAGAGGGAAATCATGCTGATTCACTAACATAGAAAGAATGAACAAAATGATCGCATCTAAAGAACCTGTGAGGTATACACTATACGCCTATGCATGTGGAAATCCCCAGTCTTCTTGAAATACATATTCATACACGTCGTCTGAAAAAGAACAAACGATATGTTCCCAATTCATTGTTGACGTGGCGAGTTTCAATATTTGGGTCACGGTTATTAACCTGACAGATGGCAACGGTTTACGTTTTGTAGGTTGGAACTTTCCATATTCCGTGCTTTATTTACAAGCGCATGATATCTCTCTTCATGGATCTCATAATAATTACTTCTCTACTAATAACTTAACCAAAGAATGTCTATAACATTGAGATATCAGTCAACCGATAGCTTCTAATGATATAACTCATCATTTAGGTCTCCATTAAGAAATCATATACAGCGTGTCCACACACAAAACAATTTATCCCGAAACTCTATAACGATACGTCGTATAAAGAATCATCGTATAAATTCCAGGATGTCCACACACAAGAAACGTCGTCACTAAAGAATCATCGTATAAAATGCCCCCTGTCCACACACAACATTTTCCGTGATTCTTTATAGAGTTTCGCGATAGTGATAAGAGGTCTGGTCTCATTTCGCTCGAGGTCACGTTAAGCCCCGCCCAGTTAGTTACACTAGTTACACTCCCCCTGTCCACACACAAAATTTACGTGATTAGGCGTGATTCTTTATCGAGTTTCAGTTCGAAACGATGCCCAAACCTGCGTTTCGTTAGACTAGTTTCGTTATACGACGTATCGTTAGTGAGCGTCCACACCTACAATTTTGGTCGTAAAACTATCGCGAAACGGTATCACTATCGCGAAACGGTATAGCTAATCATGATTAGTCACGGAAAATGTTGTGTGTGGACAGGGGGATAGACATGATACAAGAATGTTAGCATGACCACCCCTGTACTATAGATAACGTTCATATCTTCTCAGAATGTTATTGAATACACTATAAGGATTCATAAAAATTGATAAATAAAGTTCCGAGAAGGTTTACACTTCATGTATACAGTACTAATTGTCACATTGTCAAGCATTTCATGAAAAGAGGCAAGAAAATATCATTCCAACTTTATGGGTTACACTGTATATTCGCCATTTATACTGCTACAGGTATACACCCAGATACAGTGACTTTTATTATCATTAGCATTTAAAAAAAAAAACATGTTGGCTTCTTCCTCCATATTCCATACCAATTTAAAAATAAAAATAAAAATTCCATGCCATACTGTACACACCGATACAGAATTGCAGCATAAGACCAAACCTACACTGCTTTCGATATACACACAAATGTGGGAATTCCCATAGCGCGGGGGACAAGCGTGACAATGACAATGCTTTTTTCATTTCATTTAACGGCCCATTCTGGGGCATGGAAGAAATACAATTGAATAGTACAAATAGAATGTTCAACAATGATATTCATATTTACACACAGAACGAGAGCGGACGAGCGTCATGTTGCAAACCTAGTCTCCCCAAGCCCCTTGTGTTTTCACATAGATTGATTTGATTGATCGATTGGTTGCTTTAATTCATATTTTATTCAAAAATAACAAACCATGATACATGTTACAAAACATTGACATTTCTTAAGATAAAAGATGTGTGGAAGTAAAAATCCGGAATCATAGTAATTAATAACATGAAGAAAAAAAAGAAAAGCTCTGTAAATCATTAAATACGCGGAAATGAAAGTGAACCTACTCAAAAGCTAGACTTGTTGCGTGTAGGTTCACTGATTTAAACTACTGACCTAATAGGGACATTTAGATGTGGACGTCGACATAGTGGAATGCTACGTGTGACATACTGTTAAGGCAATGTGACAAGAGTGAGAATGCTGCACAAAGCAAATATATATTTTGAAGTGAAATAAAAATACTATACACCTTACCACATCCAACAACGCGATTGACACGTAGTACACTTTCAACTATTGATAATTCAAGTAAGATTACAGGAAGGACTACTTGCAGGAATCAAGCTCAATATCTTTGAGAATTGAGAGTGAAATGATTGACAAAACATTATGTTTTTAACAACTCAGTAGCTACATGTAGGGCCTACTGCTGCCTGTATTGTGTGGTACCTCAAAAGAATGAATGCAAAGGGGTCTCCACGAAAGGGTTCCCTCACAAAACGATCCTGTAATATGATTAAGAGGGATTACAAAAAGTTCATCCAAAAAGGTGCAATATACCAAGCAACGCCAAAGAAATGCCACACAATGTTGTGCAAAAACCAATGATACCGATTGAAGTTGATGAGCATGTTACTATTATGAGGACAAAATTGTGAATATCTTATCCCATATTTCTCAATTTAAAGTTATGATAATGATTACCCTCTTTTTCGTATTCAATGAAGACATAAAAACAACACTCTTCAATCTGCATGCACAAAACATTTGTGAAATATAAACGTGTCAGGCATTTCATAATGTAATTGATAAATTTAATAAGAAGTACCACATAGTCTCAAATAATATAATAAATCAACCATTTCAATATGTTCAAGATATTTAACGCTATATATTACTACTATAACACCGTTCTTTGGATTAGGTTGATGCCGTACCTAGTACCTACATAGCCCTGGGCAGTGGCGTAGACAGGTTCGTACACCTGGGGGGGATGACTCGGGGGCGGATCTAGCTTTTTGCTAAGGGGGGGGGTTGACCGATAATGACGATGCGGAGCATCGTCCACGAGCCGCGAAGCGGCGAGCCGATTTTTTGGGGGGTGTTTATTTGAACCCCGTAAGTGATGTTTTCCTGGCATCTATAATAATAAAAAGCAGTGCATGATATAACGTCTTTTTAAATCAAGTAACAGTTAAATACACAGAGTTATCATGTGTTTGGTTAAGTTACCAGATGAGTTGAATATCTTCTCACAATATTTGCACTTGAAAGGGTTTCTCTCCAGCGTGCGTTCTTTTTTCTTTCTTTTTTTCTTTTTTTCCCCCTTTTTTCCCCATTTTTTTTGTTTGTTTTTTGGGCCGCCCAAGGGGGGGGGGTGGGGGGGGGTTTAAACCCCCTAAACCCCCCCCCCCCCCCCGTAGATCCGTGCCTGTTTAATCTTGTGGTTATCTTGTGGTTTCCAAACCACAAGATAACCACAAAATACTTGTAAGATTTTCTTTTTTTTACCGTCTGAATTGGCTTTCACCGTGTGAATGCGGCTAATAACAATAAACACAATTACAATAATGATGAGGATTATTATTATCATCATCATAATTATTATTATTATTAATATTATACCGGTAATTGTTATCATTATTATTATTACTATTATTATCATCATTGTGACTTATTAAGTAAGCAAATATCATTCCCCAAAACCTGGGGGGGATGATTGTACATGCCATCCCCCCCACCTTGTGAGGTGGGGGGGATGCATCCCCCTCATCCCCCCCGTTGTCTACGCCCCTGGCCCTGGGCATATTCAAGAAGCTGTGCAACGTCTTCGAGTAGCTAGAGCAGGGTGAACCAGCTACAAAAGAGCTACCAGAATAGATGTTGAGTTCATCCATCCAAAGGAGGGTCTGATCCCCTCCTCCAAGACCTTATACATTTTACAATCATATTACGTTACCAGACAGCCGGCAGACAGCAGTATCACGGAGGTGCATTCGTGAGCAATCGTGTGGAGTGCGACTTGCTGTAATCTTCCCGGCCCACCGTCGGTACGGTATGCAATTGTATTGTGCAGCAGTTTGCCGTGAATCCCGTGAGAAAGCGTATATTATAAGTCTTCGTTTTCGGGGAAATACTCCAAAAAAGATAAGAAAAATGACACGAAACAGATAAGAAACATAACGACTTTTAAATCATGACCATTATTTGAACAATTGATTAAGATTTAGTCGATCGTTGGTATGTTTTAGTAGAGTAGTCCTATCTCCACTCCGGAGTTACGGGTCAAAGTCTGGATATGATTCTGTTATTCGCCGCGGGCCTCTCCAGCCCACACATAGGTGCATTACTATCCTGGCTGTGTATTACAATCTGTGCTATTGATTCTCAACATTTCAAACACCACTGTACAAAACTCAACTAATTTCACTCAAAATTGGTACTTTAGTGACAATTGATGACACCTAATTAGCAGTAAAATACAATTATTTCAACTTTCCGATGTTAAAAGAATAATTTAAAAATTCAAATTGTAAGTCCACTGTCAAACTTGCCGATCAACCACATCGGCAGGATTGCGTGCATATGTGTGTTATTAGTGGATTGACTATAAATGCAGCCTATTAACACGTAGTGCAATGCTAAAGGTCAATACGCATTAGCGTTGACTCTCTATATTGCTGGAGTACTCCAGCCATGGAGACGGCTGCGGGTGAGACGGAGTTCCGCTAGGTATGGAAAGCACAACGTTTTGAGCATATCCAAATACTTCCGGGTGCAAGATTTTCTACAGACACGTATGTAGCGCAAACAAATTGGGAGTGAAAATTTGTCATTGAAACGCACGATGTAAAGGTACATTTTCTGAGGGGGGTCGAGTACTCTTGCAGGATATATAGGGGACTAAGTAAGGTCTCATGAGAGTGGTGAAGTACCGGTACAACAGTCCCTTAGAGATTGTACACACGCGTGCAAAGTCAATACGATTTATTTTTTTCCAAAAATTGTCTAAGTACCGGTACAACAGTCCCATAGAGATTGTACACACGCGTGCAAAGTCAATACGATTAATATTTTTCCTAAAATTGTCTAAGTACCCGATACAACAGTCCCATAGAGATTGTACACACGCGTGCAAAGTCAATACAATTAATTTTTTTCCAAAAATTGTCTAAGTACCTGTACAACAGTCCCATAGAGATTGTACACACGCGTGCAAAGTCAATACGATTAATATTTTTCCTAAAATTGTCTAAGTACCCGATACAACAGTCCCATAGAGATTGTACACACGCGTGCAAAGTCAATACGATTAATTTTTTTCCAAAAAATTGTCTAAGTACCGATACAACAGTCCCATAGAGATTGTACACACGCGTGCAAAGTCAATACGATTAATTTTTTTCCAAAAAATTGTCTAAGTACCGGTACAGAAGTCCCATAGAGATTGTACACACGCGTGCAAAGTCAATACGATTAATTTTTTTCAAAAAATTGTCTAAGTACCGGTACCACAGTCCCATAGAGATTGTACACACGCGTGCAAAGTCAATACGATTTATTTTTTTCCAAATTTGTCTAAGTACCGGTACAGAAGTCCCATAGAGATTGTACACACGCGTGCAAAGTCAATACGATTAATTTTTTTCAAAAAATTGTCTAAGTACTACGGAGCCCGGGAAGGGACATGGTAAAAATATTTTTATCTCGTTAAAACGAGATAGTTATCTCGTTTTAATGAGATAGTATCTCGTTAAAACGACATAGTATCTCGTTTTAATGAGATAGTATCTCGTTAAAACGACATAGTATCTCGTTTTAATGAGATAGTATCTCGTTAAAACGACATAGTATCTCGTTAAAACGAGATAGTTATCTCGTTTTAATGAGATAGTATCTCGTTAAAACGACATAGTATCTCGTTTTAATGAGATAGTATCTCGTTAAAACGACATAGTATCTCGTTAAAACGAGATAGTTATCTCGTTTTAATGAGATAGTATCTCGTTAAAACGACATAGTATCTCGTTTTAATGAGATAGTTATCTCGTTTTAATGAGATAGTATCTCGTTAAAACGACATAGTATCTCGTTTTAATGAGATAGTTATCTCGTTTTAATGAGATAGTATCTCGTATAAGTCCATTGCATACTGGAACCGGGTGGTCCCTGTATTAACCCAGATAACAATACGACGTTACGCCAACGTGGGGCCAACGTAAGCTGTTACGTTGGTCCAACGTCGCCAACATGATGTTGGGCCCACGGCTTTCTTGCCGGCGGGCCAACGTTGGCCCGACAGTGACAAAATGACATTAAGCCAACATCGGGCCAACGTTGTGCCGACCCCTATCCGACCATATGTGCCGATGTCCTCCCGACATTGAACCAACGTTATGCCAACCTCTTTTCCACCGTATGCCGACGTCTTTCCGACATTGGACCAACGTCGTCCCAACCCTTTTTTAACCATGTGCCGACGTACGACCAACGTTATGCCAATCCCTATCCCACCATGTGCCGACGTTGTTCCGACATTGGATAAACGTTATGCCAACCCTTATCCCACCATGTGCCGACGTCTCCTCGACATTGGCCCAACGTTATACCAACCCCTTTTCAACCATGTGCCGACGTCTCCACGACGTAGGACCAACGTTATTCCAACCCCTATCCCACCATGTGCCGACGTAGTTCCGACATTGGACCAACGTCATGCCAACCCCTATCCCACCACGTGCCGACGTCGTGGGCTGTTACGTTGCGCCATCGTCGCCAATGTGATGTTGGGCCAACGGCTTTCTTGCCGGCGGGCCAACGTTGGCTCGACAACGACGAAATGACATTAAGCCAACATCGGGCCAACGTCCCCCGACGTATGACCAACGTCATGTCAACCCCTATCCCACCATATGCCGACATAGGACAAACGTAATGCCAACCCCTTTTCCACCATGTGCCGACGTCTCCCTGACGTAGGACCAACGTAATGCCAACCCCTTTTACACTATGTGCCGACGTCTCCCCGACGTTGTCCTAACATAATGCCAACCCTTTTCCCACCAAGTGCCGACCCCTCCTCCACCATGTGCCAATGCTAGACCAACGTTATGCCAACCTCTTCTCCACCATTTGCCGACGTAGAAGCAACGTTATGCCAACCCGTATCCCACCATGTGCCGACGTTGTACCTCCCCTTTCCAGTTCATGCCAACATCCTTCTGACATTACCAACACCAACTCAAAAACATATTCACACCAACATCAGTCGTCCGTTCATAAGAACATCGTCAAGATCATACTACATCGGACATGTACAATCATTCAAACCAATGCATCACAACGTGACAAGAAAAAGCCAAGTAGTTAAAGATTGGATTAAATAAATAAACAGAGCAAAATCCACAAAATGAAGATAGTAACAATTTCATCAAAATTAGACTGAATTTGAGAAAAGTTCATTATAGAACTCGACTTAGATCCCTCTGGAAGATATGTATAATAACAATATTGAAGCAAGAGGGACATGTTATTTTAATTTCGTCATGTCTATTATCTTGTACATTTTTTAATCACTATCAAAACTTGATAACAACTTATTTGTCCCATTTTAATGAAAAGTTCACCATCTTGCTTCTTAGAATTTGCTCTGAATACATCCCCCTCCCTCCAAAACAAAAGAACAAGGAAAATAAACTGATTTTGTGATAAAACATACTTTATTTTATGTGTAATAAACAAACTGTTGTAAATGTGAATACAATTATTGTACATCTTTCTTTTGTATTTTCGTGAATTCGAAAAAGATGTAAACGTAGTTTCAAGTTCAAGGTATCTCAATGTGTCACAATATAGGCCTACTATCAATGAATGCTAGGACGATAGGAGCTGTTATAAAAATGAATTGTCGCTTACACGTAACACAACATAACATACTGAAATTCATTGTACGAATATAATAAACAATCCTCACAATTTCCCGAGTAAAACAAAAAAAAACTTTCTGGCAGACGAACACGATTGCTTATGACAAGATTCCTCTACATATGTACAGCACAAAAATATAAAGAAATTAATAAAGTGTCCACCATTTGCATGCCAAGAACTAGGCAATTAATGTGAACAATGTTCCATAAAAAATAAAAAATAAAAAAATTCAGAGAAATTGCCAACATTTTTTATGCTTAGGCATTTCAGAGATGCTGATACATTTCGTCGCCATATCTATTGTTAACACATCTACAAACTTTTTTTTTAGGAGGGATAGTATACATTGCTTGAATGTGTGAAGTAAAGCAATCGCTAAATGTTTATATAACAAGAGAGGAAATTTGAAAGTGAAGTAAGAAAGAGCAGAGCTTGTAAAGGGAAAAACACAAGTTTCTTCACTCTGATATACCACTTTCAATATTTCTTTAAATTGAGAAGAAGGTAGTACGAAAAACATTCAGTCACTTAGATATATGAAACATTTTTTTCTTACCTTTGAAATTCTTTATAGCATGCATTTAGTTGACACGTTATACAGGCATTCAAATCAATTACGATCTTCTTCGACTCATGGTATAGCTCTCTTTTTAAAATTGGGCCATTAGTGAAATTTCACCACAATAAATAACAAGTAAAGATGCATAGCACACTATTTAATAACAAAAGTAATTGTTTATGTTTGTGTACAAAACATAATGCCTGCAGAGCTGGCTAGCAAGCACCGTAGCTTGCCTAAGCGGAGATCGTTCTTGATATAACATCACTAATCCTTTGGTCAATCATTCCGAGGAACTCTGAGAATTTTAAGGGCGGGGTCCACCATTACACGAGCAACTTGGAGAGGTTTTCAAAAAATTGTAAAAAATATAAGGAGGCATTTATTTATGAAACAATTGTTATTATGTTGCTTTAAAAGGGTCTTGATACAAGACATAAAAGTTTTAATTTCCTAAGGCAATGGACCTTTAAAGAATGGGTTAGTCGGAATCAAAATCTTGTCTAGCTTGTGGTGGTACAACTTCGACATCTGTGGCAAAAAAAAAGAAGAAAGAAACCAAACAAGATTTAAAAGCAGATCATGGAAACATCACCTTGAAATAGTACGGATATTAATCAAATAGTACGGCATTCAAGGGAAGTAGTCTTGAGTGGCACATCCTCCCTAGTTTTGATGAAATTTCATGGATAGAAGTACTTTGTCATGAAAATAACTTCGTTCAAACTTTAGAGCGAATGACCCAGACGTATGGAAATTAGAAAGGTATGGATTTCTTTTATTTTTGTCTTGTTTAATTAGAATAGCATCAAACACTCTTCTTAACAAAGGAAATATTCATTTGAGGTAAAATGGCAGTAATATTCTTCAATAGAAAGAACCAATTTATAGTATCTGTTTGCTCAGTGTTGAGATGCTTGATTGATAACAGTTTAACGCCCCTCTTAAGTGTTGGATCCCAAAATTAGCCAAAGAATAGAAATATATATGACTGGAAAGCCAATACAAAACTAGACAACTTTGCTGGACACAATTTTTCTTCATAACGATTGCAGAAAAAGTTACAGCCCTTTGAATTAGGAGTGTCTGGCAGAATGCGGCAAAATTGTCACTCCCTAAAATAATGGGGCACACAGGGGTTTCATGGTTGGTCGCACAAAGAGTTACAAATGTGGAAGATGTAAACATGGCCATGAGGACGGAAAAAGCTGCAGAGGATCCAAGAAAAATCATTCAGGAGTGCATGGAGGCATGGCAGAGAAAGATGGGACATTGTGTAAGACTCCAGTGGGATTGCTTCGAAAGGGAAAACTCAAAGTCTGTAATTTGGGTATATATTTCTTTTGTGATATCAGTCCTGGAACTTTTCTGACACACCTCGTATATCTGTTCCACTTACTTGGCATCTGTGGATAGCATCCTTGAAGAAAATGCCTAAGAGCAGGTTGGTGAGTTGAAGGTTAATTCTTCTCAAATGCTGCCTCAATGTTGCCAAGGAAAATGCTGAAAATGAAAAAAGGAGGGAACAGTGACGACTAATGATGCATTTTTTTTTGGGGGGGGGGGGGGGCTTAAGTAGTGACTAACAATTACCTACATTTCTTGAAATATAATAAAATGTTTAGTCTTTCTGTTTTTTGAAGAGGTACATGTATGAACTTACTATAATATGCAACTTGTGAATAATTTACCTGTTGCTGATTCTCACTTGCAGAGAGTTTGAATTAAGTTACATTGAGCTCCTATCCTCATGGATGATTCCTATAGTCATACATATATCGGTTACAATCTGAAAATGCATTTTTTTTTTTTAAATACATGAAACATTTCATTATTTACTTCAATCGCATTATGGTTAATGTCACCACTCCAAGCACTGCCATTTATTTCATCATTGGCATTGAATTGCCAGTGACAGCTTACCATTTCCATAGTCTAGTGCCATAGACTTTGTACATGGTGAAGGTATACACATGGAATGAGAGGTGAATCGAACCACACTTTAGCCCCTTTCTTTTATCTTTAGAACAATCTTAAGACATTTATTGAGTTACATGCATGATTAAAAATTGTACATCCATGGGTAGAATTTTGAATGATTCCTGCCAAGTTTGGTTACATGTGATCATGCATTTTGACCAAAAAAATTGATAAATCTGTTCCCTTTTCCATTTAGCCCCCACCCCTGATCCTAATGAACCCACCCCTGATGAAGGTGACAATAGCTAATCTTGAGCCTTCTGTTCATTGAGCTTCAAATCAATCCCAGAAAGTCATACCTGAATGAGATTAGCTGGGTGGTCAATGCTGTGCTGGAGGCTAGGGTGTGTATGCATGGGTCACAGCTGCAGAAAACACCCTACAAAAATTGTGCCTAAAAAGAGAATTTAAGAAAAAGTCAGTAAGTGACCTGTGCAATTAATACCCATATCAGGGCTGCACAAGAATTAGGTCATAAG
Organism: Strongylocentrotus purpuratus; assembly: GCF_000002235.5. NCBI lineage: Eukaryota > Metazoa > Echinodermata > Echinoidea > Camarodonta > Strongylocentrotidae > Strongylocentrotus > Strongylocentrotus purpuratus. The sequence goes on from NW_022145614.1 coordinate 11,918,088, forward strand.
TTTCAAGAATAAGGTTATGTGCCAACTAATGCCCAGAAAATTGGATTGTTTAGGTCTATCCTAAAGGTACGCTACAGCTCTATAAGAGTCTATCAGTTCAGTACGTACCATCTACAGGTCCTTTGGATTCAAAATTACTGAGTCTCTACTCTAATAAGTAATCAATAGTCTGTCCATCATCAAAGGTGTTCAAGTCTAAGATTGAGAAGAGCCACCTACGATTCAACTATCTATTCTTTGCGCCCTCTCTCATCTGCTGCAATCATATACCAACTGGTCCAGCATCGTATACATCCAGATCCAGAAATCGTTACAAGTGTTTTCAAAACTTTTTCCTAGAACTTACATTCCATTACCCCTCATCTTGCTGCCTATTCTTCTATCTAATTTAATTTCTTATTTCAATTTAGTTTCTTTTTTTAACACTTACACTGAATAGGATTATAAGAGGAATTATCTTACTTGGAAACTCTGGATAGAACCCTTGTCCTTGTCCTTCAATTGGTGAGCTGAGCCTGAGGGATATTTCTTCTCAAATGCTGCCTCAGTGTTGCCGAAGAACACGCTGAAGACAGAAAACAAAGAAGCAGTGATGATTAGTGAGGCAATTTTTTTGTTACCAAAATCATTAGCTATTCTTTTTTGGAAGATGGGAGATGAGTATGTGGTCCATGCATGGATGGACCATATACATACATGTATGATATAGGGTCTAGAGTCTACTCCCAACTAACTTATATAGATGTAGATCCTACACATGTATTAACACTTATGTATGACATTAGTTTAAGTTTGTCGATGTTTTAGCCAGGCATTAAGTTACTGAAGAAATACAATGAATACAAAATTAAAATATTGAAAACACAATCAATAATAATAATAATCCGCTTTTTTATAGTGCTTAAGAGTAAGACATTAATAATGTATCTAAGCAGTTTACAGATTATTATTACCCCGTCCCCGGTCATCGGATTCAATCAGGATTGCCCGCACACAATGTATGCACATTCTCCACTCCCTGGGGGAGTATTCCAGCCATGCATGCAGTCTAGGTCTAGTCCTTATTTATAATATTTCAAAACTTATTGATTTTCTACACTCGTAGTTACTAGTACAATAAACCACCCCTGCAGGCATGGGGCTCACTACGTTAGCCCCATGGTGTATACCTATCTTAAACGCACAGGCAACAGTGTTTTTCCCCCCAAAGAACTGGTTAAATAAACTTTTCATGCACACTGGTTTTTGTTTATTAATCTTACTTTGCATTTGTCAAGTAACTATTTCAGCAACATTTAAACATTAAAATATTGTAAATTTACTGAGAAAAAAAAAAAAATAATAATTTTATCAAATAGCTCAACATGTTAGCAATGAAAGTTAATATGAAGACAGTAAATTTATTAAATAAATAAATCCTCTATTTTTAGTGCTTCAACATACTCAACAGTGTTGCACTGATGTTTTTTTATTAGCCTCTAGATACGTAAATGTAAACATTTTGACAAAATCCCAGTTACTGTTAATGTTATTACATGGCTAGAAGTGTAAGGACTAAGGGTGACAATAAACCTACTAGTAAACTGGTACCTAGCAAATAATTTGAACAACATAGTCATAGAATCTATACTGTGGCGGAATCAAGGGGGGGGGGGGGGAATCGGCCATGGCCCGCCCCTTCTCCTTTTTGTTTGCTTGTCAAGGAATATTTTGGGTAGATCTAGACTAGTCTAGACCTAGATCTAAACAGACACTTGAAAAAGCTAAGGATCATTTTTTCCACTTTTTTCGCTGGTCAGCGAATTTTTCTGGTGCCTGATGAGGCCCTGAGGCTGAGCAGACTTCGGCCTAGACAGGAATAACCATCTTTCTGGGGGCATTCTTTTGACAAAATGACAGAGCTCAGAGGCATTTAGAGAAGCCAGATATGCAATCTCAGCGGATCCAACTGTCAACGCCAAATAGAGGCTGATATTTCGGTCCAACTTCGGCCCTCCCTTTTGAAAAATCCTGGATCCGCCGCGTCGCTGAAATAGATCTAGATCTATACTAAGACTAAGTTGCGGTGTATTGCATATTGCATAGTTGAATCTAGATCTAGACTCTACACACTAGACATCAATAGCCGTGGAATATGAGGTTGTTTTTTTTTTTTACAATTCTGACATTTGCTTGCTTTTTCCTCGTATATCTAGACTAGAGGTCTAGTCTAGATCTATACATACGAAAATTCCACACTTCTACTGCAATGCGAGCACGTAAAAAAGTAACGTCTAGATCTAGTTTACTTTGTCTCTAGCTTGCAAAATGACCACAGCCTTCCCAGCAGGCCAAGCCCAAGGCCAGGGTCCCAGACCCAGACCGCGGAGAGCCTGAAGCGTCGGGCCCCAGAACAGGGCGCTTCCGATGGGGACTGCAGTCTGCTAATTGAGCAGTCTTAAAATTAACGTTACACAGATCTAGAACTGATCGCGAAAAAGAGCAAATCTGTTAAATTAGCTGTTTGTTCACTTTTACATTGAATGACCCGGCCATAAATAAGTAAAAGAAGTGAACTAACCTTCAATCCTCGCGATTGCAACCGGCAACTTCTGGTTGAATTCAGTCGATCTACCGTAGACGTAACTTAGTAGTACATACGTACAAGGCCTGGCATGGCATGGCCGCCTGGCTATATACGCTATTACTGCATGCATTAAGCAGCGAGCGCGCTAGCGCCAGCGCGCGCAGTCTAGTCTAGCCTCGCGGGTATTATGTTGTTAACCCGTGGACTACTGAATTCTCTCACTCCCATAGGCTTAATACAGGGACCACCCGGTTCCAGTATGCAATGGACTTATACGAGATACTATCTCATTAAAACGAGATAACTATCTCATTAAAACGAGATACTATGTCGTTTTAACGAGATACTATCTCATTAAAACGAGATAACTATCTCATTAAAACGAGATACTATGTCGTTTTAACGAGATACTATCTCATTAAAACGAGATAACTATCTCGTTTTAACGAGATACTATGTCGTTTTAACGAGATACTATGTCGTTTTAACGAGATACTATCTCATTAAAACGAGATACTATGTCGTTTTAACGAGATACTATCTCATTAAAACGAGATAACTATCTCGTTTTAACGAGATAAAAATATTTTTACCATGTCCCTTCCCGGGCTCCGTAAAGTACCGATACAACAGTCCCACAGAGATTGTACACACGCGTGCAAAGTCAATACGATTAATTTTTTTCCAAAAAATTGTCTAAGTACTGGTACAGAAGTCCCATAGAGATTGTACACACGCGTGCAAAGTCAATACGATTAATTTTTTTCAAAAAATTGTATAAGTACCGGTACCACAGTCCCATAGAGATTGTACACACGCGTGCAAAGTCAATACGATTTATTTTTTTCCAAAAATTGTCTAAGTACCGGTACAGAAGTCCCATAGAGATTGTACACACGCGTGCAAAGTCAATACGATTTATTTTTTTCCAAAAATTGTCTAAGTACCGGTACAGAAGTCCCATAGAGATTGTACACACGCGTGCAAAGTCAATACGATTAATTTTTTTCCAAAAATTGTCTAAGTACCGATACAACAGTCCCATAGAGATTGTACACACGCGTGCAAAGTCAATACGATTTATTTTTGGAACAACTTTAGAATACCCCACCATGCGAACTAAAGGTTTTTCTTTTGATCCGCCAACCCAACGTTTCAACTTGTTAAAGTACTACAACTCGGTGCTGAGATATAGTCTTGAATGGAAATCGCAATCGTGCCGCCAACGTGCCAACGAGCCAACATGAGTTGAGAGTATGGCACGCCACAGCCGTCATAATTGGTCGAGTTTACAAAAAAGCAGTCGAGTTAACAAAAAAAGCAATCGAGTTTACAAAAAAGCAAATAAGTTTACAAAAAAGCAATCGAGTTTCCAAAAAAGCAGTCGAGAAAAAAAAAAAAAGCAGTCGAGAAAAAAAAAAAGCAGTCGAGAAAAAAAAAAAAAGCAGTCGAGAAAAAAAAAAAAGCAGTCGAGAAAAAAAAAAAAGCAGTCGATAAAGAAAAAAAAGCAGTCGAGAAAAAAAAAAAAAGCAGTCGAGAAAAAAAAAAAGCAGTCGAGAAAAAAAAAAAAAGCAGTCAAGGAAAAAAAAAAAAGCAGTCGAGAAAAAAAAAAAAAAAAAGCCGTCGAGAATGCGTGCCTTCACGGTTGTTTCATCGCAAAGCATGCCGGGACATAATTCTAGTACATTTTTACCTTCGCCGTGATCAGCTGTCCCATTGCAAACAACGGGATTCTTATCGAAGCAACATCTTAATCTTGTACATAATCCGCTATTCTGCAGTGATTTTCTTTCACTCCAGTATCATTTGTACGGTAAGAAACCAAAGTTTGTGTTTATTCATTTTTATGACAAATAAAGCTGATAATACGACGTAATGAGAGTGGGCCGGGGTCCAACTTTAGTAAATGTAGGCCTAGATCTAGTCCCGTATGTTTAAATGTGTGTGCATTTTAAGTAGACTGATTGCCTTGTGTTTTAGGTAGAAGTTAACCAAATTTACAGTAAAATGAGACTTATGTCTCAGGAAATATGAATAGGTCTAGATCATATAGACTATACATAGAATTGATATTGGAATAGGATCTACTAGAATGGCCGACAGTTAGATAGTGATGGCAATTAGTAAATGTAAAAAAGTAAAACAAAAAAGAGGCCATGAAAACGATAGATTTGTCGATCTTGATCTGAATATAATAGTCTATGTATTGATGAGCTCTACTTGAGGATCTACATGACGGGGGCGTATGAAGGATTTTTTCGAGGGGGGGGGTTAAAATTTGAAAATCGTGCCGAAAATTTCACATCGACTCAGCCAGCCAGTGAATGAGAGGGGGGGGGGGTCGGTTAGAGCACCTATTTTTTCCCGAAAATATGAACATTTGGCAGATCGATATTTCGTTCAGCTTACAAACTTAAATTTGATTGTCTTTTTCCTTTTATTTATCAGTTGCAGCATCATCAAACACTATGGCCGATGAATCAGAAGATGACGTAGATGCTACGAGAGAGCTCATGTCACAATGGACAACAGAAATGATACGTGACTTTCTACAAGGAGGGAACTCAAGCTTGGAAATTGAGGAGTCATTATTTTATGGGTGTTCTCTGCCCTGACGCTGGGGGTACTGTTCAGCCATCCGAGGTAGAGAGGTAGAGAGGAACTGGACGATGGATGGATGGGGGGGGGGGAAGAAAGGCATGCAGAGATGGCCGTCTACTATGTATAGAGACATTTGTGTGCTACTGGATAAGGACCCTCCATCACTAGAGGGAAGAATAATGAGAGACTACAAATAGGGGAAGGCATTTAGTTATTTTGCCAGTTTCTGGTTAGGGAGACATTTGTTTCATCTCCTGGGAGAAAGCTGTCTGAAATTCAAAATGTATTTGATACTTGAATAAATTTAGTTCATTTTCTAGACTGGTTCATGTCAAACCGTTGATTCTACTTTCTTGTGAGTATACACTGTAGTCAGAGAGATAGAGAAGTAACACGAGTAAAGAATGAAAAAGAAGCCAATATTTGAACGAGGAGGAGAAAATGGAGATTACGTTGTTGCCCATCAAGTTGGAATAATTGTTCTTACCACTGTTTATTAAATGATTGTGACCATATGGTTTATTGTTTGTACATAATGGTCTTATATTATAAGAACTGTATTGATCAATCTCAGGAGTCTTATACATGTAGATTGATTAATACAGTTTTGAGATGATGATGATGATCGTGATGATGAAGGAGAAGAGGAGGAATATATCAAGAGTTGATGAAGAAAAGATTGATAGAGGGGTTATCATTACAGAGAGAGAGAAAGAGAGAGACTAACATAAGGAAGGGAGAGCAAGAACAAGGCTATGACATAGGGGAAGAGATAGAAATCAAAATTATATTTATACAACATTTACTAAATTAAAATAATAAATTAGAAAACAAGGCTAGAGGAAAGAATGCAAACTAAAAGTAAGCAAAGACCATCACTATATCGTTCACATTATAATATAAATTAAGAAAAGGTACATGGAAACATGTACATTTGTAAAATTTAAGCTCTCATTCTCTTGATCTTCCTCTTCACACCTAATTCTTGCTCTCCCTGTCTACCTCTCCCACCCCTCTCCATCTCTCTCTCTCTTTCTCTCCCCCTCTCTCTCTCTCCTTATTATTACTCTTTCTCTTTCATTAAGCGTCGACATCTCTCTCAATGCCTCTCTCTGTTTCTATGAATTTTCTCTTGTTAAATATTTTAAACATCAGGTCTGTCTGACCTTCCTCTCTTGAATAAATCATGAATAACTTCAACTCAGCGTCCTACATACAGTAATGATTGCTTAGTAGTCATCTACAACCCTCACTGTGTTGTTTGATTTTATTTATAAAATAAATATAACCATGAGATCAATATCAACAGGGAACGGAGGTTCTCTGGCTCGTAACAAAATTTAAAAAATTATTTAAAAAAAAAAACCCTACTTTTAAAGCGCTTACCACCAAAATCTCTAAGCGCTATAACAAACAAAAATAGACTGATAAACAATTACTTATTAAACAAAACAAAAAAGTGTGAATAAACCTACAAATTACAATACATATACCGTACATGTACATCAAAGTGAACAGAGCCTGGCAGCAGAGTTTTGGATTCTCTGGAGTTTTGCAATGAAAAAGATCTGCCCGTATTGACTTTACACACTGGACTTTTGCTGAGAAGGGGGGGGGGGGGGCTGAAAAGGCTTGTATAACAAAGAAACAAAATCTACCCGTATTGACTTAACACAGGGGACTTATGCTAAAAAAAAGGGGGGGGTGCTGGGAACACGCATGTGGGTACCCTAAATAACACTGAGTTGGGGGGGGGGGGGGTACCACCTTCAATGCAAACGCATTTAAAGGGATCCGGTAACATTATCTCAGATTCTGAAACAAAATCCTGGATTTAGCTCATGCTGCAATGATAATTTTAGGTCAGTCAAGAACTCAATGACTTTTACAATCCGATCGCCTGTCTGATTATCAAGATATTTACGATTGGAAATCGAAACCAAATTTTGTGTTTGTCAAACGCTTTTCATAACACTACAGTCTATTGGGGAAAACGAGTATGGTAAAAGGGGTCAATCAAAGATTTTTACTTTTTTGAGGCACTTCTTGATCATTTTGAAGCGCGATTTTGTTAGGGCTTCAGTATTAATACACCGTATCGCAGACACTGGTAGCGCGTAGGGCCATACGTCAATCTCGAATTAAACATTGTTAAACCCCGGCCCCCCCCCCCCACTCAGTGTTATTTAGGGTACGCATATGCTTGTTCCCTCTTTTTGAAAGCACCCCCTATCTGAGGACTGCCAACATTTCCGAACCCCCCTTTCGCGGGCTTTTCCTGCCTTGGAGACTCCCCTAAATCATGAAAAATGCTCAATGTACCCCCCTAAATTCAGAATAATTTCTCAGGAGTCCAAAGAGATAAGAGAAAAAAAAGAAAAAATACCCCCTTTTTAAAGAAATCTCCGGGTGAAAAGTTAATACACCCCTTTTTGTACAATTTTCGGGCCGGACTTTGTCACACGAAAAGTACCCCTTTACCGGACATTTTGGTAACACGCATGGGGTCCGTCTGTTCTCGGAGTGGGGGGGGGGCCTGGTGTTAAACAATGCCTTTTACAATACCTTTACAACATACACCATTGGCTGTCACATGGTTTGGAAATCACATTACAGATAATAATTCTACAATTTCACCTGTCATCATTTGATACCCGAAGGAACGCTTTTTTAGGGGCTAAATCTAATTTTTTTTCACAAGGCAAAATAACTATATGCCTTCCCCTCTTTGAAGTCTCTCATTATTTTTCCCTCTAGTGATGGAGGGTCCTTATCCAGTAGGTACATACATAGTAGGCCAGTTCTGCATTCCTACCCCCCCCCCCCCGTCCTCCCCTATCCATCCATTGTCCAGTTCCTCTCAGTCTTAACCTCGGATGGCTGAAAAGCTACCCCCAGCGTCAAGGCAGCCGGCAGAGGACACCCATAAAATAATGACTCCTCGGTTTACAAGCTTGAGTCTCCTCCTTGTAGAAAGTCACGTAGCACTTCTGTTGTCCATTGTGAAATGAGCTCTCTAGTAACATCTACGTCATCTTCTGATTCATTGGTCATCGTGTTCGATGATGCTGCAACTGATAAATAAAAGGAGAAAGCAATCAAATTTAAGTTTGTGACCACAAGAATAATTGTAACAAAAGAATCCTTATCACTTCTTTAACACAAGTTCATGTAGACCCATGTAGATGCTCAAGTTGAGGTCATCGATATCAGACTATTATATCCAGATCCAGATCGACAAATCTATCGTTTTCATGGCTTCTTTTTTACTTTTTTTACATTTAGGGCCTAGACTAATTCATTTGCCATCACCACAGCGTAAATATTCATAATTGAATGACACACGCCCTATAAAACTAAAACAACAACAAAAAACCATCACTATCTAACTGTCGTGTCGGCCATTCTAGTAGATGATAGATCTAGATCCTATTCCAATATCAATTATGTATAGTTTATAGGATCTAGACCTATTCATATTTCCTGAGACATAAGTCTCATTTTACTGTAAATTTGGTTAACTTCTACCTAAAACACGACTTTAGGAGCTTATAAGGCAATCAGTCTACTTAAAATGCACACACATTTAAACATACGGGACTAGATCTAGGCCTACATTTACTTAAGTTGGACCCCGGCCCACTCTCATTACGTCGTATTATCAGCTTTATTCGTCATAAAAATGAATAAACACAAACTTTGGTTTCTTACCGTACAAATGATACTGGAGTGAAAGAAAATCACTGCAGAATAGCGGATTATGTACAAGATTAAGATGTTGCTTCGATAAGAATCCCGTTGTTTGCAATGGGACAGCTGATCACGGCGAAGGTAAAAATGTACTAGAATTATGTCCCTGCATGCTTTGCGATGAAACAACCGTGAAGGCACGTATTCTCGACGGTTTTTTTATTTTTTATTCCCGACTGCTTTTTTTTTTTTCTCGACTGCTTTTTTTTTTTTCTCGACTGCTTTTTTTTTTTTCTCGACCGCTTTTTTTTTGTTTCTCGACTGCTTTTTTTTTTTTCTCGACTGCTTTTTTTTTTTTTTCTCGACTGCTTTTTTTTTTTTTTCGACTGCTTTTTTTTTTTTCTCGACTGTTTTTTTTTTTTTCTCGACTGCTTTTTTTTTTTTTCTCGACTGCTTTTTTTTTTTTCTCGACTGCTTTTTTTTTTTCTCGACTGCTTTTTTTTTTTTTTCTCGACTGCTTTTTTGGAAACTCGATTGCTTTTTTGTAAACTCGACCAATTATGACGGCTGTGGCGTGCCATATGAGAGACTGAATTTATATCGCCAACGTGCCAACGAGCCAACATGAGATGAGAGACTGAATTTATATCGCCAACGTGCCAACGAGCCAACATGAGTTGAGAGACTTGAATTTATATCGCCAACGTGCCAACGTGCCAACGAGCCAACATGAGTTGAGAGACTTGAATTTTTATCGCCAACGTGCCAACGTGCCAACGTGCCAACGAGCCAACATGAGTTGAGAGTTTTGAATTTATATCGCCAACGTGCCAACGTGCCAACGAGCCAACATGAGTTGAGAGTCTTGAATTTATATCGCCAACGTGCCAACGTGCCAACGAGCCAACATGAGTTGAGAGTCTTGAATTTATATCGCCAACGTGCCAACGAGCCAACATGAGTTGAGAGTCTTGAATTTATATCGCCAACGTGCCAACGAGCCAATATGAGTTGAGAGACTTGAATTTATATCGCCAACGTGCCAACGTGCCAACATGAGTTGAGAGACTTGAAGATAAATCGCCAACGTGCCAACGTGCCAACGAGCAAACATGAGTTGAGAGACTTTAATTTATATCGCCAACGTGCCAACGTGCCAACATGAGTTGAGAGACTTGAAGTTAAATCGCCAACGTGCCAACGTGCCAACGAGCAAACATGAGTTGAGAGACTTGAAGTTAAATCGACAACGTGCCAACGTGCCAACGAGTCAACATGAGTTGAGAGACTCGAATTTATATCGCCAACGTGCCATTTACGTGCCAACGAGCCAACATGAGTTGAGAGACTTGAATTTATATTGCCAACGTGCCAACGAGCCATAGTTGAGAGACTTGAAGTTAAATCGCCATCGTCTTGGAAAAGGGCTTATGAGAATGAAAAGAGACTGTTTTCATAAATAAAAAGGAGACTGTTTTCATAGATGAAAAGGAGACTGTTTTCACAGATGAAAAAGGGCATTTATGAGAAAGGGAAGGGCTCTTTTTTAAATGGGGGCGCTTACTAGAAAGGAAAGGGGGCACATGTGAAGATATAAGGTGCGCTTATCAGATTTGAATAGGGCAATCATCAGAGGTGAAAAGGGGCGCTTCTCGTATCTGAAAAGAGGCACTTAAATTATTACAGATTATAAAGGGCACTTATGAGAATGGAAATGAACACTTATTGCAAAATAAAATGTGAACTTGTCGAACGAAGAGGGGTACGTGTAAAGAAGAGGGTTTTTATGTCAGAGGTGGAAAGGGGAAGGGGCACTTTTAAATATTAATAGGGCACTTTTCAAAGTAAAAGGGGCACTTTTTATGTAAAAAGGGGCACTTCTTACAAAGTTAAAAGGGCACTTTTCCTGTTTTAAAAGGGGCACTTTTGGAGAACTTGATAAAGTGGGGGGGGGGGCACTGTGCCCCCCTCCCGGGAGCGCCGCCTCTGATAAACATACATACAACGTACATCACACATAATTATGTGTATATACTTTTATAAACGTTATAATTTCCTAAGCACTAAATGACTAATCGAAACTGTTTTATACTCGACCAAATGTAAAACGTTTTGTTAACTATAAAGGTCAGGCGATATTTATCCTATTTCATATACAATCATATGAATGAATTATCTCATGACTGCTCTCCTAATTTGGTAAGTGGGTTATTTACATAATAATGTTTGCCATTTTCTCTGTTATTTATTTTGGTTTACAAAATATTAACGCTGTTGATTATGCTTCAACTGCAAGCTTGACTGCTGATACCGAGTGATAAGTTATACTTATAATGATAGTGAAACAAGGCATTTGCAGAATCTGTAGTAGTACCTAGTAGTACTACTACTACTACTACTACTAAAGTTCAAAGCTTGCGCGCTTCGCGCGAGAGGGGAAAACTGATTTCAGACAAGGATTAAGAGTCGAGAATGGTACAACGAATCGTCTTCTTTCTCTATGAATTTAATGAAACGTCAAAGCTTGCGCGCTTCGCGCGAGAGGGGGGGGGTGGGAATGATTTCAGACAAGGATTAAGAGTTAAGAATGGTACAATGAATCGTCTTTTTTTTCTAATAATTTTTGAAAGGTCAAAGCTTACGCGCTTCGCGCGGGTTTTCCATATCCACCGCTCCTTATGTATTTGTTTGTTTAAAACTTCTTTTATCTTCTTTTTCTAATTTCCTTATGTTATTCTTTATTTCTCTTTCTTTTCCATTTCCATTTTGCTTATTAGCACCTGTCTTTCCTTATGGTATTTTTTATTTCCTAGCTCCTATTTCTATCTTTCCACAAGTTATTCTTTGTTTTAAACACCCAAGGACACCAGGTCCCCGTCACCCTAGGCACTGGAGTTTGCGTTACCTGTAACTCTCACCCTAATCCTAACTCTAGGACACCGGGTCCCGCGTCACCCGAGGACACCGGAATTTGCGTTACCCTAACTCTAACTCTCACCCTAACCCTAACCCTAGGACACCAGGTCCCGCATCAACCTAGGACACCGGAGTTTGCGTTACCCTAACTCTCACCTAAACCCTAACCCTAGGACACCGGGTCCCGCGTCACCCTAAGACACCGGGTCCCGCGTCACCCTAGGACGCCGGAGTTTGCGTTACCCTAACTCTCACCCTAACCCTAACCCTAGGACACGGGTCCCGCGTCAGCCTAGGACACCGGGTCCCACGTCACCCTAGGACACCGGGTCCCGCGTCACCCTAGGACACCGGAGTTTGCGTTACCCTAACTCTCACCCTAACCCTAACCCTAGGACACCGGGTCCCGCGTCACCCTAGGACACCGGGTCCCGCGTCACCCTAGGACACCGGGTCCCGCGTCACCCTAGGACACCGGGTCCCGTGTCACCCTAGGACACCGGAGTTTGCGTTACCCTAACTCTAACTCTCACCCTAACCCTAACCCTAGGACACCGGGTCCCGTGTCACCCTAGGACACCGGAGTTTGCGTTACCCTAACTCTCACCCTAACCATAACCCTAGGACACCGGGTCCCGTGTCACCCTAGGACACCGGGTCCCGCGTCACCCTAGGACACCGGGTCCCGCGTCACCCTAGGAGTTTGCGTTACCCTAACTCTCACCCTAACCCTAACCCTAGGACACCGGGTCCCGCGTCACCCGAGGACACCGGAATTTGCGGAGTTCGCGTTACCCTAACTCTCACCCTAACCCTTACCCTAGGACACCGGGTCCCGCGTCACCCTAGGACACCGGATCCCGCGTCACCCTAGGACACCGGAGTTTGCGTTACCCTAACTCTCTCCCTAACCCTAACCCTAACCCTAGAGTCCCGCGTCACCCTAGGACACCGGGTCCCGCGTCACCGTAGGACACCGGAGTTTGCGTTACCCTAACTCTCACCCTAACCATAACCCTAGGACACCGGGTCCCGCGTCACCCTAGGACACCGGGTCCCGCGTCACCCTAGGACACCGGAGTTTGCGTCACCCTAACTCTCACCCTAACCCTAACCCTAGGACACCGAGTCCCGCGTCACCCTAGGACACCAGGTCCCGCGTCACCCTAGGACACCGGGTCCCGCGTCACCCAAGGACACCAGAATTTGCGGAGTTCGCGTTACCCTAACTCTCACCCTAACCCTAACCCTAGGACACCGGGTCCCGCGTCACCCTAGGACACCGGATCCAGCGTCACCCGAGGTCACCGGAATTTGCGGAGTTCGCCTTACCCTTACTCTCTCCCTAACCCTAACCCTAGGACACCGGGTCCCGCGTCACCCTAGGACACCGGAGTTTGGTTACCCTAACTCTCACCTTAACCCTAACCCTAGGACACCAGGTCCCGCGTCACCCTAGGACACCGGGTCCCGCGTCACCCTAGGACATCGGAGTTTGCGTTACCCTAACTCTCACCCTAACCCTAACCCTAGGACACCGGGTCCCGCGTCACCCTAGGACACCGAGTCCCGCGTCACCCTAGGACACCGCAGTTTGCGTTACCCTAACTCTCACCCTAACCCTAACCCTAGGACACTGGGTACCGCGTCACCCTTGGATATCTGGTCCCGCGCCACCCTAGGACACTGGAGTTTGCGTTACTAACTCTAGCCCTAACCATAGGACACCGGGTTCCGCGTTACCGTAACTCTCACCCTTACCCTAACCCTAGGACACCGGGTCCCATTTCTGTTTGATTTTCTTCTTCTTTTGCAGTTTTACAAATATATAACAAACAAAACATTTTTATACATGACAAAAGAGTATATGTGAAACAAAGTAAGGTTGGCTGTAACTAATCAGAAACATCAATCAGGTTTATTTTTTTATTGCTTGATTTTCTTTTTCTTTTTCAGTTTTATAAATATATAACAAACAAATCATTGAACATTTATACATGACAAAAGATTAAACAAAGTAAGGTTGGCCGTAACTAATCGAAAACATCAAACAGGAGGGTTGACAAAGTAAGCAAAGCTTGATAGTATGACTACCCTGAATGGATACATAATAATACAAATATGGAGACAAAAATATTGGTAAAATGGAAAAAAGAGAAATTTTTATGCATGACAAAAGAGTATATGTGAAACAAAGTAAGCCAGGTTGGCTGTAACTAATCAGAAACATCAATCAGGTTTATTTTTTATTGCTTGATTTTCTTTTTCTTTTTCAGTTTTACAAATATATAACAAACAAATCATTGAACATTTATAAATGACAAAAGATTAAACAAAGTAAGGTTGGCCGTAACTAATCGAAAACATCAAACAGGAGGGTTGACAAAGTAAGCAAAGCTTAATAGTATGACTGCCCTCAATGGATACATAATAATACAAATATGGAGACAAAAATATTGGTTAAATGGAAAAAAGAGAGAGAGGGAGAAAAAAGGGAAGAAAAAAAATTAGGAGGGGGTGTACATCAAAATGTACAGATTTTTGTGGTAGATGGATTTTTATTGATATATTATGGTTATAGTATATTATTCCTCTATTCCCTTTTTCTTGTTTTCAATTTGTTTTACCCACGACCACTTCTTCTTCTTTTTCTTCTCCTTTGATCTTCATCTTCTCAATTAAACCACAAAGATATTTATGGTTTTCTTTGAAGGCGTCACTGTGCAACACTCTCTAACAGTGATTAACAGTAAATTCTCCCAACGTTTTTTTCTCTGAAACTAAGACATAAATCAGGCTTTAAAAAATCTTAACGCTATATTGAGCCAATTCACTGCTTTGCCGATTTACATTCACCTATCGTTACCATGTGCGCATGCGCACCCTTATTATTATCATTGTTGTAGTATTATTCCTCGATCTATTCCCTTTCTTTTGTTTTCAATTTGTTTTACCCACGACCACTAGGCCCTACTTGTTCTCCGATCTTCATCTTCTCCCATATTTCTCTTATTCTTCTTTTTAATATTATCAATAATGATAATATTAATAATAATAATTCACTTTAATTCTCATCTGTCTTCGGACTATAGACTCTTTCTATTGTTCTGTACTTCATTCCTCTCTCCTTTGATGACTTTGCCAGGATTGGGTTGTCTGCATGCCAACGATGTCCGCACTGTGTGACGTCACCAATCCCTGTGCGTAGCACATCGTTGGTCGTTGGCTCTCACCAACATGCATGTGTTGAACAAAACTTTGCCGAGATTGTTTTGCCTGCCAACGATCCTACGATGTCCGAGGCGCAGGAGGGGAGGGGGGGGGGCGGGGGAGGAAACTGAATTAGGACATAAAATAAGAGTCTGTATGTTACAACAAATCGTCTTCTTTCTCTAATAATTAATAGAAGCTAAAACCTTCCATGCTTTGCGCGGGGGGAGGAGGGGAACCGATTAATGAAACACCAAAGCTTCCACGCTTCACGCAGAAGGGGGGAACCTGACTTCAGACAAGGATTAAGAGTCGAGAATGGTACAACGAATCGTCTTCTTTCTCTAATAATTTAATGAAAGATCACAGCTTGCGCGCTTCGCGCGAGAGCGTGGGGGGGGGGGAGTGGCGGGAACTGAATTCAGACAAGAATAAGGAGTCAAGAATGGTACAACAAATCGTCTTCTTTCTCCAATAATTGATGAAAGGTAAAAGCTTCCGCGCTTCGCGCGGGCGGGGGAAAACTGAATTCAGACAAGAAATAAGAGTCGAGAATGGTACAACAAATCCTCTTTTTTTTCTAATTATTAATGAAATTTCAAGCACCAGCGGCGTGCCAACGTTCTGACAATGGATCATAAATCGCCATCATGCCAACGTACTAACACTGAAACATGAAGTTAATAACGTGACATTTCAATCATTAATTTCATATCGCAGTAATTTGAAACAGCTCCCCCAAGTACTTTTAAAGAAATAAAATTGTAAATCTCCATCGTGCCTAGAAAGACAAAATGAATGTTATATTCCTTATTCGGTCAATGGCCAGATGACGGACGGACCAACGTGCCAACGCTCCTTATTTCCTATATTATTTTCGTTTGGCAATGAGGGACGGGCAACGTGCCAACGCGCCAACGCGCCTTATTTCCTTTCTTTGTTTGCCATTTAAAGGACACCACAAGTTCCTGATTTTTTCCCCCATTACTTTTAGGCTACTTATTTCATATTTTAATACACCAGTTTACAGTTGTGTGCGCCATTTTAAACAAGGCCAATGACCTAGAGGTCATGTATTTATGCGTAAATTAAGATTGCGCCCATGCAAATTATGATGATATCACTGCCTGCGCGCTGCGTTGTGCGCGCATATCATCATTTGCATGGGCGCAATCTTAATTTACGCATAAATACCAGAGGTCAGAGGTTATTGGCCCCGGAACAGGGCCAATTTGGCCCTGTTCCGGGCCAATGACCCGAGGTCAACTGTCTGCTCATGCGCACTGATACAACTGTAAACTGGTGTATTCAGTTTGTCAATGAGGGACGGGCCAACGTGCCAACGCGCCAACGCGCCTTATTTCCTTTCTTTGTTTGCCATTTAATGGACACCATAAGTTTCCGATTTTTTTTTCACTCTTTAGTACTTTCCGACAGTTGTTACATTGCTTTTTGACGATTTTCAAGCAATATAAAGAGTAAAACATTCCAACTAAGGTGAGAACATCTTTAACAATCTATAAATAAAATACTTTGATGTGTAAGAGGTAATAGGAAGGAGTTAAAACATAACAAATAACCATATTTCCATGCTCGACTTGATGCGTTAGCAAATTCAGAAACTGGTCACGAATACGAAAGGAAGGGACTACACTAAATTGGTACGTTGGCGCGTTGGCGACCAACGGAGATACTACGTTTTGGTGGGGTATTCTAAAGTTAAGCCTTATTTTTTTCCAAAAATTGTCTAAGTACCGGTACAGAAGTCCCATAGAGATTGTACACACGCGTGCAAAGTCAATACGATTTATTTTTTTCCAAAAATTGTCTAAGTACCGGTACAGAAGTCCCATAGAGATTGTACACACGCGTGCAAAGTCAATACGATTAATATTTTTCCTAAAATTGTCTAAGTACCCGATACAACAGTCCCATAGAAATTGTACACACGCGTGCAAAGTCAATACGATTAATTTTTTTCCAAAAAATTGTCGAAGTACCGGTACAGAAGTCCCTTAGAGATTGTACACACGCGTGCAAAGTCAATACGATTTATTTTTTTCCAAAAATTGTCTAAGTACCAGTACAACAGTCCCATAGAGATTGTACACATGCATGCAAAGTCAATACGATTTATTTTTTTCCAAAAATAATTGTCTAAGTACCGGTACAAAAGTCCCTTAGAGATTGTACACACGCGTGCAAAGTCAATACGATTTATTTTTTTCCAAAAATTGTTTAAAGTAGATATTCATTGATTTTAAAAACTAACTTTATTTTCATTATTGCAAAGTTGAAACTTTGAATCGACAAGGTTATCAAAATTCAATGCTTGGACACATTTGAAGTAATGATTATTATAAATCATCGAAAGGGTGCGGTGCGGCGCGGTGTGGTGTGCTCAACGCACCCATTCGATAAAAGAGGGGGGGGGGCTTTTCTCGAAAGGGTGCGTTGAGAACAGAGTACCGTTTTAACACACCCTTTCGATAAAATCGGGGGGGGGGCTTTTCTCGAAAGGGTGCGTCGACTAGTCTTTCGCATCAGTCTTTTAAAATGAGGATCTGGGACAGAAGGTAATAGTTGCCAATTTAAGTATATCGAAAATGTATTAAATAAAATGGTATGGTCTTGATTACAGAGCACGGTCTCTTTCGTTATTACTATGTTGATGGGGGAGACAGAGAGAAGGAAAAAAGGGAAAGGGTTAAGGGAAGATATAAAAGGAAAGAAAGAAGAATAAGAAGAATAAGAAGAAAAGAAGGAAACGGGGGGGGTGCGAAAGGCTCTTGCCTTCTCCTCACCCTCCGGCCCCCCCCCCCCCCGCCAAAAAATAAATAAGAGAGAGAGAGAGAAGGGAAAGGGAAAGGGAAAGAAAATATAAAAGGAAAGAAAGAAGAGGAAGAAGGAAAGAGGGAAACGGGGGAAGGGCGAAAGGCTCTTGCCTCCCTCCCCCCGCCAAATATAAATAAGAGAGAGAGAGAGAGAAGGGAAAGGGAAAGAAAATATAAAAGGAAAGAAAGAAGAGGAATAAAAAGGAGAGAGGGAAACGTGGGAAGGGCGAAGGGCTCTTGCCTCCTCCCTCCCCACCCCCCGCCAAAAAATAAATAAGAGATAGAGAGAGAAGGGAAAGGGAAAGGGGAAGAGAAGATAAAAGGAAAGAAAGAAGAGGAAGAAGAAGAAAAGAGGGAAACGGGGGCGAAAGGCTCTTGCCTCCTCCCTTTAATACCCCTGAGCTTCTGAGGGCTCCGCCCTGTGAAAAAAACGTGTAAAAAAAACACGTTAATTTTACCGTTTTGGGGAGATAGGCCCCCCCCCCCCTCCCTGGCGTTCAAGGGGGGGGGTACGATTTTTCAAATTTTTCAAATTTTCGAGGGCCCCCCAAAAAAATTAGTGCTCTCTAGTAATTTCGCGACTACTCCGGAACCGCGGCAGATATAAACTTTTTTCTTTCGAGTCTTACGCATCTTTTGAAACATTTTTTTGTTAAAAATTGGACGTATAGTTGCGGAGTCACGTGACTTTTTGTTTTTGCATGTCAGCCCTAAAATCGCTCATTTTTGTGATTTGTGTACCAAACATATGGAAATACCATTTATTCTTTTAAATAAAGAGAAAACATTGGTTATTTGGTCTTGTTTCAAGTTAATGTGTTTGTTTTGGGGTCAAAATAGTTGAATTGTGGTTAGAAATGAAATAAAACAACAAAAACAATATAATAAATAAATACAAATTATCAAAACAAGAGATAACATAGGGATAAACTGGCTCTTCCAACTTTGTTGTCGTATTATTATTCTAACGAATATATGTAGTGAAAAAGAACGCTTGAATATGAATTATATATGATTTATAGGTAAAATGTGAATTCTTTGATCTTGTTTGCATAAATTACCATAAATATGCAAATGAGTGAATTTTTCAAAAAATTGAAATTACCATAGTTTTTTGATACACTTCACATGACATGCATGCACATTTTCGCGGCGATCGGCTGTGAAACGACCGAGATCTTAGAGGGGGGACCCACCCCCCCCCCCCCCACCACCCTCAAGTCTACTCCAATCACATTGAAAAAAAGTATGACTTAAATCATCTCTCTCATCATTATACCGCTATAGTATTCATGTTTTTAATATTATTTCTTGTCCTCCCATCAAACAAGTTCATAGAGAAAATACTTATCTCTCTGCAACATTAATTAAGGTGTGGGGGTGCGACACCCCCCCCCCCCCCCCCCCCCCCCACCTGTCAGGATATTGTCGGTAAAATTGCGCTGCCGTCGGGAAAAAAGAGAAAAGGGGGAGGGGAAAAAAGAGAGGGAAAGGGAAATAAAAGAAAAAAAGAAAAAGAAAAGCAAGAAAGAGAAAAACGAAAAAGAGGGAGAATAGGAAAGAAAGAAAAAGAAAGGAGGCAAGAGCCCTTTGTCCCCGTTTCCCTCTTTTCTTCTTTTTCCTCTTCTTTCTTTCCTTTTATCTTCTCTTTCCCTTTCCTTCTCTCTCTCTCTCTCTTATTTATTTTTTGGCGGGGGGGGGGGAGGAGGCAACAGCCCTTCGCACCCGTTTCCCTTTCCCTTCTCTCTCTATCTCTTATTTATTTTTTGGCGAGGGGTGGGGAGGGAGGAGGCAAGAGCCCTTCGCCCTTCCCACGTTTCCTTCTTTCCTTCTTATTCCTCTTCTTTCTTTCCTTTTATATTTTCTTTCCCTTTCCCTTCTCTCTCTCTTATTTATTTTTGGCGGGGGAGGGGGAGGCAGGAGCCCTTCGCCCTTCCACCGTTTCCCTCTTTCCTTCTTATTCCTCTTCTTTCTTTCCTTTTATATTTTCTTTCCCTTTCCCTTCTCTCTCTCTTATTTATTTTTGGCGGGGGAGGGGGAGGCAAGAGCCCTTCGCCCTTCCACCGTTTCCCTCTTTCCTTCTTATTCCTCTTCTCTCTTTCCCTTTCCCTTCTCTCTCTCTCTCTCTCTCTCTTATTTATGTTTTTGGCGGGGGGGGGAAGTAAGAGCCCTTCGCCCTTCCCCGTTTCCCTCTTTCCTTCTTATTCCTCTTCTTTCTTTCCCTTTCCCTTCTCTCTCTCTCTCTCTTATTTATTTTTTTGGCGGGAGGGGGGAGGCAAGAGCCCTTCGCCCCCGTTTCCTTCTACTTCCTCTTCTTTCTTTCCTTTTATCTTCTCTCTCTTATTTATTTTTTGGCGGGGGGGAGGCAAGAGCCCCTCTTTTCTTCTTATTCTTCTTCCTTTCCTTTCTTATTCTCTTTCCCTTTCTCTTCTCTCTCTCTCTCTTATTTATTTTTTTGGCGGGGGGAGGCAAGAGCCCTTCGCCCCCGTTTCCCTATTTTCTTCTTCTTCTTCCTCTTCTTTCTTTCCTTTTATCTTCTTTTCTCTCTCTCTATCTCTTATTTATTTTTTGGCGGGGGTGGGGAGGGAGGAGGGAGGAGGCAAGAGCCCTTCGCCCTTCCCACGTTTCCCTCTCTCCTTCTTATTCCTCTTCTTTCTTTCCTCTTATATTTTCTTTCCCTTTCCCTTCTCTCTCTCTTATTTATATTTGGCGGGGGGCGAGGCAAGAGCCCTTCGCCCTTCCCCCGCTTCCCTCTTTCCTTCTTATTCCTTTTCTTTCTTTCCCTCTCCCTTCTCTCTCTCTTATTTATTTTTTTGGCGGGGGGGGTAAGAGCTTTTCGCCCTTCCCCCGTTTCCCTCTTTCCTTCTTCCTCTTCTTTCTTTCCTTTTATATTTTCTTTCTCTTTCCCTTTCCCTTCTCTCTCTCTCTTATTTTTTTTTTGGCGGGGGGGGGGGGAGGTGAGGAGGAGGCAAGAGCCCTTCGCCCCCCATCGTTTCCCTCTTTTGTTCTTATTCTTCTTTCTTTCCTTTTATCTTCCCTTAACCCTTTCCCTTTTTTCCATCTCTCTGTCTCCCCCATCAACATAGTAACAACGAAAGAGACCATGCTCTGTAATCAAGACCATACCATTTTATTTAATACATTTTCGATATACTTAAATTGGCAACTATTACCTTCTGTCCCAGATCCTCATTTTAAACGACTGATGCGAAAGACTAGTCGACGCACCCTTTCGAGAAAAGCCCCCCCCCCCCCCCCCGCTTTTATCGAAAGGGTGTGTTAAAACGGTACTCCGCTCTCAACGCACCCTTTCGAGAAAAGCCCCCCCCCCCCTTCTTTTATCGAATAGGTGCGTTGAGCACACCACATCGCGCCGCACCGCAACGCACCCTTTCGATGAAAGCCGATCACAGTATGGACATAACTTGCACAAGCAGGGGAGGACGACCTTGAGATTATTTTTCGTACTTAATCTCTTTTTCAAGTTTTTCTTTTCCATTGGGTTATCCCCGTGAGACTGAAAGACTGCACATGATGGCTGATGAACTGTGTGGGCCAGGGATGGGGGGGGGGGGAACGGCCTTGAGATTATTTTGCGTACTTTATCTTTTTTCAAGTTTTTCTTTTTCATTGGGTTATCCCCGTGAGACTAACAGACTGCACCATGATGTCTGATGAACTGTGTGGGCCAGGGGTGGGGGGGGGGGGGGGGGGTGGCGGCGACCTTGAGATTATTTTGCGTACTTCATCTTTTTTCAAGTTTTTCTTTTTCATTGGGTTATCCCCGTGAGACTGAACGACTGCACCATGATGGCTGATGAACTGTGTGGGCCAGGGGGGGGGGGGGGGGGAGGGGAACGGCCTTGAGATTATTTTGCGTAATTAATCTTTTTTCAAGTTTTTCTTTTCCATTGGGTTATCCCCGTGAGACTGAACGACTACACCATGATGACTGATGAACTGCGGGGCAGGGGGGGGGGGGGGGGTGGTAAGAGGACATATTTTTTTTTTGGTCTCGGAATTTGAAAATTGGACATTTAGCTCCGTTAGGAGGGGTAAGGTCACCTTTTTTTAGGTCAGCCATTGGCATAATTTTTTTTTTTTTCAAAAAAAAAAAAAAATTACAAAGGGGGGGGGTTGCTCCAAAATACACACATACATCCTTATTTCGCGTTCCCTCTTTTCATATTCAAAGAATTGAAAATTCCGTCACGCATGCTGGATAACAGTTCCCATTTATTGCCGTATAAACAACATTTACCAGCAATACGATGTTCATTTCCGGCGGGCTATACTATTTTTCGAGTTATTCATCAGTGATGATTAGATGGCGCTGTTTCTATTTCTCTTGCTCGGATATTGATTCAGTGGGTATCACAGCTTTCGTTCATTCGATGCCGGTGCGGGCAATAATTTAGGTGTCGACCATGAACAGGGTGTGAGTATTTTTTATTAAAAGGGATTTTAATATTTAAATGGTTAAGTAAATGTTACTTTTTTTAGACAAAAAAACTAAAGCGGGCCCCCCTCCTCCTGGCAAAAAAAAAAATGTTTTTTTTTTTAATAATTTGTTTAGTCCTCTGACCCCCGCTTATTTGCCGGCTGGCTGATTCGGCTCTAAATATGTTATGTTCTCACGTATAAAAAAATAAAAAAAGTGCTCTTAAAGGTAGGCCTACTATGTCCCATGTGCAGGCCAACAAAAATGAAAAGGTTAAATATCAACGGCATTTGAAAGATAATACTAATTTAGAACTTCCCTAAGAAAAAAGGGGCTTGAAAATTTCTTTAAGTGGGAAAATAACGACTATTAGTTGTCAAATCGACTTAAGTGCTACCAAGTCAGTAAGTAGTCTGATTTTCAGACCATTACACCGAATGGTCGTACGTTTTGTGCTGCACAAAGATTCCATCAGTTTAATTTTGGCCATTACAAGAAGTGAGTTATTAATGTAGACAAAGTGCTCATTTACCCATTACAGCTCACTTTGCGTATGTTATCACCAAAGAAGAAAAAATCCAGTGTCTGACAGTGAAGTCTAGCAAGTAAACGGGTTTCCTTGCATAATTTGAATATTAGGCCACTGCTAATGTTTAAATTTCACAGATAGAACATACATGTTCATAATTCCTGCAAAGTTCTACAGAATTTGGTGTTGGCTGCAAGAATCATCATTTGCCAGCAATACGATACATTTTTCGCCTGGCGACTGTTTTTCGAGTTAATCATCAGTGATGATTAGATGGCGCTGTTTCTATTTCTCTGGCTCGAATATTGATTCAGTGGATATCGCAGCTTCTGTTCATTTTATGATGCGGGCAAAAATGTAGGTGTCGACCATGAACAGGGTGCGAGTTTTTATTTATTAATAGGGCCTTTTAGATTTTAATGGTTACCTAATTGTTACCTTTTTAAACAAAAAACTTAAGCGGGCCCCCTCCCCTTGGCAATTTGTTTGTTTAGTCCTCTTACCCCCCCCCCCACCCCCCCCCCCGCTTATTCGCCGACTGACTGATTAGCATCTAAATACTTTCTCACGTATAAAAAAGGGCTCTTACCCCCCCCCCCCCCCCCCCCCCCGGCTTATTCACCGACTGGCTAAGTCGTTGCTAAATATAGGATTTCTCGGTCACTTTCGTAAGTTGGCCACACAAATTCATTTTATGTTCATTCAATTTCGCCGATTCTGTCACCGCAGCTGTTATTTTTCGTTCAATTCGTTTTTTAGCATTTAAATTCCTAAAACGATCATTCAAAAACATTTCATTTTCATTCGAATTAAAACGTGTTTCTTTTTCGTACAATTTTCATTCAATTTAAAGCGAAACGATTTGCGATTACGTAATAGCGTCTTCCGTGAATTCAAATTCGTTTCTTTACATACAGTTTCACACGTTTTGCAGACAAATTAAACATGTAAATCTTACCCAGAATGATTATATAAAACCCCGCAAGCTTAGTTCCATGCTAAATCCATTTCAAATTGTATGGGTTGGTGAGCCACAAACATCTTATTTGTCCTCACTATGGGTGTATAATTATGTATACCCTCTAAATCATCACCATTTAGCAACTGAACGATCATGTGTTAAGTAGATCAAAACCTAGCCACATCAATATAGAATAAGCATGGAACTAAGCAAGAGTGTCTTTTTATGAATATGCAATGATATAAGTGCATGCAAAGTGTGTGTTTACAGACTACGGTTGTATTTATTGGAGTGGCGTACCATAATGGTGGGGGGGGGGCAGGTATCAATACTATATACATTGATTTATTTGTAATGTTTTGTTTTGTTATGTTTTGGATAATTTATTCGATGTTCGTAATCTCTTTAAAGCCATTTATATTTGTGTTATTATATTTAGTCTGTATTGAACATGTTAAGAACAATCTATGAGTATCAGTTCAATCACAATCATAATCACCATCACACTGAATCACAATCACGATCGTGATCACAGTCACAATTACCATCTCAGTCACAATCGTAATCACCATCTCAATTACAATCACGATCACGCTACACAATCATTAATGAGTTTGATACATTGTATGCTCACTGCGCGCACATCTCAATAACTCATGTCATGTGGACATAAACTAAAGAATACACGTATACAAAATGAAATCTTGATTTGGTTATAATGTTAATGATCATAGTTACATCATGCATTACATTACCATGTTCGTCTACGTAATATCACTTCCAAAAGATGACCGAGTACGATAAAGTCCGTGATGAGAACATCAGTAAGATGATGTCCAATCTTATATCTAGAGTTGTTTAACCCTCTACATGTTGACGGGCAAGACATCTAGGCATGTTATATAACTCATTTGTTTAATTTAGATGAGAAACATGTGCATATTCCATGTATACCATAGGTTTCTAAATATAGGCGAATATGAATGAAAACTTTGTTATTTAGAATGACCCAAAGTGAAATTGAATGGTACGGACGTCCGATTTGCCATTGTTGACGAAAATGAATGCAAACTGCGCATTTGTAAGCGGTTGTTAAATTGAACGAAAAAAGTGCTAAATCCATTGACCGAATAAGTAAATCAAATGAAAAAAGTGTTATTTTGAATGTAATTAACACGCCGGCAGCTTTATTTCGCGAATTTGAATGAACTTTGTATCAAAACGAATGAAAAGCTTACGAAAGTGACCGAGACATCCTATATTTCCTCACAAATTTATTGTACAAAAACAAATGGGGGGAAATGTGCTCTTCTCCAAATCCTTCGCTCTTGTCACCAGTTATCAACTTTCAGAACTCAACTAAAGATATATCTATTTCAGATTGCTTACAATGAGTCACTGCTTTTTTGTCCTTCCATGCAGTTCGAATCATGAACAGGCATTTTTGGTAGTTTTTCAGTCTCATCAGCGCCTTTGAATAGGCAACTATTATATTGGCGCTTTATAATATAATCATGGCTGATTGTCAACGAAACGGAGTTAAGTCTTTTGTTAATTCCGTTGGTTGCTACGGCAGGCAGCCAGTGAAAACGAATTCGTTTAATGAAATTATGGAAATGCAAGCACTTCTTTAAACAAACAGAACTTTGTTATTCCTAGCTCATTTTTCCGAATTAAGGTGTCATATGAAAGGGCAGAAACTCAACTTTCTAGAAATGTGATTTTCTCTTTGAAATTCAGATATCGTCTGCCTAATGACTTTTTGGTTTCCTCTCTTCAAATTGTATATGAGTTGCATCAAATGAAAGAAGAGGATATAAGCTTTCAAAACATGTGTCATTTATCAATTGTATTGTGATTAAGTTATAATAAAACATAGATAAATATCGGTTTCGTTTTTTCTGGGACGCACTGTACAGAGGTAGTTATTAAGACAGGTTTGAGTGTTCTACTTTGAAATAAAACATGTTATCAATATGTTAACTGCAATCTCTGTGATGATGCATAATGTTTGCAATAAAGATTCTTAAAGAAAAGCAATAAGTCGCTTCACTTTGTCTCATTGCTAATTTTGTTGATGTCTATCCCGTCAATTTGACTTTATTCAGTTATATATTCCCCGAACCCATTGATGTCGATGCCTTACATTCACAATGAAAATACAAAAAAACTTCGTTGTGATGTACCGACAAAAGTAATGGAAAGTATATTCAAAAGTAAAAGTGTATAAAAGATTTTCTGTATCCATTAATTTCGCTCACTCGCCTAAAACAACATTTTAATTCCTATGCCCTTGGTCCACTTAATTTGACCATCTCTTTTAGTCTTAGAAAGCCAAAAGATTTGTTCATTTTTACACAGAAAATGTATGTGGTATACATACACATTCCCGAAGACAAAACAAAAATTGATGTCGGTCGGTTAATTTTTGGTGGTCCAACCCCCCCCCCCCCACCTCCTCCCACACACACACACACACACACGTAAACTCAAATAACCTGGATGCGCTACCGCTCTTTCCCCCAGCATTCTTCCTGTAACACGTAGGCCAAGCTCCCCATTCCATACCAGCATGGTGAAGAAATAATCGTACTACAAATCCTAATGCCCCAGATCAAGAATGTGAATTCCATCCATAACTCATTCCCAAAACATTTTCAGCAAAACTTCAATAACAAATAACATAAACAATGATTAAAGAAATAAATAAATGATTTTATTGATAAATAAATATCAGATTATACATTTATTTATAAAGACACAATTAAAATAGCCATGAAATAAACTAATAGGTAAGTAAATAAAACAAGTGCAATTAATTTTTGCATGAAAGCCACAGTCACTGCCGGTACCGTTTAACCCTAATGAAACCGGGGGAGGACCCCTAATGGTATCAGAACCCTCAAAATATACCCAGCCTCATTATTAGGGTTAAGTGAGGGATAGGCCTACGTATGATAGAATGGCTTTCATTTTTGGAAATTGGAAGGGTCGTCATGCACCCGAAAGTATTCTTTGGGCCCCAAAGAAGACATTTTATTTGAGGAAAAATAAAAATCCTGACCTTGATGCGAATTCTAAGTTAATAAATTGATTATATACATCTTTCAGTGTCACAGAAAAACATGGCAAGCATTCGATGAATTTATGTATGCCCGATGATAAAATTGCAGTATATTTAAGCAAATAATTGATAATAAGAAAGATACATGAACACAAATAATATTAATCCATTAGTCACCCTGACATGAACTAAATAAAAAATACAATACCAAATCAACACTAATCCCGAACACATCTGGTACATGTACATGTCTGTAATATGGATTGAACGTAATACAAAGTTTTGGTATAGGGTCATGAATTTGGTTCAAATAAACATATTGGAAGCATATGCGATCCTACAATAATCAGTGATCGTTGTCGCGGTTGAAATCGAGTGTAAAGTGATGAAATTGTAAATTATAAACTCTCATGTTGTAAAGCCCCTTCTCAAGGTCAGGATATTCATTTAGCTATAAAACAATGTTTCTTGACGAAAATCGACTGACTGGCTATTCCCGATAATTCCCGTCTGGAAAATATATATCACAACTGCATATTCTGAGATTTTCGTGGTCGCAGCTACCGTTAAACGGCCATAGCCGCTATTTGAAATTTACCAAAATATTACTGGGAGCACCAGTAATAGGAGCACCAGTAAATTTTGTAATTCAATTTTTCTCGAATGCAGAAGTGTTCTAGGGGCAATTTTCTAGTGCCCCCTCTGCCACCGAAGATACGCCACTAACTGGGAAAACCCAAACACAATACATTAATCGAATGTTCATTTTGTAAGCAATCGTCGGCATTTCGTTAATTTCACGTGTGGAATTGGGCTGGGACAAACAAAATCTTCGTAAATCTTCAACCAGTGTAATGAGAAGACAATTTAAATAATTGCAATTTATCCAAGGAAGCATTACATTTTCTTTTTTAAAGAAGAAAATTGTTTGAAACTGTTATGAAAATACCTGAAAAGAGGAAATCATGCTAATTCACTAACATAGAAAGAATGAACAAAATGATCGCATCTAAAGAACCTGTGAGGTATACACTATACGCCTACGCATGTGAAAATCCCCAGTCTTCTTGAAATACATATTTATACACGTCGTCTGAAAAAGAACAAACGATATGTTCCCAATTCATTGTTGACGTGGCGAGTTTCAATATTTGGGTCACGGTTATTAACCTGACAGATGGCAACGGTTTACGTTTTGTAGGTTGGAACTTTCCATATTCCGTGCTTTATTTACAAGCGCATGATATCTCTCTTCATGGATCTCATAATAATTACTTCTCTACTAATAACTTAACCAAAGAATGTCTATAACATTGAGATATCAGTCAACCGATAGCTTCTAATGATATAACTCATCATTTAGGTCTCCATTAAGAAATCATATAGACATGATACAAGAATGTTAGCATGACCACCCCTGTACTATAGATAACGTTCATATCTTCTCAGAATGTTATTGAATACACTATAAGGATTCATAAAAATTGATAAATAAAGTTCCGAGAAGGTTTACACTTCATGTATACAGTACTAATTGTCACATTGTCAAGCATTTCATGAAAAGAGGCAAGAAAATATCATTCCAACTTTATGGGTTACACTGTATATTCGCCATTTATACTGCTACAGGTATACACCCAGATACAGTGACTTTTATTATCATTAGCATTTTAAAAAAAACACATGTTGGCTTCTTCCTCCATATTCCATACCAATTTAAAAATAAAAATAAAAATTCCATGCCATACTGTACACACCGATACAGAATTGCAGCATAAGACCAAACCTACACTGCTTTCGATATACACACAAATGTGGGAATTCCCATAGCGCGGGGGACAAGCGTGACAATGACAATGCTTTTTTCATTTCATTTAACAGCCCATTCTGGGGCATGGAAGAAATACAATTGAATAGTACAAATAGAATGTTCAACAATGATATTCATATTTACACACAGAACGAGAGCGGACGAGCGTCATGTTGCAAACCTAGTCTCTCCAAGCCCCTTGTGTTTTCACATAGATTGATTTGATTGATCGATTGGTTGCTTTAATTCATATTTTATTCAAAAATAACAAACCATGATACATGTTACAAAACATTGACATTTCTTAAGATAAAAGATGTGTGGAAGTAAAAATCCGGAATCATAGTAATTAATAACATGAAGAAAAAAAGAAAAGCTCTGTAAATCATTAAATACGCGGAAATGAAAGTGAACCTACTCAAAAGCTAGACTTGTTGCGTGTAGGTTCACTGATTTAAACTACTGACCTAATAGGGACATTTAGATGTGGACGTCGACATAGTGGAATGCTACGTGTGACATACTGTTAAGGCAATGTGACAAGAGTGAGAATGCTGCACAAAGCAAATATATATTTTGAAGTGAAATAAAAATACTATACACCTTACCACATCCAACAACGCGATTGACACGTAGTACACTTTCAATTATTGATAATTCAAGTAAGATTACAGGAAGGACTACTTGCAGGAATCAAGCTCAATATCTTTGAGAATTGAGAGTGAAATGATTGACAAAACATTATGTTTTTAACAACTCAGTAGCTACATGTAGGGCCTACTGCTGCCTGTATTGTGTGGTACCTCAAAAGAATGAATGCAAAGGGGTCTCCACGAAAGGGTTCCCTCACAAAACGATCTTGTAATATGATTAAGAGGGATTACAAAAAGTTCATCCAAAAAGGTGCAATATACCAAGCAACGCCAAAGAAATGCCACACAATGTTGTGCAAAAACCAATGATACCGATTGAAGTTGATGAGCATGTAACTATTATGAGGACAAAATTGTGAATATCTTATCCCATATTTCTCAATTTAAAGTTATGATAATGATTACCCTCTTTTTCGTATTCAATGAAGACATAAAAACAACACTCTTCAATCTGCATGCACAAAACATTTGTGAAATATAAACGTGTCAGGCATTTCATAATGTAATTGATAAATTTAATAAGAAGTACCACATAGTCTCAAATAATATAATAAATCAACCATTTCAATATGTTCAAGATATTTAACGCTATATATTACTACTATAACACCGTTCTTTGGATTAGGTTGATGCCGTACCTAGTACCTACATAGCCCTGGGCATATTCAAGAAGCTGTGCAACGTCTTCGAGTAGGGAGAGGAGGGTGAACCAGCTACAAAAGAGCTACCAGAATAGATGTTGAGTTCATCCATCCAAAGGAGGGTCTGATCCCGTCCTCCAAGACCTTAGACATTTTACAATCATATTACGTTACCAGACAGCCGGCAGACAGCAGTATCACGGAGGTGCATTCGTGAGCAATCGTGTGGAGTGCGACTTGCTGTAATCTTCCCGGCCCACCGTCGGTACGGTATGCAATTGTATTGTGCAGCAGTTTGCCGTAAATCCCGTGAGAAAGCGTATATTATAAGTCTTCGTTTTGGGGGAAATACTCCAAAAAAGATAAGAAAAATGACACGAAACAGATAAGAAACCTAACGACTTTTAAATCATGACCATTATTTGAACAATTGATTAAGATTTAGTCGATCGTTGGTATGTTTTAGTAGAGTAGTCCTATCTCCACTCCGGAGTTACGGGTCAAAGTCTGGATATGATTCTGTTATTCGCCGCGGGCCCGCGCCTCTCCAGCCCACACATAGGTGCATTACTATCCTGGCTGTGTATTACAATCTGTGCTATTGATTCTCAACATTTCAAACACCACTGTACAAAACTCAACTAATTTCACTCAAAATTGGTACTTTAGTGACAATTGATGACACCTAATTAGCAGTAAAATACAATTATTTCAACTTTCCGATGTTAAACGAATAATTTAAAAATTCAAATTGTAAGTCCACTGTCAAACTTGCCGATCAACCACATCGGCAGGATTGCGTGCATATGTGTGTTATTAGTGGATTGACTATAAATGCAGCCTATTAACACGTAGTGCAGTGCTAAAGGTCAATACGCATTAGCGTTGACTCTCTATATTGCTGGAGTACTCCAGCCATGGAGACGGCTGCGGGTGAGACGGAGTTCCGCTAGGTATGGAAAGCGCAACGTTTTGAGCATATCCAAATACTTCCGGGTGCAAGATTTTCTACAGACACGTATGAGGCGCAAACAAATTGGGAGTGAAAATTTGTCATTGAAACGCACGATGTAAAGGTACATTTTCTGAGGGGGGTCGAGTACTCTTGCAGGATATATAGGGGACTAAGTAAGGTCTCATGAGAGTGGTGAAGTACCGGTACAACAGTCCCTTAGAGATTGTACACACGCGTGCAAAGTCAATACGATTTATTTTTTTCCAAAAATTGTCTAAGTACCGGTACAACAGTCCCACAGAGATTGTACACACGCGTGCAAAGTCAATACGATTAATTTTTTTCAAAAAATTGTCTAAGTACCGGTACAACAGTCCCACAGAGATTGTACACACGCGTGCAAAGTCAATACGATTAATTTTTTTCCAATAAATTGTCTAAGTACCGATACAACAGTCCCATAGAGATTGTACACACGCGTGCAAAGTCAATACGATTAATTTTTTTCAAAAAATTGTCTAAGTACCGGTACCACAGTCCCATAGAGATTGTACACACGCGTGCAAAGTCAATACGATTTATTTTTTTCAAAAAATTGTCTAAGTACCGGTACAGAAGTCCCATAGAGATTGTACACACGCGTGCAAAGTCAATACGATTTATTTTTTTCCAAAAATTGTCTAAGTACCGGTACACAGTCCCATAGAGATTGTACACACGCGTGCAAAGTCAATACGATTTATTTTTTTCCAAAAATTGTCTAAGTACCGGTACAGAAGTCCCATAGAGATTGTACACACGCGTGCAAAGTCAATACGATTTATTTTTTTCCAAAAATTGTCTAAGTACCGGTACAGAAGTCCCATAGAGATTGTACACACGCGTGCAAAGTCAATACGATTAATTTTTTTCAAAAAATTGTCTAAGTACCGGTACCACAGTCCCATAGAGATTGTACACACGCGTGCAAAGTCAATACGATTTATTTTTTTCAAAAAATTGTCTAAGTACCGGTACAGAAGTCCCATAGAGATTGTACACACGCGTGCAAAGTCAATACGATTTATTTTTTTCCAAAAATTGTCTAAGTACCGGTACAGAAGTCCCATAGAGATTGTACACACGCGTGCAAAGTCAATACGATTAATTTTTTTCAAAAAATTGTCTAAGTACCGGTACCACAGTCCCGTAGAGATTGTACACACGCGTGCAAAGTCAATACGATTTATTTTTTTCCAAAAATTGTCTAAGTACCGGTACAGAAGTCCCATAGAGATTGTACACACGCGTGCAAAGTCAATACGATTTATTTTTTTCCAAAAATTGTCTAAGTACCGATACAACAGTCCCATAGAGATTGTACACACGCGTGCAAAGTCAATACGATTTATTTTTGGAACAACTTTAGAATACCCCACCATGCGAACTAAAGGTTTTTCTTTTGATCCGCCAACCCAACGTTTCAACTTGTTAAAGTACTACAACTCGGTGCCGAGATATAGTCTTGAATGGAAATCGCAATCGTGCCGCCAACGTGCCAACGAGCCAACATGAGTTGAGAGACTGAATTTATATCGCCAACGTGCCAACGAGCCAACATGAGATGAGAGACTGAATTTATATCGCCAACGTGCCAACGAGCCAACATGAGTTGAGAGACTTGAAGATAAATCGCCAACGTGCCAACGTGCCAACGAGCAAACATGAGTTGAGAGACTTTAATTTATATCGCCAACGTGCCAACGTGCCAACATGAGTTGAGAGACTTGAAGTTAAATCGCCAACGTGCCAACGTGCCAACGTGCCAACGAGCAAACATGAGTTGAGAGACTTGAAGTTAAATCGACAACGTGCCAACGTGCCAACGAGTCAACATGAGTTGAGAGACTCGAATTTATATCGCCAACGTGCCATTTACGTGCCAACGAGCCAACATGAGTTGAGAGACTTGAATTTATATTGCCAACGTGCCAACGAGCCATAGTTGAGAGACTTGAAGTTAAATCGCCGTCGTCTTGGAAAAGGGCTTATGAGAATGAAAAGAGACTGTTTTCATAAATAAAAAGGAGACTGTTTTCATAGATGAAAAGGAGACTGTTTTCACAGATGAAAAAGGGCATTTATGAGAAAGGGAAGGGGCTCTTTTTTAAATGGGGGCGCTTACTAGAAAGGAAAGGGGGCACATGTGAAGATATAAGGTGCGCTTATCAGATTTGAATAGGGCAATCATCAGAGGTGAAAAGGGGCGCTTCTCGTATCTGAAAAGAGGCACTTAAATTATTACAGATTATAAAGGGCACTTATGAGAATGGAAAATGAACACTTATTGCAAAATAAAATGTGAACTTGTCGAACGAAGAGGGGTACGTGTAAAGAAGAGGGTTTTTATGTCAGAGGTGGAAAGGGGAAGGGGCACTTTTAAATATTAATAGGGGCACTTTTCAAAGTAAAAGGGGCACTTTTTATGTAAAAAGGGACACTTCTTACAAAGTTAAAAGGGCACTTTTCCGGTTTTAAAAGGGGCACTTTTGGAGAACTTGATAAAGTGGGGGGGGGGCACTGTGCCCCCCTCCCGGGAGCGCCGCCTCTGATAAACATACATACAACGTACATCACACATAATTATGTGTATATACTTTTATAAACGTTATAATTTTAAATGAAAGTTTCGCTTGTACCAGTTAAATATTCGTCTAATAGTAAAATATCCTAAGCACTAAATGACTAATCGAAACTGTTTTATACTCGACCAAATGTAAAACGTTTTGTTAACTATAAAGGTCAGGCGATATTTATCCTATTTCATATACAATCATATGAATGAATTATCTCATGACTGCTCTCCTAATTTGGTAAGTGGGTTATTTACATAATATGTTTGCCATTTTCTCTGTTATTTATTTTGGTTTACAAAATATTAACGCTGTTGATTATGCTTCAACTGCAAGCTTGACTGCTGATACCGAGTGATAAGTTATACTTATAATGATAGTAAAACAAGGCATTTGCAGAATCTGTAGTAGTACCTAGTAGTACTACTACTACTACTACTAAAGTTCAAAGCTTGCGCGCTTCGCGCGAGAGGGGAAAACTGATTTCAGACAAGGATTAAGAGTCGAGAATGGTACAACGAATCGTCTTCTTTCTCTATGAATTTAATGAAACGTCAAAGCTTGCGCGCTTCGCGCGAGAGGGGGGGGGTGGGAATGATTTCAGACAAGGATTAAGAGTTAAGAATGGTACAATGAATCGTCTTTTTTTTCTAATAATTTTTGAAAGGTCAAAGCTTACGCGCTTCGCGCGGGTTTTCCATATCCACCGCTCCTTAATGTATTTGTTTGTTTAAAACTTCTTTTATCTTCTTTTTCTAATTTCCTTATGTTATTCTTTATTTCTCTTTCTTTTCCATTTCCATTTTGCTTATTAGCACCTGTCTTTCCTTATGGTATTTTTTATTTCCTAGCTCCTTCTTTTAGATTTTCTTTCCATATTATTATTTTGTTTAATCTTCCATTTCTATCTTTCCACAAGTTATTCTTTGTTTTAAACACCCAAGGACACCAGGTCCCCGTCACCCTAGGCACTGGAGTTTGCGTTACCTGTAACTCTCACCCTAATCCTAACTCTAGGACACCGGGTCCCGCGTCACCCGAGGACACCGGAATTTGCGTTACCCTAACTCTAACTCTCACCCTAACCCTAACCCTAGGACACCAGGTCCCGCATCAACCTAGGACACCGGAGTTTGCGTTACCCTAACTCTCACCCTAACCCTAACCCTAGGACACCGGGTCCCGCGTCACCCTAAGACACCGGGTCCCGCGTCACCCTAGGACGCCGGAGTTTGCGTTACCCTAACTCTCACCCTAACCCTAACCCTAGGACACCGGGTCCCGTGTCACCCTAGGACACCGGAGTTTGCGTTACCCTAACTCTAACTCTCACCCTAACCCTAACCCTAGGACACCGGGTCCCGCGTCACCCTAGGACACCGGGTCCCGCGTCACCCTAGGACACCGGGTCCCGCGTCACCCTAGGACACCGGGTCCCGTGTCACCCTAGGACACCGGAGTTTGCGTTACCCTAACTCTCACCCTAACCATAACCCTAGGACACCGGGTCCCGTGTCACCCTAGGACACC
Source organism: Strongylocentrotus purpuratus (assembly GCF_000002235.5). Taxonomy (NCBI): domain Eukaryota; kingdom Metazoa; phylum Echinodermata; class Echinoidea; order Camarodonta; family Strongylocentrotidae; genus Strongylocentrotus; species Strongylocentrotus purpuratus. Next base: position 11,953,101 of record NW_022145614.1, read on the forward strand.
GGGTCCCGCGTCACCCTAGGACACCGGGTCCCGCGTCACCCTAGGACACCGGAGTTTGCGTTACCCTAACTCTCACCCTAACCATAACCCTAGGACACCGGGTCCCGTGTCACCCTAGGACACCGGGTCCCGCGTCACCCTAGGACACCGGAGTTTGCGTTACCCTAACTCTCACCCTAACCCTAACCCTAGGACACCGGGTCCCGCGTCACCCGAGGACACCGGAATTTGCGGAGTTCGCGTTACCCTAACTCTCACCCTAACCCTTACCCTAGGACACCGGGTCCCGCGTCACCCTAGGACACCGGGTCCCGCGTCACCCTAGGACACCGGAGTTTGCGTTACCCTAACTCTCTCCCTAACCCTAACCCTAACCCTAGAGTCCCGCGTCACCCTAGGACACCGGGTCCCGCGTCACCGTAGGACACAGGAGTTTGCGTTACCCTAACTCTCACCCTAACCATAACCCTAGGACACCGGGTCCCGCGTCACCGTAGGACACAGGAGTTTGCGTTACCCTAACTCTCACCCTAACCATAACCCTAGGACACCGGGTCCCGCGTCACCCTAGGACACCGGGTCCCGCGTCACCCTAGGACACCGGAGTTTGCGTTACCCTAACTCTCACCCTAACCCTAACCCTAGGACACAGAGTCCCGCGTCACCCTAGGACACCAGGTCCCGCGTCACCCTAGGACACCGGGTCCCGCGTCACCCAAGGACACCGGAATTTGCGGAGTTCGCGTTACCCTAACTCTCACCCTAACCCTAACCCTAGGACACCGGGTCCCGCGTCACCCTAGGACACCGGAATTTGCGGAGTTCGCCTTACCCTTACTCTCACCCTAACCCTAACCCTAGGACACCGGGTCCCGCGTCACCCTAGGACACCGGAGTTTGGTTACCCTAACTCTCACCCTAACCCTAACCCTAGGACACCAGGTCCCGCGTCACCCTAGGACACCGGGTCCCGCGTCACCCTAGGACATCGGAGTTTGCGTTACCCTAACTCTTACCCTAACCCTAACCCTAGGACACCGGGTCCCGCGTCACCCTAGGACACCGAGTCCCGCGTCACCCTAGGACACCGGAGTTTGCGTTACCCTAACTCTCACCCTAACCCTAACCCTAGGACACTGGGTACCGCGTCACCCTAGGACATCTGGTCCCGCGCCACCCTAGGACACTGGAGTTTGCGTTACTAACTCTAGCCCTAACCATAGGACACCGGGTTCCGCGTTACCCTAACTCTCACCCTAACCCTAACCCTAGGACACCGGGTCCCATTTCTGTTTGATTTTCTTCTTCTTTTGCAGTTTTACAAATATATAACAAACAAAACATTTTTATACATGACAAAAGAGTATATGTGAAACAAAGTAAGGTTGGCTGTAACTAATCAGAAACATCAATCAGGTTTATTTTTTATTGCTTGATTTTCTTTTTCTTTTTCAGTTTTATAAATATATAACAAACAAATCATTGAACATTTATACATGACAAAAGATTAAACAAAGTAAGGTTGGCCGTAACTAATCGAAAACATCAAACAGGAGGGTTGACAAAGTAAGCAAAGCTTGATAGTATGACTACCCTCAATGGATACATAATAATACAAATATGGAGACAAAAATATTGGTAAAATGGAAAAAAGAGAAATTTTTATGCATGACAAAAGAGTATATGTGAAACAAAGTAAGCCAGGTTGGCTGTAACTAATCAGAAACATCAATCAGGTTTATTTTTTATTGCTTGATTTTCTTTTTCTTTTTCAGTTTTACAAATATATAACAAAAAATTAATCATTGAACATTTATACATGACAAAAGATTAAACAAAGTAAGGTTGGCTGTAACTAATCGAAAACATCAAACAGGAGGGTTGACAAAGTAAGCAAAGCTTGATAGTATGACTGCCCTCAATGGATACATAATAATACAAATATGGAGACAAAAATATTGGTAAAATGGAAAAAAGAGAGAGAGGGAGAAAAAGGGAAGAAAAAAAAATTAGGAGGGGGTGTACATCAAAATGTACAGATTTTTGTGGTAGATGGATTTTTATTGATATATTATGGTTATAGTATATTATTCCTCTATTCCCTTTTTCTTGTTTTCAATTTGTTTTACCCACGACCACTTCTTCTTCTTTTTCTTCTCCTTTGATCTTCATCTTCTCAATTAAACCACAAAGATATTTATGGTTTTCTTTGAAGGCGTCACTGTGCAACACTCTCTAACAGTGATTAACAGTAAATTCTCCCAACGTTTTTTCTCTGAAACTAAGACATAAATCAGGCTTTAAAAAATCTTAACGCTATATTGAGCCAATTCACTGCTTTGCCGATTTACATTCACCTAACGTTACCATGTGCGCATGCGCACCCTTATTATTATCATTGTTGTAGTATTATTCCTCGATCTATTCCCCTTTCTTTTGTTTTCAATTTGTTTTACCCACGACCACTAGGCCCTACTTGTTCTCCGATCTTCATCTTCTCCCATATTTCTCTTATTCTTCTTTTTAATATTATCAATAATGATAATATTAATAATAATAATTCTCTTTAATTCTCATCTGTCTTCGGACTATAGACTCTTTCTATTGTTCTGTACTTCATTCCTCTCTCCTTTGATGACTTTGCCAGGATTGGGTTGTCTGCATGCCAACGATGTCCGCACTGTGTGACGTCACCAATCCCTGTGCGTAGCACATCGTTGGTCGTTGGCTCTCACCAACATGCATGTGTTGAACAAAACTTTGCCGAGATTGTTTTGCCTGCCAACGATCCTACGATGTCCGAGGCGCAGGAGGGGAGGGGGGGTGGGCGGGGGAGGAAACTGAATTAGGACATAAAATAAGAGTCTGTATGTTACAACAAATCGTCTTCTTTCTCTAATAATTAATAGAAGCTAAAACCTTCCATGCTTTGCGCGGGGGGAGGGGGGGGGGACCGATTAATGAAACACCAAAGCTTCCACGCTTCACGCAGAAGGGGGGAACCTGACTTCAGACAAGGATTAAGAGTCGAGAATGGTACAACGAATCGTCTTCTTTCTCTAATAATTTAATGAAAGATCAAAGCTTGCGCGCTTCGCGCGAGAGCGTGGGGGGGGCGGGAGTGGCGGGAACTGAATTCAGACAAGAATAAGGAGTCAAGAATGGTACAACAAATCGTCTTCTTTCTCCAATAATTGATGAAAGGTAAAAGCTTCCGCGCTTCGCGCGGGCGGGGGAAAACTGAATTCAGACAAGAAATAAGAGTCGAGAATGGTACAACAAATCCTCTTTTTTTTCTAATTATTAATGAAATTTCAAGCACCAGCGGCGTGCCAACGTTCTGACAATGGATCATAAATCGCCATCATGCCAACGTACTAACACTGAAACATGAATTAAGTTAATAACGTGACATTTCAATCATTAATTTCATATCGCAGTAATTTGAAACAGCTCCCCCAAGTACTTTTAAAGAAATAAAATTGTAAATCTCCATCGTGCCTAGAAAGACAAAATGAATGTTATATTCCTTATTCGGTCAATGGCCAGATGACGGACGGACCAACGTGCCAACGCTCCTTATTTCCTATATTATTTTCGTTTGGCAATGAGGGACGGGCCAACGTGCCAACGCGCCAACGCGCCTTATTTCCTTTCTTTGTTTGCCATTTAAAGGACACCACAAGCTCCTGATTTTTTCCCCCATTACTTTTAGGCTACTTATTTCATATTTTAATTCAGTTTGTCAATGAGGGACGGGCCAACGTGCCAACGCGCCAACGCGCCTTATTTCCTTTTTTTGTTTGCCATTTAATGGACACCATAAGTTTCCGATTTTTTTTTCACTCTTTAGTACTTTCCGACAGTTGTTACATTGCTTTTTGACGATTTTCAAGCAATATAAAGAGTAAAACATTCCAACTAAGGTGAGAACATCTTTAACAATCTATAAATAAAATACTTTGATGTGTAAGAGGTAATAGGAAGGAGTTAAAACATAACAAATAACCATATTTCCATGCTCGACTTGATGCGTTAGCAAATTCAGAAACTGGTCACGAATACGAAAGGAAGGGACTACACTAAATTGGTACGTTGGCGCGTTGGCGACCAACGGAGATACTACGTTTTGGTGGGGTATTCTAAAGTTAAGCCTTTTATTGGAACTTTTTTCCAAAAATTGTCTAAGTACCGGTACAGAAGTCCCATAGAGATTGTACACACGCGTGCAAAGTCAATACGATTAATATTTTTCCTAAAATTGTCTAAGTACCCGATACAACAGTCCCATAGAAATTGTACACACGCGTGCAAAGTCAATACGATTAATTTTTTTCAAAAAATTGTCTAAGTGCCGGTACAGAAGTCCCATAGAGATTGTACACACGCGTGCAAAGTCAATACGATTAATTTTTTTCCAAAAATTGTCAAAGTGCCGGTACAGAAGTCCCATAGAGATTGTACACACGCGTGCAAAGTCAATACGATTAATTTTTTTCCAAAAATTGTCTAAGTACCAGTACAACAGTCCCATAGAGATTGTACACATGCATGCAAAATCAATACGATTTATTTTTTTCCAAAAATAATTGTCTAAGTACCGGTACAAAAGTCCCTTAGAGATTGTACACACGCGTGCAAAGTCAATACGATTTATTTTTTTCCAAAAATTGTTTAAAGTAGATATTCATTGATTTTAAAAACTAACTTTATTTTCATTATTGCAAAGTTGAAACTTTGAATCGACAAGGTTATCAAAATTCAATGCTTGGACACATTTGAAGTAATGATTATTATAAATCATCGAAAGGGTGCGGTGCGGCGCGGTGTGGTGTGCTCAACGCACCCATTCGATAAAAGAGGGGGGGGCTTTTCTCGAAAGGGTGCGTTGAGAGCAGAGTACCGTTTTAACACACCCTTTCGATAAAAGCGGGGGGGGGGCTTTTCTCGAAAGGGTGCGTCGACTAGTCTTTCGCATCAGTCTTTTAAAATGAGGATCTGGGACAGAAGGTAATAGTTGCCAATTTAAGTATATCGAAAATGTATTAAATAAAATGGTATGGTCTTGATTACAGAGCACGGTCTCTTTCGTTATTACTATGTTGATGGGGGAGACAGAGAGAAGGAAAAAAGGGAAAGGGTTAAGGGAAGATATAAAAGGAAAGAAAGAAGAATAAGAAGAATAAGAAGAAAAGAAGGAAACGGGGGGGGGGTGCGAAAGGCTCTTGCCTTCTCCTCACCCTCCGGCCCCCCCCCCCCCCCGCCAAAAAATAAATAAGAGAGAGAGAGAGAAGGGAAAGGGAAAGGGAAAGAAAATATAAAAGGAAAGAAAGAAGAGGAAGAAGGAAAGAGGGAAACGGGGGAAGGGCGAAAGGCTCTCCCCCCCCCCCGCCAAAAAATAAATAAGAGAGAGAGAAGGGAGAGGGAAAGAAAGAAAAGGAATAAGAAGGAAAGAGGGAAACGGGGGAAGGGCGAAGGGCTCTTGCCTCCCTCCCCCCGCCAAATATAACTAAGAGAGAGAGAGAGAGAAGGGAAAGGGAAAGAAAATATAAAAGGAAAGAAAGAAGAGGAATAAAAAGGAGAGAGGGAAACGTGGGAAGGGCGAAGGGCTCTTGCCTCCTCCCTCCCCACCCCCCGCCAAAAAATAAATAAGAGATAGAGAGAGAAGGGAAAGGGAAAGGGGAAGAGAAGATAAAAGGAAAGAAAGAAGAGGAAGAAGAAGAAAAGAGGGAAACGGGGGCGAAAGGCTCTTGCCTCCTCCCTTTAATACCCCTGAGCTTCTGAGGGCTCCGCCCTGTGAAAAAAACGTGTAAAAAAAAACACGTTAATTTTACCGTTTTGGGGAGATAGGCCCCCCCCCCCTCCCTGGCGTTCAAGGGGGGGGGTACGATTTTTCAAATTTTTCAAATTTTCGAGGGCCCCCAAAAAAAATTAGTGCTCTCTAGTAATTTCGCGACTACTCCGGAACCGCGGCAGATATAAACTTTTTTCTTTCGAGTCTTACGCATCTTTTGAAACATTTTTTTGTTAAAAATTGGACGTATAGTTGCGGAGTCACGTGACCTTTTGTTTTTGCATGTCAGCCCTAAAATCGCTCATTTTTGTGATTTGTGTACCAAACATATGGAAATACCATTTATTCTTTTAAATAAAGAGAAAACATTGGTTATTTGGTCTTGTTTCAAGTTAATGTGTTTGTTTTGGGGTCAAAATAGTTGAATTGTGGTTAGAAATGAAATAAAACAACAAAAACAATATAATAAATAAATACAAATTATCAAAACAAGAGATAACATAGGGATAAACTGGCTCTTCCAACTTTGTTGTCGTATTATTATTCTAACGAATATATGTAGTGAAAAAGAACGCTTGAATATGAATTATATATGATTTATAGGTAAAATGTGAATTCTTTGATCTTGTTTGCATAAATTACCATAAATATGCAAATGAGCGAATTTTTCAAAAAATTGAAATTACCATAGTTTTTTGATACACTTCACTTGACATGCATGCACATTTTCGCGGCGATCGGCTGTAAAACGGCCGAGATCTTAGAGGGGGACCCACCCCCCCCCCCCCCCACCCTCAAGTCTACTCCAATCACATTGAAAAAAAGTATGACTTAAATCATCTCTCTCATCATTATACCGCTATAGTATTCATGTTTTTAATATTATTTCTTGTCCTCCCATCAAACAAGTTCATAGAGAAAATACTTATCTCTCTGCAACATTAATTAAGGTGTGGGGGTGCGACACCCCCCCCCCCCCCCACCTGTCAGGATATTGTCGGTAAAATTGCGCTGCCGTCGGGAAAAAAGAGAAAAGGGGGAGGGGAAAAAAGAGAGGGAAAGGGAAATAAAAAAAAATTAAAAAAAGAAAAGCAAGAAAGAGAAAAACGAAAAAGAGGGAGAATAGGAAAGAAAGGAAAAGAAAGAAAAGAAAGGAGGCAAGAGCCCTTTGTCCCCGTTTCCCTCTTTTCTTCTTCTTCCTCTTCTTTCTTTCCTTTTATCTTCTCTTTCCCTTTCCTTCTCTCTCTCTCTCTCTTATTTATTTTTTGGCGGGGGGGGGGGGGGGAGGAGGCAACAGCCCTTCGCACCCGTTTCCCTTTCCCTTCTCTCTCTATCTCTTATTTATTTTTTGGCGAGGGGTGGGGAGGGAGGAGGCAAGAGCCCTTCGCCCTTCCCACGTTTCCTTCTTTCCTTCTTATTCCTCTTCTTTCTTTCCTTTTATATTTTCTTTCCCTTTCCCTTCTCTCTCTCTTATTTATTTTTGGCGGGGGAGGGGGAGGCAAGAGCCCTTCGCCCTTCCACCGTTTCCCTCTTTCCTTCTTATTCCTCTTCTTTCTTTCCTTTTATATTTTCTTTCCCTTTCCCTTCTCTCTCTCTCTCTTATTTATTTTTGGCGGGGGAGGGGGAGGCAAGAGCCCTTCGCCCTTCCACCGTTTCCCTCTTTCCTTCTTATTCCTCTTCTCTCTTTCCCTTTCCCTTCTCTCTCTCTCTCTCTCTCTCTCTCTCTTATTTATTTTTTTGGCGGGGGGGAAGTAAGAGCCCTTCGCCCTTCCCCCGTTTCCCTCTTTCCTTCTTATTCCTCTTCTTTCTTTCCCTTTCCCTTCTCTCTCTCTCTCTCTTATTTATTTTTTTGGCGGGAGGGGGGAGGCAAGAGCCCTTCGCCCCCGTTTCCTTCTACTTCCTCTTCTTTCTTTCCTTTTATCTTCTCTCTCTTATTTATTTTTTGGCGGGGGGAGGCAAGAGCCCCTCTTTTCTTCTTATTCTTCTTCCTTTCCTTTCTTATTCTCTTTCCCTTTCTCTTCTCTCTCTCTCTCTCTTATTTATTTTTTTGGCGGGGGGAGGCAAGAGCCCTTCGCCCCCGTTTCCCTTTTTTCTTCTTCTTCTTCCTCTTCTTTCTTTCCTTTTATCTTCTTTTCTCTCTCTCTATCTCTTATTTATTTTTTGGCGGGGGTGGGGAGGGAGGAGGGAGGAGGCAATAGCCCTTCGCCCTTCCCACGTTTCCCTCTCTCCTTCTTATTCCTCTTCTTTCTTTCCTCTTATATTTTCTTTCCCTTTCCCTTCTCTCTCTCTTATTTATATTTGGCGGGGGGCGAGGCAAGAGCCCTTCGCCCTTCCCCCGCTTCCCTCTTTCCTTCTTATTCCTTTTCTTTCTTTCCCTCTCCCTTCTCTCTCTCTTATTTATTTTTTTGGCGGGGGGGTAAGAGCTTTTCGCCCTTCCCCCGTTTCCCTCTTTCCTTCTTCCTCTTCTTTCTTTCCTTTTATATTTTCTTTCCCTTTCCCTTTCCCTTCTCTCTCTCTCTTATTTTTTTTTTGGCGGGGGGGGGGGAGGTGAGGAGGAGGCAAGAGCCCTTCGCCCCCCATCGTTTCCCTCTTTTGTTCTTATTCTTCTTTCTTTCCTTTTATCTTCCCTTAACCCTTTCCCTTTTTTCCATCTCTCTGTCTCCCCCATCAACATAGTAATAACGAAAGAGACCATGCTCTGTAATCAAGACCATACCATTTTATTTAATACATTTTCGATATACTTAAATTGGCAACTATTACCTTCTGTCCCAGATCCTCATTTTAAACGACTGATGCGAAAGACTAGTCGACGCACCCTTTCGAGAAAAGCCCCCCCCCCCCCCCGCTTTTATCGAAAGGGTGTGTTAAAACGGTACTCCGCTCTCAACGCACCCTTTCGAGAAAAGCCCCCCCCCCCCCTTCTTTTATCGAATAGGTGCGTTGAGCACACCACATCGCGCCGCACCGCACCGCACCCTTTCGATGAAAGCCGATCACAGTATGGACATAACTTGCACAAGCAGGGGAGGACGACCTTGAGATTATTTTTCGTACTTAATCTCTTTTTCAAGTTTTTCTTTTCCATTGGGTTATCCCCGTGAGACTGAAAGACCGCTCCATGAAGGCTGATGAACCCTGTGGGCCAGGGGGGGGGGGGGGGGGGCGGCCTTGAGATTATTTTGCGTACTTAATTTTTTTTCAAGTTTTTCTTTTTCATTGGGTTATCCCCGGGAGACTGAAAGACTGCACATGATGGCTGATGAACTGTGTGGGCCAGGGATGGGGGGGGGGGGGGGGGAACGGCCTTGAGATTATTTTGCGTACTTTATCTTTTTTCAAGTTTTTCTTTTTCATTGGGTTATCCCCGTGAGACTAACAGACTGCACCATGATGTCTGATGAACTGTGTGGGCCAGGGGGGGGGGGGGGGTGGCGGCGACCTTGAGATTATTTTGCGTACTTCATCTTTTTTCAAGTTTTTCTTTTTCATTGGGTTATCCCCGTGAGACTGAACGACTGCACCATGATGGCTGATGAACTGTGTGGGCCAGGGGGGGGGGGGGGGGGGGGGGGGAACGGCCTTGAGATTATTTTGCGTACTTAATCTTTTTTCAAGTTTTTCTTTTCCATTGGGTTATCCCCGTGAGACTGAACGACTACACCATGATGACTGATGAACTGCGGGGCAGGGGGGGGGGGGGTGGTAAGAGGACATATTTTTTTTTTTGGTCTCGGAATTTGAAAATTGGACATTTAGCTCCGTTAGGAGGGGTAAGGTCACCTTTTTTTAGGTCAGCCATTGGCATAATTTATTTTTTTTCAAAAAAAAAAAAAATTACAAAGGGGGGGGGGGGGTTGCTCCAAAATACACACATACATCCTTATTTCGCGTTCCCTCTTTTCATATTCAAAGAATTGAAAATTCCGTCACGCATGCTGGATAACAGTTCCCATTTATTGCCGTATAAACAACCCAATAAACAAAATCACGTGAAAATCACGTCAATATCAAGGTATCGACTTGAGGAGAGTTACGTTATTCAAACACCGTACATTTACGTAAATGTGTTAATACTGTGACGAGATCTGGTTCCATGAACTTGGTAGCAATTCCGAACGACACGAACCAGGTCTCGTCTTATAAATCAGTCAACTCTCCCAGACAGTCGACTCTCACAACTCACAACTATTCAACGAGGATCTCAATCATGCATTCATCAATCACTTCAATCAAAGTAATATCCGAGACAAATAATGACAACTTACAATGATGTTTGATCTTTCAGCTTACTTTACTGCATTCCTTACTGCATCAATACAAAACACGGACTGCCCGTTCGCAGCGTTATCAAATCACTTATATCAATCTGACCAAAATGTCGCCCTCTTCAGGTTAAACACTGTAACATTCCGTCACACAACCCCCCACTTAGACTAGAACGTCCTCGTTCTAAACCTACCGAAACGACATTTTAAACATAGCTCAACAATATAGGCATTAAAACATGTAAAACGGTTTTTACTATTAATTCTTGTTTTCCTAACCAATCTATAAGAAAGTCCAAGCAAATCAACGTAATAAGCTACACATTTGCCTTTTTCTCTTCTTCCTGTTATTTTTATAGATATATAATTATATAACACAAGTAATCACAAATACAAAGACATTGATCAACAATGTCCAAAATACGTTTGGAAATGTAAAGAATATCAAAACACTTTGCTCGTAAGATCACTAGTAATACTTAAGTTACAACAACAACAAAAAACCTGACCTCTAGTAGGCCTACCTGATTTAAGCAAATTGTAAACTGAGGCCTATAGTTGTAATCAAAACAGATCAAGTAAACCAGTAAGCTAGACTTAGTGTTAACTTAAACAAGTATGAAGCGGTCGAAGAACTCCTTCGTCTTTCTCGTACGAACTACGCGTCCTTCAATAGTAAAGGCCGTCGTAATCCTCTTCTCAACTCTCGCTTTCTTGAAAACCGGTCTGTCTGTACGCGCATTTCCAGTGGCACCCTCTCCTCCACTCTCAGCTTCTTCCGACGAAGATGATGCTGATGACGATGACGAAACCACCTCATCCTGGGATGCGGCTCTCTTAAGCATGGCAAGAGGCTTGCCTCTGGCATCTCTGGAAGAATCAATACTAGGCACTGGAGTTGGATGTACACTTATAATGGCTGTGTTGTTTTCCTGTGGCTGGTCTCTGTCGTCTCTCTTCGTCTCCGGACAACGTCGATCTGGGGATTTTGCCCTTTCACCGCCCCGGCCCACCGGTTCTCTTTCTTTGCTCGACTCTCTTCTGGAAACCGTGCGCTGTTCGTCCTTTCGGTGTCCGTCCACGTGCCTTTCATAATTCCCCCGCCTGGTAGAGGAATAATCGCAGGTCTTGCAGTTCCACTTCCGGGATCCATCCCGATGGTTCTCCCCGATATGGCGCATCAGGCTGCGGTGGTACAAGAACGTGGAAAGACATTCTCGGCACTTGTAAAGCCGGTCCCCATCCAAGTCCTCTGGTTTCTTCCACTCCTCAGACATTATTCTGCAATTGTGAAGAACAAAACACAAATAATTATTTATGTCGATAATTCTTATTTAATAAAAGAAATCTGGTGGTTTTCGTTTTCTTCTGGGATAGCGACTCTCAATCACGGGAGTCTGAGGTAGATCAGTGGGAAGATCGAACCCGGGTTGATGATCATCAGGCAAGTTCTCATCAAGCTGGGGTTGGTCATCAGCAGGGGTCTCATCAAGCTGGGGTTGATGATCATCTGACAAAGTTTCATCACTGGCAGGGCTGATCTCTTCTGGTATGACCTCAGGGGAAAGATTAGGAGAATCAGCAAAGGGAAATTCCTCCTCAGGAACTCTAAGGCGATACTCCCATGCAAGAAGATCTTCACCAGTGTACAGCTTGAGCCTATCTACATGTACTACCTTTGCTTTCGATCGGCGACTCAGCTGAATCCGAAACGTAACATCTGAGATCTTCGTAACCACTAGGTAAGGACCCATCCATCGCAGCTGTAATTTCGGGGAAACCCCCTTCTTCTTGCTGTGATCATATAACCAAACAAACTGTCCTTCCTTGAGATTAGTGGTGGTAGCTTTCCTGTCATAATTGCGTTTCTGACGTCTGGCACTCTTCCTAAGACACTCGCTAGCCCGTTCGTGAGCTTGTTGTAGATTCTGGCGTAGCTTTTCAGCGTAGTCTGTTTTTGGTTCATCACAGCTAGGATACTTTGGATTCTCCATAGTCAGGTCTATTGGAAGCGTCACTTCTCTCCCGAGCATGAGCATGTTGGGTGACTCTCCCGTGGATTCTTGTGCAGTACAGCGATATGCGCTAGTTGCATATGGCAAGCACTCATCCCATTCCCTAGACTTCTTTGACTGCTCGATGAGCATGGCGGTGATATTGATGAGGGTTTTGTTGAACCTCTCAATGAGCCCATCTGATTTCGGGTTGTAAGCTGTTGTTCTTGTCTTTCGAATGCCCAACAGGGAACACATCTCTGCAAACACCTGCGATTCAAAATTAGTTCCTTGATCGGTATGTAGTTCACGAGGGACACCAAAACGGCACACAAATTCTTCGACAAACTTTTGGGCCACTGTTGTAGCTCGAGCATCCGGAAGCGCATACGCTTCCATCCATTTGCTCTTATAATCCCCTACTACAAGGATCCACTGATTCCCATGGATGGTCTTGGGTAAAGGCCCGACAAGGTCCATTGCTACTCTTTCCATTGGCTCTCCCACCTCGTACTGTTGAAGTCGAGCACGTGCCCTCTTTGAGGGGGATTTTCTTCTGGCGCACAGGTCACACGACCGGATGAATGACCTCACGTCTCCTGACATGCCTGACCAATGAACCCTCTGTTTTACGTTTGACAATGTCTTGGTAACGCCTAGATGACCTCCTATTGTACCCCCATGGATTGCTTCTAGGTATTCTTTTCGGTACTTCCGTGGCAGGATAACCTTCCATTTCACGCATGCCCCATCCGACGTCTCCCATTTTCTGCATAGTACTCCTTGCTTGCAATCCAATTGGTCCCACTGAGCCCAGTACGTTTTCTTTGCAGCTGTCGAGTTGGCTATTGTTTCCCAATCTGGTCTACAGCTTCTTCCTTCCTTAGCCTTCAATACCCAGCTCATACTATCATCTTCCAACTGGCCTTCTCTTAAGGCCTCTCGAGTGACCCCAGGTAAGGCAATAATTGCCCTACAATGGAACTGGACTTGCTCGGAGGGAGTTTCTGTCTCTGTAGATGTGTCTTCGCCGTCACTTGTGTCATCAACAAGGCCACACTGAGAACATGGTTTTCTGGACAGACTGTCGGCATTCACATGTTTCTTTCCTGGACGATGGTGTATTGTCAGTTTGTATGCTGCGATAACCTCGATCCAACGTGCCAATTGGCCCTCTGGATTTTTGAAGTTGAGGAGCCACTGCAAAGAAGCGTGGTCTGTTCTAACGGTCAGCTTCCTACCGTAGAGATACTGCTTGAAGTATTTCAAATAGAACACAACTGCTAGCAGCTCGCGACGGGTCACACAGTAGTTCCTCTCAGCCCTCGATAGCTTCTTGCTTGCGTAAGCGACTACTTTTTCCTCGCCTTCCTGAATTTGGGACAACACAGCCCCTATACCATTCTGACTGGCATCAGTGTCAAGCAGGAAATCCCCCTCTGGTAAGGGACATACTAGGATCGGAGCCTGGATAAGGCACTCCTTCAACTCTTCGAAAGCTCTTTGACATTCGTCATTCCACTCGAAACGCCTAGCCTTCTCAGTCAGTTCATGAAGTGGTGATGCGATGGATGCGAACCCGCGAATGAACTTGCGGTAATAGGATGCAAGCCCCAAGAAGCTTCGAACATCCTTGCTGCATGTGGGATTGGGCCAATTCCGAATGGTCTCGACCTTGGCAGGGTCGGTTGTGATTCCTTCTGAAGACACGATGTGACCTAGGTATTTCACCGACTGTTGAAACAAATTGCACTTGGATGGTTTCAATTTCAAATTGGCTTCCCGGAGCCGCGCCAATGTTGTGCGAAGTCGTACGATTTGCTCATCAACTGTCCGACCGAACACTATTACATCATCCAAATAGATGAGCAATATGTCCCATTGTAGACCAGCCATCACTTTCTCCATCAACCTCTCGAAAGTTGCGGGGGCATTACACAGCCCAAATGGCATTACCTTCCACTTGTATAGGCCACCGCGAACCACAAAAGATGATTTGTCTTGAGCTTCATTATCAAGGGCAACTTGCCAATAGCCTGCAGCTAGATCTAAGGTTGAAAACCACTTGGCCCCGCCTAGTGCATCCAAGGTCTCATCTATTCGGGGGACAGGGTAGGCGTCTTTTACAGTTGCTACATTCAGGCCGCGGTAATCTACACACAACCGTTTTGTACCGTCCTTCTTAGTCACAAGCACTACATTGGCTGCCCAGGGGCTATCGGAAGGTTCGATGAGACCTTCTTGCACTAATGATTTGACTTGGCGATCAATCTCTTGCTGATTGACGATAGGGTGACGTCGAAGGCGTTGTCTTATAGGTCTTGAATTGCCGGTTTCGATGTGGTGTCTGACAGCATTGGTCCGGCCCAAATCGTGACTTCCAGAAGAAAATACATCTTGAAAATCCACGAGGCACTGTTTGATAGCTTGGTGATATTTCGGATCGATGTTGCTCAGGCTTCGTTGCAACAAGTCTTGTAGGTATGAAGGAACTTCATCGTTTCCACTATTCTCTGTCCTTTCCCCACTTTCATGCACTTCCGCTGGTGAGATCATCCCGACCATTGTTCCCCGGCGAAGTGTTATCTTGTTGTTCCCCGGGTTAAACAACCTCAGTGGCAAAACATCTGCCTCTGCAGTGACAAGGGACCTTGCCAACACCAGCCCATGGCGAGCCAATTCGCCTCCGCCTGCAACTGGTTCGATTATGGCAGTACCCGTCATCTCGTCCACACAGTTGGCGATCTCACCTTGCGCGAGCGTTTCTTGACCTGGTTGCACCTCAATAGTTTCTTTCACTAAAATCCTTCTTAGGAATGATCTCCCTATCTGGTTAAGGCATCGAATGTGTTCCCCGTTCAAGATGAGTTCCAGCCGGAAGAAGTCTAGAACCCCAGCGGTTGGAATCAAAAAGTCCATTCCAAGTATTACCTGGTTCCTAATATTAGCAAAGATGACCTTTAATGGAAAGATTGTCTTTCCAACTTTGACTTCTGTCCAGGCAACTCCTAGCACATCAAGTGGCGTTCCATCTACCTGCTGAACCCTGACGTTGTCTTGTTCAAGAACCGGCCTCTGCTCTTTCGCAATACTGTAGTACATGTCAGTTCTAACAATTG
>NW_022145614.1:11968775-12011046 GCF_000002235.5 Strongylocentrotus purpuratus
AGAAGGATCACAGGGGCTCTTCTTTTTTTGAAGAGCCCCCGTGGACAAAAAATTAATTTGAGCCCTGGATACAACGATGTGTCTAAGCACTTTACAGATATATCATTACCCGGCCATCGGATTCAGGCTTACCCGCATACAATGTATGCACATCCTCCACTCCATGGGGAGCATTCTCTCCAGTCGCCATTTTACAAGCGCACACTTGCTCATCCAACCACATTGATTTCCGCATCCTACTGACCATTGTTTCCAGTTTGATAGCCCTATGAATTCCTCCTGAACTGTACATAATAACAACATATTTGTTTCATTATATTAGTAACACATTTGGTGTTTGCACCGAGATTAATCCGTGATGAAGATTTTAAGCTTGAAAAGGGAAGGTTTTCAAGAACAGAACAAGTAATGATACTTAAGTAAGAATATGATTGTTTTTATTTCTTATAAACTTTCCTGAATATTAAACACAAATGGTAACTATTGATTTTTACCTTACAGCTCAGATTATAAAAAAAAAATCAAATTAATTCAAAAATTGATGTTTACTTTTTGCATTTCTAATGCAGCTTTTCCTTGAAAAACAAATGTTAAGTTATTAAACTTATGTTCAATATACAATAGCATTGATAGTGTTCTGAAGAGTTCATTCTAAAATAAAACACCTGTCTTACAAAATCTGAAATAGCAGGTATGCATTTCACAATACCACAACTCTAGAAAAAATAAATGTTGGAAAATCATTGAAGTATTTTCTTTCTTCTTTTTTTTTTACAGAAAATTGGTGGAAGTACTTTTTTTTTTCTCAGTTGAATATCAGAATCCAATATTTGAATAATTGGAACCACTTGGATCAGTATGAAGAGTAGAAACTGCTGTTTCAAGACTAAAAGTCATGTGAACGAATACATAATAGTTAATATACATGTACATTCCTATGATGACAAAGTAATTCCAACTTTAAGTCCTTAATTTAAACAGACCTGCTATATACATTCCATGTTTTTAAAAAAGTGGTTGTTTTATTCATGGGCATAGCATATCAACAATCAAGATGCCCAATTCATTCCCTATTAGCGAGTATAGACATGCAGTAAAAAGAAATACTCAATCATTTTTATATTTAAGAGAAATTCAATGACTACAGACAAACTGTATTGTAAAGTACATGCAGAAGAGAAATCCACTGCAAGATGAAATAGTTCACTGCACAATAGTAAATAAAAATGTTTGTATTATAAAAACAAATTTAAACATGTACTTGGAAGAAATGAAAAGAAAATGCTTTACATGTAATGTTAAGAATAGTTGTCTAAGGAATAACTTTAATTATAGCTTCTCTTTACTTATGACAATGCTTTCAATGCTTAGTCTAAGGAATTACTTTAATTCATTTAAGGAATTAGTCTAATTCTAGTTTCTCTTTACTTATGACAATGCTTTATGCATACTTCATACAATGACATTTTGTAGGCATCCCTTACACATCTGAAATAAATTATTGTAAGTAGCAAGAGAGAGACCCAATACTAGACTTCGTTCACATTTTAAATCGTCAGATTTGTATCATCTCTACAAAGACCAAGACTGATTAGCCAAACCCCAGTCCATCAAATATTAGATTGACCTACCGTGTGATTAAAAAAAAAGTTTACACTCAGAATATTTTCATTTATTCTTAAGTCAGCTATCAACGAAAGGTTTTCATACATGTTTTCAAAGAGTGTTATATCCCAAATCGTTTGGTATCATTTTTGTGTGGTATGTGTTCACGCTTGAATGAACAGGAGGCATTGTTTGCGAGAGTGCAATATCGACCATCCTAGACTGGTTATTTTTCACATATGCGTGGGGCAACAATTTATCACATACATTCAAAGAAGTCAATTTTGATCAGTACTGGTACTTCATTTTAACATTTTTGGTAGTTCCCCTTACTTCACGATTTGGTTTGTTATCCTGCAATCTTGATACATGGTGCCATAACTTACATAATGGTGGTCGAAAGAGATTCCATTGCGTATTTAAACCAATTTAAACTTGAGATAGTTGATCACAAATTTGTGCAAAATATATTCAAATTCCTGTCAAATGCTACTTCGACAAAGCAGCTCCAAGATTCAAAGAACATTCGCGCATGCCCTTTCAAGTATGAAATTTCATTTTGCTTGTATTTTGTTGTTGTTCGTAAGAGATCATTTTTTTAATTACATGAAGCTTTTGAAAATGAGAGATTTCTTTGTTTTTACCAGAGCTCCTTCCAGTTTTCCAGACTTCCTTTGCAGCTATGCCAGTGATGAATTACTCTGCTTCAGTTTAGTTTTTTTGTTCACTGTATGAACTTTGTCAGCATCAATGATGGTAAAACATGCCTCATCCTCAAAGTGTTATGAATTACGAATCAGTCTGATGTTCTAACACATGATCACTTTGAGTCACACTTATGTCTGGGTCCAGTTTTGTGGAACACGGTCTTTATGAGCTCTACGCCTTCCGAATCACTGGTGTCCGAGTCGGAATCCTCACTGCTGTTTGAATACGACCCAATCCCTGGAAGAACTGCAATACATTGCACTCCCTGGCCTTCTACGGCTTCACCGCTGCTCTCGTTTGAAGAATGCTCGTCTTGATCATGAGAACCATTGTCAGAGGAGGTTCTTGTGCTTTTGAAGATCCAGGGTTCTGTGGGCTTGCAGATGGAAGATTTTCAGTGGATTTAGTCTCAGCTGTAGAACTGGGCCTGCAAAAAGGATACAGATTTGTGATAACACTTTTTGGTTCACCATTTGACATTTTACCATTTTCTACTATGGTCTAATTTCAAATTCCAAATTCCTAGGAGGGGAAAAGCAAACTTTATCACTGTGACACTGGTGGAGAAAAGTGGATTGAGATGGATGGGTCATGTGTTGAGAAGGGAAGATGACGAACTTTGTATAAAAGAGCACAGGATCTGAAAGTGGATGGCATAAGAGGGAAAGGAAGACTGAACATTTCAGAGAAAGATAATATAGTGAAGAAAGAAAGCGGTAAGATTGGTCTAAATGAGGAGGATGCTCAAGTCAAGAGGAAGTGCAGGGAGTGTCAACATGGCATTAAAGTCAGTAGTAGGAGACTTTATTTGATAATTTGTTTAGCACAAGGCTATAGTCTGCCATAAGGGAAATTTATGACTTTAATAAAAGATGATAATGAATAAACACATTTAGTGTAAGAGCAAGCCATGAAGATCCTTGAGATCTAAACACAATTTACATCTTCAGGTAATAAATTGATATAATTATCAATGGTTTGGTATCATTTGTGCTAAGGAGGGGAAGAACGAACTCAATCACTGTGTCCCTGACCCTGAGGTCTCTACTCTTGATTTATTCCTAGGGGTAACGAAAATGAAAATAAATAAACAATTCAAATCCATAACATCTTACAACTGTTGATCAATTCACCAGATTAAGGATCATGAGGATGCAAGGAGGATCAAAACTATCAATTCCTGCCAAGGCACTAACATCTTTGGCATGAAGTTAGTTTACATTTGCTTCTCATGACCCAGATAATATAAATGAATTCCCAGTAGGAAGTAATTCCTTGGGTGCTTGAGTGCTGTATTATGGCCGCAGGGTTACAGCAAGAGTAACGTAATAGCCTGTGTTGGAGTCGGGCTAACTCAGAATCGGGGAAAACTCGGCCCGCAGCAAAACGGTCAATTTTTGCAGGTTTAGGGTTCGGGTTAGGGTTAGAGTTAGGGTTAGGGTAAAATGACAAAAAATGACTGTTTTTGCAGCGGGGCCAAGTTTTCCCCGGTTCCAAGTTAGCCTGGATACCTTGGATTGAATGTAAGTGTGACAACTAGAAGAACTTGTCGCCTGGGTGGCAGAAGGGCATTAGCTCGAATTTCAGATCAAAAATGAAACTAAATCACCTCAAACTTTTATAAAACTGACTTATTTCCGCAAAAAAATTGTGGCCGTGTTCTACTATAACATTTCTATTAGTCTTTAAAGTTTAAACCAATTTTCGGGACGGAAAGCAGTTTAAATATAAAACAAATCTTTAAATGCAAATGATTCAAGAAGTAATTTTCGAGTCGCTCGCGTGCTAACGCCCTTCTGCCAGCCGGCCGATAAACTGTTACCTCTTTCTCTTGACTGCACCAGCCAGGAGAGCTGCTTGACTTCTCTTGCTTCCTGTCGCTACTTTCTTCTCAGCTGGCTGAGAGGGCACTTTGGTGCTCTGGCTTGCAACAGGTACTGTATTGTTCACAACTGATTCGTATTTTGTTTAAGTCAAGGTCAAAAGCATCTTTCTTTGTTTCATATCTTCAGAAGGCAAGATAGATGGAAAAGAAGGGAGATGTTCATATTGGAAGAGCCTGCAGGAATCACAACTTTATTGCTTTGGGGAGCAGAAATGTTTAAAGAAAATTAATAAATAAAGGAGACTAAGGCATTGAAAAAAATGGGGAAATCCAGACTCATGCGACTGTTATTTCTCTACATAGGTCAACAAAAACAGAAATGAAAGATAATTCTTTAATGACATCACAATACAATAAACCCTACAAAATATTTTTGTTAGAAGTGCAAAGCATAAACAAACTTATACAAGATATTTTGCAATTTACTATGAATCCACCAATTGTACTGAATCCTATCACATCGCATCCCAAATTTCATTCTGTACAACATTTCCCGTCTGTAATTTGAGTGGAGTAATAGTGCAAACAAAATGATTATTCAACTTCAATGCTTTGTCTTTTGAAAAGATTGAATAAATATATTGGCAAAACTGATGAAAAGCAAGATAATAATGTGAGAGGGAAAGCCACAATGAAGAATATGAAACCATCACAGTAAAGGATATCTTGTATTCATTGATTATTTGTTTCTCTTCTGTCATTCTCTGAGCTTGAATCTTCATCTGTCTCTCTGCAACATCATTCAAGAACTTGGATTCCCCATCGTCAACTCCTCTTATCATGTTTTCTGAAAGAGAGAGAGGGAAGTGGAGGGAGGAGGAAGGGGAGAGATGGATGATGAACTATTATTTACTAAACGAATTTTTGCCATGCATTCTGATATTTTCCTTCTCATCCTCCATGCATTTATGAAACTTTAAGGGGGAATATATGTATTATGTATTATGTATGTATTATGCTTATAAACATAACACCATTCGCTGATTTGGTAGACTATCTATGGTGGAAAAGATATGGATCATTCCTTTTCATACAAAATTAAAATTAAAACCTAATCTGAAACACACTTAAACAAACATCCTCCTCTAAAATTATGTGTTTTTTTTTCTTACTGAAGTTGTAAAATCATATTAAAGATACTATGTCCCATTTGCAGCCAACATCAAATTCTGTAGAACTTTGCAGGGATTATGAATATGTCACGTATGTCCTATTGGTGAAATTTAAACGTAAGCAGTGTCCTAATATTTTTTCGGCCTGCAAACGGGACATAGTACCTTTAAATGATACATTCACTTTGGACAAGACACAAAGTACTGACAAAAGATTAAACAATATATATACCTCACTTAAGAAATCCAGCCATCTGACTGGTCGAAATTGCATTCATAAACTTTAACTATTCTGTAAAATTCCCAGTAACCATGGTTAAAACAGTTCTAAAATCCCAGTAACCATGGTTACCGGAAAATAGTTCAGTCTCCATGGTTACCCCATAGGTTTACATGTTAAAAAATGGTTTGAGCGATCGAGGATACCGTACGTGTGCGAAGAATTGGTCGGTATTTTCATACAAGACAAGACAATTCCAAACAAAACAAAAATGGCTAAAGAAACTGTCCCAAGATTTCAACTTATCAAATGTAAGACTCGCTGACAGCAAGAACAACAAAAAGGGTACGTGAAATTATCCATAAACATGTTAGTTTAGTTGCTGAAAATGGAGTACCAGCATAGACGTAGACGAAAATAGATCTAGTTGTCAGGGTGTCTGATCGCGCACCCGATGTTGTGTGCTATATTCTTCCCATAGAGATTACACGCAATGCAGTCTCTATGCAGTCTATGTGCATTGCGCGACCATGCAAAAAAAGTCAAGTTTTTTTTTTCAATTCGAGATTCAAACCTTTATCTGTTGTGATCCTGAAGGTGATACTCAATAAGTGAGGTGTCATATGAAAGCGCAGGTTCTTCTCTCTATTCCCCACAGGGCCGGTCCACCCCCAAAATTGTAAAAATATCTTGCTTAGACTAGATTCTAGATCTAGTCTACTCTCAAAGATACACTCATAAAAACAAACGTGCAGATAAACTAGAGAAAGGCCAAGGTGGTGTCATTAGTTGCCTCTTTTGTTTTCGGCATATAAAAGTATTAATGACTGCTTTAATATTTGAGAAATAGTTGTTTTTATACGCTCTCGGGAAGGTTACAATTGGGCTATTGCCCTCGGCACGCCTCGGGGCAATAGCACAATTCTAACCTTCCCTTGAGCCTATAAAAACAACTATTTCTCTCAAAGCAGTCATTAATACTAATAATACACTGTAGTGGTAATTGCACAAATCTTTTATGTACATGTAAAAAGAAATACTCACTAAATTTGAACTGTTCTTCAAAATCTGACTGCTTCTTCTCCTTCTGATCTTGCAGCTTTTCAAAAAGAGATCGAGGGTCATACTCCTCTTCAGGACATTCTGTGAAAGGATTCAAGAGAAAAAATGTCACATCAAAGATATAAAAATAAAATGATGATCTATGTAAATGCAGTCATAAACTTTATGCTAGTCAGAAAAATGCTAAGCTGGATAAAGCATGTTATAACCATACCATTTTACAAAAGTAGGTTATTACTCTGAAAACTTAGTGTACTTTCCCCAGATGCAATATTGACCATTTTCCTTTTTTTTTTTCCTTCTTCTTATTTTTAACATTGCGTTGTTAGCAATGCCTACAGATGTTTTTGTTACAGATTATCCGAGACAAATAACTTCTTTTTAAAAATAAAAATAGGTTTATTACTTGACAACTTTTATACTTTCCCAGATGCAATATTGACCACTTCCTTTTTTTTTCTCCTTCTTCTTCCTTTTAACATTGTATTGATATTAATGCATCAAGACTTTTGTTTACAGATAATACAAGAAAAATAACGTTTAGTTCATTAGAAAAAAGGTCTTTATTGAAAAATACACAAATTCACACATCCAAAATCTTTTCTATAATGCTGAGTATACATGTAAATCCACCCTGGGGTTTCAATTTTTTTGGCATAACAAGTTAAAAGACTTAAGTAAAACAGAAGTTATTAAGCTGATGAGAAAAGAGCTTTAGTCGTCTGGAGAAAACAGAAATAAGAAGCAATTGATCCAAACCTTCTGGTTGGTCTGCAGTACGAACTTTATCCCATTCTTCTTGCCTACGCTCTCGCTCCTCCGTCAGTTCCTTCTCCGAAACAAATGCTTTGAGATTTGCGCTTGCCATTATCTGAAAAGAGAAATTAAATGCAAGTATTAATATACTTGATCAGGACTATACTGTAGCTACAATTTTCATACAACAAAGTTAATGTAACTCACTCACAGAACCATCCATGTGTAGCTGTGTCAATTTTGGTCATGACATACCAACTACAACTCAAGGCAACTAGTTGAAAAATTCAAGAAAAAACATACCCATTAATAATGCTATGAATGTACATTAGGTTCATCCAACATACTTTCTCAATCTCAGTTCCTTTCTTTTAATTTCTTTCTTTCTTCTAGATCTACTGTTCTACTTCTAGTTCTAATCTTTTTTTCCCCCCCCCCCCCCCCCCCCTCTTTCTTTCTTTTCTTCTTGTTGATTATTACTTCTTCTTCCTAAACATCATAAGTAGCCTAAAAATCTATAGTTTTTATTTCACATTTCATACACAAATTTTTCTCTTGCTTGGGTTGAGAAAAATATGCTAAAAGATTAGCCTATTTGGATCAAAAACTCAATTGAATAAAAGACAATAACACTAACACCCATTTTAGTATGTGGGGCACACTTATCACTTGGACTTGCAGCACTGGTTTAAAATGAGGTAATTCTAACGTTTACCGAAAGGGTAAGCTTGCATTATTGCTTGATTAGTTATTGATACACTTACCGAAGTTGAGTTTGTTCAATAGTTCCTTTTTAAGACCACGTTTGCTTCGGCTTCTCTAAACATTCAGACTCGACTTCGCTCCTGGTTTTCTTTTACAAACGGCTGTAATAAAGACTAACACAAATATTGATTGCCAAGCGCTTCGTAAACATTGAATGGAAGTTGGCCGGATTCCAGCCGGAAAACCAATTTGAAGGATGTGAAAAGTATAAGGGTCTACGATTAAAATTGAATTAATGTAACTAAATAAATTATTTATTCACCTGAATTTAACAAAAACGAACAAAAATAATGAATTATATTATTATTAATATTAAACTAGAAAAGTTAAGGTTAAAAAAAGACAGTAATTTTCCTATTAATCTCTATGTGTAATACATATATAACAATTGGAGGGGGGGGGGGGGGGGGTAACTTTGGATCGGTCCGCTAGCGCTCAGAGAAAATACGTATTAAAGAGATTAATGGAAGTTCAAGAACAAGGTCTGATCTTTCGAAAAAATGATATTTATCAAAAGTTAGGTGGTTCTTCGATAGTGGACTAGTCTTCTTGCAGACGGTCATTTTCCTAACTCTACGTGTACAACATAATGATGGAAAATTGGAAGGGGGAGTAACTTTAGATCGGTCCGCTAGCGCTCAGAGAAAATAAGTATTAAAGAGATTAATGGAAGTTCAAGAACAAGGTCTGATCTTTCGAAAAAATGATATTTTATCAAAAGTTAGATGGTTCTTCGATAGCGGACTAGTCTTCCTGCAGACGGTCATTTTCCTAACTCTACGTGTACAACCTATGGGACAATCGGGGGGGGGGGGGTAACTTTGGATCGGTCCGCTAGTGCTCAGAGAAAATACCTATTTAAGAGATCAATGGAAGTTCAAGAATAAGGTCTCATCTTTCGAAAAAATGACATTTTATCAAAAGTTAGGTGGTTCTTCGATAGTGGACTAGTCTTCTTGCAGACGGTCATTTTCCTAACTCTGCGTGTACAACCTATGGAAAATTGGGAGGGGGGGGGGGGTAACTTTGGATCGGTCCGCTAGCGCTCAGAGAAAATACATATTAAAGAGATTAATGGAAGTTCAAGAACAAGGTCTGATCTTTCGAAAAAATGACATTTTATCAAAAGTTAGATGGTTCTTCGATAGCGGACTAGTCTTCCTGCAGACGGTCATTTTCCTAACTATACGTGTACAACATATGGACAATTGGAGGGGGGGGGGGGGTAACTTTGGATCGGTCCGCTAGCGCTCAGAGAAAATACATATTAAAGAGATTAATGGAATTTCAAGAAAAAGGTCTGATCTTTCGAAAAAATGATATTTTATCAAAAGTTAGATGGTTCTTCGATAGCGGACTAGTCTTCTTGCAGACGGTCATTTTCCTAACTATACGTGTACAACATATGGAAAATTGGAGGGGGGGGGGGCGGTAACTTTGGATCGGTCCGCTAGCGCTCAGAGAAAATACATATTAAAGAGATTAATGGAAGTTCAAGAACAAGGTCTGATCTTTCGAAAAAATGATATTTTATCAAAAGTTAGGTGGTTCTTCGATAGTGGACTAGTCTTCTTGCAGACGGTCATTTTCCTAACTCTGCGTGTACAACCTATGGGACAATCGGAGGGGGAAGGGGGGTAACTTTGGATCGGTCCGCTAGTGCTCAGAGAAAATACCTATTTAAGAGATTAATGGAGGTTCAAGAACAAGGTCTCATCTTTCGAAAAAATGATATTTTATCAAAAGTTAGATGGTTCTTCGATAGTGGACTAGTCTTCTTGCAGACGGTCATTTTCCTAACTATACGTGTACAACATATGGAAAATTGGAGGGGGGGGGGGGGTAACTTTGGATCGGTCCGCTAGTGCTCAGAGAAAATACCTATTCAAGAGATTAATGGAGGTTCAAGAACAAGGTCTCATCTTTCGAAAAAATGACATTTATGAAAAGTTAGGTGGTTCTTCGATAGTGGACTAGTCTTCTTGCAGACGGTCATTTTCCTAACTCTACGTGTACAACATAATTATGGAAAATTGGAAAGGGGGGGGGGTAACTTTAGATCGGTCCGCTAGCGCTCAGAGAAAATACGTATTAAAGAGATTAATGGAAGTTCAAGAACAAGGTCTGATCTTTCGAAAAAATGACATTTTATCAAAAGTTAGATGGTTCTTCGATAGCGGACTAGTCTTCCTGCAGACGGTCATTTTCCTAACTCTACGTGTACAACCTATGGGACAATCGGAGGGGGGGGGGGGTAACTTTGGATCGGTCCGCTAGTGCTCAGAGAAAATACCTATTTAAGAGATTAATGGAGGTTCAAGAACAAGGTCTCATCTTTCGAAAAAATGATATTTTATCAAAAGTTAGATGGTTCTTCGATAGTGGACTAGTCTTCTTGCAGACGGTCATTTTCCTAACTATACGTGTACAACATATGGAAAATTGGAGGGGGGGGGTAACTTTGGATCGGTCCGCTAGTGCTCAGAGAAAATACCTATTCAAGAGATTAATGGAGGTTCAAGAATAAGGTCTCATCTTTCGAAAAAATGACATTTTATGAAAAGTTAGGTGGTTCTTCGATAGTGGACTAGTCTTCTTGCAGACGGTCATTTTCCTAACTCTACGTGTACAACATAATTATGGAAAATTGGAGGGGGGGGGTAACTTTAGATCGGTCCGCTAGCGCTCAGAGAAAATACGTATTAAAGAGATTAATGGAAGTTCAAGAACAAGGTCTGATCTTTCGAAAAAATGACATTTTATCAAAAGTTAGATGGTTCTTCGATAGCGGACTAGTCTTCCTGCAGACGGTCATTTTCCTAACTATACGTGTACAACATATGGACAATTGGAGGGGGGGGGGGTAACTTTGGATCGGTCCGCTAGCGCTCAGAGAAAATACATATTAAAGAGATTAATGGAAGTTCAAGAAAAAGGTCTGATCTTTCGAAAAAATGATATTTTATCAAAAGTTAGATGGTTCTTCGATAGCGGACTAGTCTTCCTGCAGACGGTCATTTTCCTAACTCTACGTGTACAACCTATGGGACAATCGGAGGGGGGGGGGGGGGGGGTAACTTTGGATCGGTCCGCTAGTGCTCAGAGAAAATATCTATTTAAGAGATCAATGGAAGTTCAAGAATAAGGTCTCATCTTTCGAAAAAATGACATTTTATCAAAAGTTAGGTGGTTCTTCGATAGTGGACTAGTCTTCTTGCAGACGGTCATTTTCCTAACTCTGCGTGTACAACCTATGGAAAATTGGAGGGGGGGGGGGTAACTTTGGATCGGTCCGCTAGCGCTCAGAGAAAATACATATTAAAGAGATTAATGGAAGTTCAAGAACAAGGTCTGATCTTTCGAAAAAATGACATTTTATCAAAAGTTAGATGGTTCTTCGATAGCGGACTAGTCTTCCTGCAGACGGTCATTTTCCTAACTATACGTGTACAACATTATGGACAATTGGAGGGGGGGGGGGGTAACTTTGGATCGGTCCGCTAGCGCTCAGAGAAAATACATATTAAAGAGATTAATGGAAGTTCAAGAAAAAGGTCTGATCTTTCGAAAAAATGATATTTTATCAAAAGTTAGATGGTTCTTCGATAGCGGACTAGTCTTCTTGCAGACGGTCATTTTCCTAACTATACGTGTACAACATATGGAAAATTGGAGGGGGGGGGCGGTAACTTTGGATCGGTCCGCTAGCGCTCAGAGAAAATACATATTAAAGAGATTAATGGAAGTTCAAGAACAAGGTCTGATCTTTCGAAAAAAAATGATATTTTATCAAAAGTTAGGTGGTTCTTCGATAGTGGACTAGTCTTCTTGCAGACGGTCATTTTCCTAACTCTGCGTGTACAACCTATGGGACAATCGGAGGGGGGGGGGGGGTAACTTTGGATCGGTCCGCTAGTGCTCAGAGAAAATACCTATTTAAGAGATTAATGGAGGTTCAAGAACAAGGTCTCATCTTTCGAAAAAATGATATTTTATCAAAAGTTAGATGGTTCTTCGATAGTGGACTAGTCTTCTTGCAGACGGTCATTTTCCTAACTATACGTGTACAACATATGGAAAATTGGAGGGGGGGGGGGTAACTTTGGATCGGTCCGCTAGTGCTCAGAGAAAATACCTATTCAAGAGATTAATGGAGGTTCAAGAACAAGGTCTCATCTTTCGAAAAAATGACATTTTATGAAAAGTTAGGTGGTTCTTCGATAGTGGACTAGTCTTCTTGCAGACGGTCATTTTCCTAACTCTACGTGTACAACATAATTATGGAAAATTGGAAGGGGGGGGGGGTAACTTTAGATCGGTCCGCTAGCGCTCAGAGAAAATACGTATTAAAGAGATTAATGGAAGTTCAAGAACAAGGTCTGATCTTTCGAAAAAATGACATTTTATCAAAAGTTAGATGGTTCTTCGATAGCGGACTAGTCTTCCTGCAGACGGTCATTTTCCTAACTCTACGTGTACAACCTATGGGACAATCGGAGGGGGGGGGGGGGTAACTTTGGATCGGTCCGCTAGTGCTCAGAGAAAATACCTATTTAAGAGATTAATGGAGGTTCAAGAACAAGGTCTCATCTTTCGAAAAAATGATATTTTATCAAAAGTTAGATGGTTCTTCGATAGTGGACTAGTCTTCTTGCAGACGGTCATTTTCCTAACTATACGTGTACAACATATGGAAAATTGGAAGGGGGGGGGGTAACTTTGGATCGGTCCGCTAGTGCTCAGAGAAAATACCTATTCAAGAGATTAATGGAGGTTCAAGAATAAGGTCTCATCTTTCGAAAAAATGACATTTTATGAAAAGTTAGGTGGTTCTTCGATAGTGGACTAGTCTTCTTGCAGACGGTCATTTTCCTAACTCTACGTGTACAACATAATTATGGAAAATTGGAGGGGGGGGGGTAACTTTAGATCGGTCCGCTAGCGCTCAGAGAAAATACGTATTAAAGAGATTAATGGAAGTTCAAGAACAAGGTCTGATCTTTCGAAAAAAAAGACATTTTATCAAAAGTTAGATGGTTCTTCGATAGCGGACTAGTCTTCCTGCAGACGGTCATTTTCCTAACTATACGTGTACAACATATGGACAATTGGAGGGGGGGGGGTAACTTTGGATCGGTCCGCTAGTGCTCAGAGAAAATATCTATTTAAGAGATCAATGGAAGTTCAAGAATAAGGTCTCATCTTTCGAAAAAATGACATTTTATCAAAAGTTAGGTGGTTCTTCGATAGTGGACTAGTCTTCTTGCAGACGGTCATTTTCCTAACTCTGCGTGTACAACCTATGGAAAATTGGAGGGGGGGGGTAACTTTGGATCGGTCCGCTAGCGCTCAGAGAAAATACATATTAAAGAGATTAATGGAAGTTCAAGAACAAGGTCTGATCTTTCGAAAAAATGACATTTTATCAAAAGTTAGATGGTTCTTCGATAGCGGACTAGTCTTCCTGCAGACGGTCATTTTCCTAACTATACGTGTACAACATTATGGACAATTGGAGGGGGGGGGTAACTTTGGATCGGTCCGCTAGCGCTCAGAGAAAATACATATTAAAGAGATTAATGGAAGTTCAAGAAAAAGGTCTGATCTTTCGAAAAAATGATATTTTATCAAAAGTTAGATGGTTCTTCGATAGCGGACTAGTCTTCTTGCAGACGGTCATTTCCTAACTATACGTGTACAACATATGGAAAATTGGAGGGGGGGGCGCGGTAACTTTGGATCGGTCCGCTAGCGCTCAGAGAAAATACATATTAAAGAGATTAATGGAAGTTCAAGAACAAGGTCTGATCTTTCGAAAAAATGATATTTTATCAAAAGTTAGGTGGTTCTTCGATAGTGGACTAGTCTTCTTGCAGACGGTCATTTTCCTAACTCTGCGTGTACAACCTATGGGACAATCGGAGGGGGGAGGGGGGTAACTTTGGATCGGTCCGCTAGTGCTCAGAGAAAATACCTATTTAAGAGATTAATGGAGGTTCAAGAACAAGGTCTCATCTTTCGAAAAAATGATATTTTATCAAAAGTTAGATGGTTCTTCGATAGTGGACTAGTCTTCTTGCAGACGGTCATTTTCCTAACTATACGTGTACAACATATGGAAAATTGGAGGGGGGGGGGTAACTTTGGATCGGTCCGCTAGTGCTCAGAGAAAATACCTATTCAAGAGATTAATGGAGGTTCAAGAACAAGGTCTCATCTTTCGAAAAAATGACATTTTATGAAAAGTTAGGTGGTTCTTCGATAGTGGACTAGTCTTCTTGCAGACGGTCATTTTCCTAACTCTACGTGTACAACATAATTATGGAAAATTGGAAGGGGGGGGGTAACTTTAGATCGGTCCGCTAGCGCTCAGAGAAAATACGTATTAAAGAGATTAATGGAAGTTCAAGAACAAGGTCTGATCTTTCGAAAAAATGACATTTTATCAAAAGTTAGATGGTTCTTCGATAGCGGACTAGTCTTCCTGCAGACGGTCATTTTCCTAACTCTACGTGTACAACCTATGGGACAATCGGAGGGGGGGGGTAACTTTGGATCGGTCCGCTAGTGCTCAGAGAAAATACCTATTTAAGAGATTAATGGAGGTTCAAGAACAAGGTCTCATCTTTCGAAAAAATGATATTTTATCAAAAGTTAGATGGTTCTTCGATAGTGGACTAGTCTTCTTGCAGACGGTCATTTTCCTAACTATACGTGTACAACATATGGAAAATTGGAGGGGGGGGGGGTAACTTTGGATCGGTCCGCTAGTGCTCAGAGAAAATACCTATTCAAGAGATTAATGGAGGTTCAAGAATAAGGTCTCATCTTTCGAAAAAAATGACATTTATGAAAAGTTAGGTGGTTCTTCGATAGTGGACTAGTCTTC
This sequence comes from Strongylocentrotus purpuratus, assembly GCF_000002235.5. Lineage (NCBI taxonomy): Eukaryota > Metazoa > Echinodermata > Echinoidea > Camarodonta > Strongylocentrotidae > Strongylocentrotus > Strongylocentrotus purpuratus. The sequence continues at coordinate 11,983,778 of NW_022145614.1, forward strand.
TTGCAGACGGTCATTTCCTAACTCTACGTGTACAACATAATTATGGAAAATTGGAGGGGGGGGGGGGTAACTTTAGATCGGTCCGCTAGCGCTCAGAGAAAATACGTATTAAAGAGATTAATGGAAGTTCAAGAACAAGGTCTGATCTTTCGAAAAAAAGACATTTTATCAAAAGTTAGATGGTTCTTCGATAGCGGACTAGTCTTCCTGCAGACGGTCATTTTCCTAACTATACGTGTACAACATATGGACAATTGGAGGGGGGGGGGTAACTTTGGATCGGTCCACTAGCGCTCAGAGAAAATACATATTAAAGAGATTAATGGAAGTTCAAGAAAAAGGTCTGATCTTTCGAAAAAATGATATTTTATCAAAAGTTAGATGGTTCTTCGATAGCGGACTAGTCTTCCTGCAGACGGTCATTTTCCTAACTCTACGTGTACAACCTATGGGACAATCGGAGGGGGGGGGGGTAACTTTGGATCGGTCCGCTAGTGCTCAGAGAAAATATCTATTTAAGAGATCAATGGAAGTTCAAGAATAAGGTCTCATCTTTCGAAAAAATGACATTTATCAAAAGTTAGATGGTTCTTCGATAGCGAACTAGTCTTCCTGCAGACAGTCATTTTCCTAACTCTAAGTGTACAAACATATGGAAAATTGGAAGGGGATGGGGGGTAACTTTGGATCGGTCCGCTAGCGCTCAGAGAAAATACGTATTAAAGAGATTAATGGAAGTTCAAGATTAAGGTCTTATCTTTCGAAAAAATGCTATTTTATCAAAAGTTAGATGGTTCTTCGATAGCGAACTAGTCTTTCTGCAGACAGTCATTTTCATAAGTCTACGTGTACAACGTATGGAAAATTGGAGGGGGGGGGGGGATAACTTTGGATCGGTCCGCTAGCGCTCAGAGAAAATAAATATTAAAGAGATTAATGGAAGTTCAAGATTAAGGTCTCATCTTTCGAAAAAATGCTATTTTATCAAAAGTTAGATGGTTCTTCGATAGCGAACTAGTCTTCCTGCAGACAGTCATTTTCCTAACTCTAAGTGTACAACATATGGAAAATTATGGATTTGTCTTTGGGCTTTTCTTCGAAAAAAATCACCCAAATGACCCTTAAATGGGAAGGGGTTTCGAGGCTAATATGAGTACACCCCCCCCCCCCCCCCCCCCCCCCCTCTAAAGGAGTAAAAATTGTTTGTATTTTTTAACCAAAAAAAAAAATAATAATAATAATAATACCTGAATTTAATCATATAAAAGTTATATTCCATTCAAAGAAAAGGAAAGTAAACAGGAATTAAAAAAAATTCAAAGCATTCCGCATTCCCCTTTATTTATAAATGAAGGACTATATATATCGTGGAAATATTGTGAGAGGATGGGAAAGCGTGCGTATTTTTTCATTAAAGGGTCGATAAGACATGAGGCCCTATGCACTGGTGTACTGATTTTTCTCATTTTGGGGGTAAATTATGCGTTTTTATGCTTCTGTTTGAAAATTTCAAATTGCCTAACATACAGTCAGGAAAAAAATATGCCTATCGAGAAGCCTACATGTCAGGGACTGCAGAACGGGGGCTCGGGGCTCGAGCCCCCCCCCCCCCCCCCAACCCCACACTTAAACAAAAGTATGTTAAAAAGAAAAAGAAACAAAGAGAGAAACTAAGAATAAATGACCTGCCAGTGTCACAAAAACCTGAGCTTACGGGGGCTCGGCCCCCTGGACCCTACCAAGGGACTGAGGCGGGCCCCTGGATGCTCATCTGACCGTAATAATAGTACCTAAAGCCTCTGAGCTTCCGGGAGCTCTGCCCTGGAGGAGGGACCCGGATGCTCATCTGATCGTCATTAAAATAATGCCTAAAATCCCTGAGCTTCATGGGGCTCGGCCCCCTGGACTACCCGCCATTAAGTGACCTGCCAGTGTCACAAAATATGGTATCTGAATATGCTTTACTGACCGTAATGTTATGCCTAAAAACCCTGAGCTTCCGGTGGATGGATCGTCCCCTGACCCTCGCCAGAGCGAGGCCACAAGCCTATGCAGGCTCGGGTCATTTCGCTCGCTACGCTCTACCGGATCATTAATACTCCACTCTGAAAAACGTTCCGCGTGGCCTGCATGTATTGTAAAGAGTGGTGGTGGTGATGCATATTTTTCTTCTGCCCCCTAACGTTTTCGCTCATTACGCCTGGAAGGTGAGCCCCTCCCCCTGGAATATTTGCCCCCCCCAATCCAAAAGTTCTTCCGGCGCGCCCGGCCATGCCCGCAAACTCAAGGGTATAAGACTTTAAATTACGGTCAGATGGGCAAATTTCTACCACTGTCAGGTCAATAGTTGGCGTGGAGTCCAGGGGGCAGAGCCTCTAGAAGCTCAGGGGTTTTAGGCATAAAATTATGGTCAGTTGAGCATATTTTGATACTTCATTTGTGATATTGGCAGGTCACCTTTCTTTCTTTCTATTTTCTTTAACATACTTTTTCAAAACAGTGAGGGGGGGGGGGGGGCTCGAGTCCCCAGGCACCGCTGTTCTGCGGACCCTGACATGTAGGCTTCGAAATAAGCATACTTTGGGCCTGACTGTACATTTGGGAATTTGTCATTTTCAAACAAACGCATAGAAAGTTTCGGCAACATTAATATTGTAAATCACTATAGTATAAATTGAAAATAAACCTCGATTGAATTTTATTTGAGACAACTGCCCTGAGGCCTCCCCCCCCCCCCCCCCCCCCCCCATCAGTACGCAAGTGTGTATGTCCTTGTATATTTCGTTTCTTCCAAAATACAGACCAGGGGCCCCGTCTTATTGAGAGTTGTGATTATTTAAATCAATCGCAAGTCCTCCAAACAATCGCAATTTCAACCACTCTTCTGCAAGGTTCTAGATTGCATAAAAGTCAAGAGGTTATTGGTGTCTATTACCTGTAAATCCTGGCAAAGGCTATGCCCCTTATTCCCGTCATATAAGGTCTATGACGGGAATAAGGGGCATAGCCTTTGCCGGGATTTAGGCCCCTGGACCCTACCCGTTAGATTACAAGTGGTTCCCAAGACAACCCTTTATCCTATACAATTATCTTCATGAGAGCATAATTATGGTTGTAAGAGAGAGCGAGAGAGAAAAATAATCCGGTAGGGCCAGTGCAAATGTTGATGGATAGATTTCTATCGCTCAAGACGACTATCTTAAAGGTTCTGAATTGCTAATACTCAAGAGCAATAGCGGCACCGCCCGAAGACCCCTCCCGGAAAGGTTTTAGAGTACCTTGAGATCACACATCTTTGTCCCGTTAGGGATGGGTTAAGCAATTATTTTTTTTTATTTCGAAATGGGAAGGGAGATTTTCTAAATTTTCCTGGGAGAGCCGCCCCCAATTTCACTTGAACCGAAAACCCTGCATTTTGTTGCAAAACCTAGACGCTCTATTGGCAATCTATACCACTCGTGACGGCTATCGGGAAAGGTTATGAATTGTTATAACAGGGGGCTTCGCTCTCGGACCCCAGAAGGGGCTGCAACTCTCCATGGGGCTGCAGGTGGGCCCGCGAAACCCAAGACACTCAAGACAGCTATCATGAAGGTTCTGAATTGCTAAAAATCAAGAGCTTCAGGGGGCTCCATCCACTGGAGCTCCGGAATTGACTCTTCCCCTAATATAGACATGGGTAATAAACTTCTTTTTTTGGGGGGGGGGGTGGGGGTGGGGGAAATGTTAAGCATTATCCAGGGGGAGCCGCCCTCCGTCCCCTTGAATGAATGCTTTATGAAGTTTTGAAACCGAGAAAAGAGCCATTCCTTCCTTCTTCTTTTCTCCAGTTTTCTTTTCGTTTCTTCTAATTTTCTTTCCTTTTCCTCTCTCCTTTTCTACCTTTTGTGTGTGTTGTGTGTGTTGTAAAGTTTGAGGGCAGTACGCAAGTTTTACAATTACCATAAAACAGTTGGGAAGACCCTAAACCTACGCCCCCACCTCCAACAACCATGGCTTTGTTTCAAAAGAGCCGAACCATCAACAAGGAGAATAAAAAACAGTCCTTATAGGTATATAGTGAGAGTTTTTGTTTTTAAAGGGTTTTAGTATGAGTTTAAAAAAAACAAATGGCTTAATAAATCAAAGCAAACGAAGTGGAAGAGGGGGTAACCTCGCTATTCGTAAGGACCGCTATTCAAAATATAGGTTTTCGCGTTATGTATAGCGTACAAAGAGGTAATGCGATCCGAATATGAACCAAACATTTACATCCTTTTTGTTGGGATGTGGTTGGGGGTAGTGGACGTGTGGTCAGGGGTCGCTAAAAGGGGTGTGAGACACCCCCCTCCCCCTCCCCCACTTGTCAAGATATTGTCGGTAAAATCGCGCTGCTGTCGGGAAAAATGAGAAAAGGGTAGGGGGAAATGAGAGGAAAGGGAAAGAAAAGAAAAGAAAAAAAAAGGAAAAGAAAGAAAGGAAGAGAAGAGAAGAATGAAAGAGAAAATAAAACAAGTGGAAGAGAGAGAAAACAAAGGAAAAGAAAGAAAAGAAAGAAAAGGAGAAAGGGAAAAAAGAGAAGAAAACAAACGGGGGATGAAAGAGAGGAGAGAGAGAGGAGGGGTGGAAGTAAGAGAGAGAGGGGATGTTTGGTGGAGTCGCCACGTCCAGAGATCAAGAATGATGCATACGCATAGATATGTTGCTGTGTGGGGTCCGCTGTTTCGGTATTAGGGACTTTTAGATTTGCGTGGAATAATACGTGTGACGTCCATTCAAGGCAGTGCTAAATAAGGACGTCGAGCGTAGCATAGACCTATTGTCTTCGTGCGAATCTAAAAGTCCCTATTCTTGCTCGATCCTCGTGTACTATATCAATGCAGAAGTTAATTCGGTGGGATGTATTATGTCGGTCGGCCGGCATTTTTTCCCCCTACGAACTGTGACTTTTCATCGGACAAAGAAACATTTTTGAAAATTCAGACAATGATTAAGAGTCGTGCAACGAATCGTCTTCTTTCTAAAATAATTTAATGAAACGTTAAAGCTTCCGCGCTTTGCGCGGGAGGGGGCAACCGAATTAAGACTAGGATTAGAAGTCGAGAACGGTACAACCAATCGTCTTCTTTCTCAATGATTTAATGAAGCGGCAAAACTTCCGCGCCTCGCGCCGTAGGGGGGGAAACTGAATTCAGACAAGGATTAAGAATCGAAAACATTATAACGAATCCTCTTCTTTCTCTAATAATTTAGATAAGATAAGATAAGATAAGATTTTATTCGTCTTTCTTTCAAATGACATACAGAGCATAACATTGGAACATAACACATTTACAATGCAAAATAACAAATTATGGCAATGATAAAAACAAAGTTAACTAAAAGAAAGGCGAGGAGACCCTGGTAAAAGCAGAGCTTGTAATTATTAGGGTCCCCTCTGAGCCGGATAAAACATGATGAATAGATATTGTGACTACCTAAGAATACAATAGGGAAAAGGGGGTATAACAAAACAAGAAGTGTACACACACACAACAACAACAACAAAACGAGAGACGAGACTAGACAAGACGGGAGAAAATAGAAAATATGAGAAATAATAGAAGACTACAGGACATCGACAATAGGCACAGCACACAACGGGCACAAGACAACAGGGGGAGGGAATAAGAGGTTGACAATCTGAAAATATTCAGTTAGACACATATTAATATCAAGAAGAAAATTTACATTTATAGTAATACATAATATATCTTGGCACCATAATAACTACAAAAATGAACTACTCTATGAGTCACAGTATTTATCGAGAAGATAAACCTTAAGTTTACACTTAAATGAAGAGAGACTAACAGATTGCTTAACGCTAGAGCCTAGAGAGTTCCAAAATTTAGGTCCAGTAAAAACCAAAGTATTAAAAGTTAACTTTGTCCTTACTGGGGTAAGTGAAACGCAGAGGCATTTCGTGTAGCATGGTCATGAACTTGACTATTTTTCTTAAAAATGCTGACTAGAGCCTGTGGAAGGACACCAGAATCGAAGTCGTACATTAAAGAACCCAGTTGAATTTAATGAAATGTCAAAGCTTCGCTCAGGAGGGGGGCAACTGAATTCATGCAGACTAGGATTAAGAGTCGAGAACGGTACAACGAATCGTCTTCTTTCTCTAATAATTTAATGAAATGTCAAAGCTTCAGCGCTTCGTGCGGGAGGGGGGAACTGAATTCAGTCTAGGATTAAGAATCAAGAACGGTACAACGAATCGTCTTCTTTCTCTAATAAATAAAAAAAAACGGCAAGGCGGAAGAGGCCGGGAACTGAATTCAGACAAGGATTAGGAATGGAAAAACTGTACAACGAATCGTCTTCTCTTTCTAATAATTTAATGAACTGTCAAAGCTTCAGCGCTTCGCGCGGGAGAGGAGGGGGGGGGGGGTGAATTGAATTCAGACTAGGATTAAGAGTCGAGAACGCTACAACGAATCGTCTTCTTTCTCTAATAATTAAAAAAAGGCAAAGCGGAAGAGGCCGGGAACTGCGATTGAGAATTTCTTTCTCTAATAATTTAATGAAATGTCAAAGCTTCAGCGCTCCGCGTGGAGGGGGAAAACTAAATTCAGAATAGGATTACGAGTCGGGAAAGGTATAACGAATCGTCTTCTTTCTTTAACAATTTAATGAAATGTCAAAGCTTTCGCACTGAAAAAAAAAAGTAATGCGCACATATCCACCCCAAGAGAGACTCAAGGCGCCTAACAAGGTAAGTACATTGAACGAAAATAATTTAACATAATCAAATATAATTCAACAACGTTAATTACATCATATTTTGAAATACACTACGTCTTAACTAAGGAACTCAGACATTAGATAGGTTTTCAATGTTTTGGAACACATTTTGATTGGCTGACATTTTGATTGAATGGGGTAGGGAGTTCCATAACCGGGGTGCAGCAGCTGTAAAAGCTCTGTCTCCCCAACTCCTCTTTGTTCTTAATTGTGTTAAATTTGTTGAATTAGAGGAACGAATACCTGCACGAGAACTTAAAGAGATATTAAAAGAGAGAAAATATATTCAGGGACTGATCCATTTAGTGAACGGTAGGTGAGTAGTAGAATTTTATATTTGATACGCTGTTCTATTGGAAGCCAGTGAAGTTTCTTGAGTATTTGAGTAGTATGGGTCGATCGTTTAGATTTAGTGACAAGGCGGGCAGCTGCGTTTTGAACCTTTTGTAGTTTGTGAATTTGGTATTTAGGAAGTCCATAAAAGGAGAGAGTTACAGTTATCGAGATGAGATGTTACAAAAGCATGAATCAATTGTTGAGTGGTTTGGGGGGTTAAAAATTTCCTTATAGCGCGAAGATTACGAAGATGATAATTGGCAGCTTTCACACATTTTGAAATATGTGCATCAAGAGACATGCTTGTATCGAAAATGACACCAAGATTTCTTGCCTTATCTGAAGGAGCAATGTGCACAGAACCAACACGTATATGAGTTATAACAATCTTGGAAAGTTGTTGTCTGGAGCCTAACAAGAGAAATTCTGTTTTATCGTCATTTAGTTTGAGATAGCAATCATTCATCCATTTTCGTACATCATGAATACAACTTTCAAGATCTTTGACACGTTAATTTAGCTCTTAGCCCGTGTTTATAGGGTGAAATGTGTTGATATTGGGACATTGGCATTAGTATATTTGTCGGTAATAATATTGGTGGCTAGTTTTGTCGATAATCGGTGGCCTCTACACCCCCCCCCCCCTCTCCCGTCCCGTTGAAAAAAGGTCTAGCGACGCCTTGTGGTGATGGGTCAGAAGGTTTTGATAAGGTCTAGTGCGAAAAATAAATAAAAATAAATGCCGTGATGAATTTGTTTTTGTTTATAATTGGGGTGGGATATCTAGCCCTCCTCGTAGCAACAAGGGGGCAGGATATAATGATGAATACATAACAAACACAAAAAAAAAAAACGGAATGTAAATACAAATGTGCATGCAGGTTCAGGAAAGTTAATATTAATTAATTCGAGACCTGATAAATCCTAAGCAACAGATAAAATACACGTATTAATTATTCAAATACACGTATGCATCCATACAGGTTCACACACAAAATATAAAGAGTCAATGACATTAAATAGCCAAAACAAAAAAAAAAAATACAATAAAGGGAACAAAACAAACGAGGAGTAAGGCTGACGTGAATTGTCATTAAACAAGATAGATCATTATAAAACAAACACATCTACATTATGAAATATTCCCCTCGCCTTCTACGCTTATGATGACGACTCGGACAGTCAGATGTCAGACATTCATATTATTTATATGGCCTGATGAGGTGGTTTGCTGTAAACTATCTCGTCTTGTCACGAAAGTAAATTTTCATAATGTTTGCGACAAATATTCGGGGCCATGTGTCGCCCCCCCCCCAGAGCTACGCCACAGCCAAACATTTCCCTTTCTTATCATTTTGTTTGCTATGTGATTTTTATGACTAGCAACCCTCCTTCTCGTATTATGAATAGCGACCTATTTCGTATTATGAATAGGGACCCTTATTTCTATTATATTCCCTTATTTCGACCTCCTTTTGTATATTTATGATCCTCTTCATAATTATGATGGCAACCCCTCATTTTCGATATGAATCGGGGTCATTAAATATGAATGATGACCTTATGAATAATGACCGTTTTCTAAAATTAAGAATCAACAACAATATATCCAAAGAAATCTAAAGAAATCGGGAATACAAATAATAATGTTGATATTAGCAAGCTTGAAGTAAATATCGGAATTAGAAGAAGAAAAAATATTAATACGTGCTATTCTGTTTTTAGAATCCCCACTGTACTACTTGTAGCTAATTGGCCCTCTGGAGAGAAAACAACGCCCTAAACGGTGCCCGTTGGTCACCCATGATCCACTTTTTGTTATGTTAATCGAGAGCTGAGTTGATGAGATAGCCACCTGTCAGTGACCACTCTGTGTGGTCTAACCCCCCCCCCCCCCCCCGGCCAAACTAGTACAGACGGGCTTTAACATCCTGACTAAAATGTCGCAAAGTTTTCCACATTATTTTGCGTGGCAGCCCAAAAGAGGCTGACTGAATTTAGAATGATGCAGTGACATTATTTGTTTAGATCGAATTTGATAATGGTGCATACCGTGCAGGGGCGGCGATTTCTTTCACGACCGGGGGGGGGGGGCAAAATGCGAGGGACGAGGGAGCAGTGGCGTAATGAGGAAAAACGTTTGGGGGGGGGGCAGAGAGAAAAGAACCCGCATCACCATCACTCTTACATGTTACTCAGGTCCTGGCTAAAGTATTTACGATCAGGTAGATCAAGCCGAGCGAAGCAAGTGGACCGTAAGGTCCAGGGGGCAGAGCCCCCGGAAAGTCAGGGAAAATGCCATTTCAGCAACATTTGTAAATCACTGGTATCGAATTAGAAATAAACCACGTTTGAATGATTTTTTTGAGGGGGGGACTTCCCAAAGCTCCCCCCCCCCCCATCAATATTGCGAGGGAGCATAGTGAATGAGAGGGACTACCCCTTACGGATTTTTGAAGTTTTGGTTTTATTAAAAAATTACATTTCTTAGCAAAACTATAGTATAAAAAACAAGCAATAAACTTTTTTTTCACACTTCGTTTTGCTCAGTAGGCCTATTTACTTATACATTTAGAAGGTTATTATGCAAGGGAGCGTAGCTTCCGAGTGAAAAGATTTTTGCATTTTTATTTGTCTACACGCTGCACTTTGGGCCCTCCAGAACCTAAGTTTGTTGCAGTCTTTAGTATTTGCTACCTTTTTCGGGGGCACATTTTCAAATTTTGAGGGGGGAGGGACGATCCCCCTTAAAAAAAATGAGGGGAGACGTGTCCCCCCAAAAAAAAAACGTTCCCCGCCTCCACCCCCCCCCCCCCCACCCGCCCAACGCCCCCCCCCCCCCGCCCCTGATACCGTGCAGGAAGCCAGGATTGTTTACTATTACAGCACTCGACCGATGGTCAACACAAATCCGAAAAATACTCTAACACTGAAGCAAACAAGAAAGGAAAAATTTAGAAACAAAAATATAATAATGACCCTGGATGAGAGACTACGTAACTTGTCCTGTAAAAAAAAATGAATATACTTCGGATACGTTTTTAGAATAATGCTCTTTCGCACCAGTGGGATTCGCATTCGGCGACAATCTCCATGCCTTTTACACTATAATGAATCGCTAGTTCATAAAGTCGTCATTAAATTGGCACCGTTAAATTGGCCTTTTTCGGATACCAATAATCTACGTGATTCCGGCCAGGATCAACGCACGTTCGTAAACAATATGGCTGAATTTTCGCAGGTATTTGAAGACGGTCTCCGGGCGAGGAACGTTTTCGTGGCCGACAAGTATGATGATGACGGTCGAAAGGATAATTACAAGGAAGAAGAAGAAAAATATGCTTTTACGGATGAGTCGGGACCCGAGGAAGACCATTCATTGCCGTATGCAGGGAAGTTTATCTCGCTCGTCGGAAAAAACCAGACAGTTGGCTCACCACAATAATGGAGGTGAGCTTGCACTTTCGTCAACTGCAATGTTGTACAATCATACAAATATCTCCCAATACCAGTTTCATGCGCAATGTAGTTGAGAATGGTGTTAAATAAAATGCAATGTTTCTGCACATTCATCTGTTTGTTAACTTTATAAATATAATCATTACATGTATCATGACAATGGACAGTCTGACTCTGACCAGAGAGTAGACTGAAAATTTATGTTATGTTTCTTTCGTTCGTTAGCCTCTTAATTGGGTAGGGTCGGCTCCTCTCTTTAGAGACAGAAGCCGACCAAAGGGTCTCATGGTGCAAACGTTGTGCCATATTTGGCCACTAAACTTTGCCCAAAATACTCAATTTTAGCGGATTAATATCCGATGCATTTATATTTGAAAATTAGGCCTAGACTACATGTACTATAATATGCTTGTAGGCTAAATATACATCGGTTTCACTTACCAGATTGACTGTATGATGCAGTTAAGGGTCTTTTTTTGCAGCTGCGCAGCCGTATTTTAAACTGCTACTGCACATGAAGGAAAATGACGTCATCCGTCAACAGTAACAGTTTAAAATTTGGCTGCAAGAATTTCGGCGAAAGAAAATCCGGAAAAAAAGACCCTTTCCAACTTCCATCATATCTCACTTTCTAGATCCTGGCTGTAGTACTTGTAGCATGCTTCATCTACTACTCCTACTACTACATGGACAACCTGCAGTTTCACGTCACGCACGCCTACGCCCACATGGGCCAAGCTCATGCCGCACACATGGTGGGTCAAAGGTTACTCTGGGGCGAAGGAACCAAGCAGGATGAGGACAAGGCTATGCAATGGTTCAGGTATTATTACATCTCTGCTCTCACGTACTTACATCCATCTTTTTCAAACATTTAAAATGATTTTACGGCTAAAATGTTGCTCTGAGTGCAATTGTTGATAAATTGGTAAATTACGAATCGGGTAAGGAATTGTCTAATGCTTGTTTGACTTTGCATCAACGATTTTGATATGACTGAGTGTTGTAATTCTTATGCCTGAACTAAGAGCTATTATGTAGGTCTACATGTGTATGTTATTGTAGACAACTACTGTACATGGCACGCATAGATATATGGAAATTAATATTGAGTATGGATAGAAACAGCCTTTTTATATGTTGTTGTAGTTTATTAGAATGTTATTGCATTCTAATAAATGAAACAACAAATTGGCTTCTTTCCCTTATTATCGTGTATATAGTTTTATTTACATGACTCAGAAATGTTTATCTCAAATTCAAATATTGACTGAAAATACACAACTTCATAACAGTTATTTCTCATCTGATGTTTGTAAATGTTTCAGTCGACACTTTAATATGATTTATTGATAATTTGACATTTTAAGTCATGTGTTTCATATTTGTCAGGGTTGCAGCTGACAAGGGTCATCCCCATGCATCTCATAACCTGGCCATAGGTCATCTCCATGGTTACAATACAGATGTCAAGGACAAAGAGTAAGTTCGACATCACAAAGATATTTTCAAAGTACTGTACTACATTATTCTTTGCTTTCCAAGGGTGAAGGAAACATTTTCTTTTGATTCCAAATAGTTTCACTAAGAGTGAATTATTATATAGCAGATAGAGTATGATTTTTGCTAATTATTTTTTATTTTCCCCAAAATATCAGTCATCTTGAAAGTGGGATTCCAAATACATCGGCAAAATGATGTCATGAAATCTATCTAAACTAAACTGGGCAACAAAGTTTTAGTCGAAATTGCTGGTATATTCATAATTTAGTCATTTGCAATCAATTCAAATAAAGATTTATAAAACATTGAGAACATTTTTTAAAGCTAAGATATCACCATATCTGCATTTTTTTTCACTCCCAAGTGTAATTTCAGACATGTTTACCATGAGTGTCTCAATCGATGAACCTAAATTTGTCTTTTTGACAGGGAAGCAAGAACTCTTTTGGAATTCGCCAGGGACAATGGAGTTCATGAAGCCCATGATGCATTGCACCGTCTTTGTCCGCATGACCAGTGTTGAGAAAATACGGAAGGAAACAATGGAATCTTGAGTGGCCCTTTTCAGTAGGAAATGAATCCAGCTTATTTCAAAAGACAAATTGTGTTGGTGTTCCTTGTACGTTCTGAATTATGAAGGGCAGGTACAATTAAAATGTCTCTGCCCTTTAATTTGCTTGGTTGGAATTAGCATTGATGTACTTGTTAAAGGGAAAGTCCACCCCAAAATAAGTTTGTTTCGATAGAGGCAGAATAATAAGAAAATCAGGTGAGTGAAAGTTTGAGCAAATTCTGAATGAAAATAAGAAAGTTATGAATTATTGAAGTTGTGATCAATCAAATACAAATTGGCAACTCTGTGACTTATTATACGAGCTCTCCTTCATTTGCTTTGTGCATAATATTCCATAAAATCATGTTTTCTTCGTTATTGATGACGGAATATATATTTGTTCCTTGCAGGGGGAGTATATAGAAACATATTTGCAATTCTTATATTTAGGGTGCATGTATGGTTGAAATTTTTCTTGAGGGAAAATGAAAATTTTAGATTTTTTTAGTACTGAGCAAATGGAAGTTGAGCTCGCATGATACGTCATAGAGTTGCCAATTTGTGTTTGATTGATCACAACTTCAAAAATCCTAACTTCCTTATTTTTAATTGGAATTTGCTCAAACTTTCACTGACTTGTTTCTCTCATTTTCTACTCTTATTAAAACTAACTTAATTTCAGGGTGGACTTCCCCTTTAACAGTATTTGAGAGGTACAGTAAATCATGGTGTTGGTCAGAGTAACAGGAGTAGAGAAACAGATGTGTTAATTATTTTGTCTAGTTATTGCATGCGAATAAGCCTACATGTGATGATGTGTAAGAGGGTATAAAGCATGCTTACGACCCATCCCGTTTGGAAAAGAACAGGAAACTAAAGCATTCCATGCTGTACAACTATGGAATTTTTAACTTGTCAAGTACAACATTATGTAACAAAAAGGAATTTCTGAAAATGATCATTCGCTTTTGATGCTATTGGAAACTTATTTAGATTTTAAAGAAATCAGTTATCATTGTGTTCTGAAACCACATGTTATATATGGTCATTGACTGCCATGAATTATATTGATGAACCTGAACCTGATACTATCATCAAAAGGCCTGAAGCAACACCATGATTTACATGTTCCTTTTAATTGTCTTAGAGAAGACCAATATTCTTTATTTAAAAGATCAGAAATATATATAGATAGCTTGCTCACGTTGGAGAAGAAACAAGTGATATTATAGTGTGCTTTCAATTGTGTTATTTTCAAGAGTGTATAGTATACATACTGAAATTGCCTTTCTTGTATAAGTTGTATTTATGTCTTTCAATATGGTATCACCTTGACTGATAAGCATTCCAAATCTACAACCTTTTACTATTGTTAGTTGTTATATGTTTTTTATGATACATTTTTTGCCTTTTTTAACAGACATTGTATGAAATATGTTATTAGTCCTGGTAGTTGTCACAAGCAATCTGGAATGAGAAACAAGATGTGATTATGTAATAGAAAACTTCACATTAGTGTGTTCAACATTGACAACCACTGTAATATGTCTATCATCAAATGTGTCAAGAGTTGCGAGTAGGCTGTGTATACATGTGCCATGGTAGCTTTCTTATACTGTAAAATTGGTCTTTCATCCGCTGTTATTTATATACGATTACATTGTTTGATTTTAGATAGCCCCCCTCCCAAAATCAGATTCAATCAAATCAGATTACAAAATTTTAAATTGTGAGCCCACCACACATTTGACCAGATTACTTTTTCTCCCTTTTCTTTTCTTTTTTTTTCCTGTTGGTGGGGGTGCATTTAGGGTAAAGATTCTAAATTTTAAAATGTGAATTCTTGCTAATGGGTATTCTCAAAGGTCTCTTAAACTTACAAATTAATTCCCTGCATTTTCTGTCATATTAAACATGTTACTACCGGTATGTTTTTTTTCAAAATCTCAATCCACTTTGGATCTTTAAAATGTCTAATCATATTCAAATTCCTTCCTAAAGATATTTTCTGTCACATGAAGCGATAACATACTTGTAATATACATATATATTGCACACAAGTATTTGATTTTACCGTCCAAATTATTCAGCTCAATTTTTAAAATACAAATATTGTGTAATATATACCTTTGAAGTGTGCTTCGTGATTGTAAATTTCATGTACATATAAATTGAAACTAGAAGTGTTCATTTGCATTCTAAAGAAAAAGGGTTTAAAACAGCTATTACACATAAAAGTATGTTTATATATTTATAATAAACATATCCCCCGAATGAGGCTATGAAGCCTCAACATGAATTTTCCCTACTGTTTAGTAGAAAATTATTGTTATTGAACAATGTAGATTTTTATGCAAAAATGCAATCCAGAAATCTTCACTTATGTTATTAATCAAATAGATGCTACATTTTATTACATTACTCTGTTAGTGTGAAAATATTGCCAGAGTTTTGCTGAGAAAGTTAAGTACTAGAATGTTTGTTTTTTGTTGTGACACATGAAACCTAGTTTGAAGGTTCTGAAAATAATTAGTCGTCATGTACAGTTGTGTGCAATAGTTTTTTTTGTGTTTTTTTTGTTCAGTGCCAGTATGAACATATTTTAGATCAGATGTTTGATTGTGTGTTTGTTTTTTCTTTTACCGTGTTGCAGCAATAATCTTTGGTAGATATTTATCTGAAATTAGACTTAACACAAAATAATCTTTATCACAGAACAATATCTTCTTCTTTATTGAAGTTACATGCCTATTCTCATGATTTAGTCACTTGTCTCTAATCTAGACACTACTGGATTAATATGACTAATTTGAAAAAAAGAGATGTGCATCATCATTTACTTTCTCAGGCCTGTTGATAACAAATGCCCAAAATATCCGCAGTGAGACTGAAACAAAGTAAATTTTTTACAAAAAGTAAAAAAGTTAATTCAGATCACATGTTACATTAAAAATGGTGATTTACCAAAAACAGTGATTTACAGTTGTAATTACACTGCTGAAAAAGTTATTCTACTGAATAGCACAATTTATAAGGAAAGAAAAATATGAAGTAATAAACATTTTGTTATGTCTTCTATTAATAAATGCATTTGTTTTAGTAAGAAGTATTATACCTTTGCATTGGAAAATCAAAGTAGTTCCTATGAATAAATATATGATTAAATTAAATTTATCCTGACAAACAAAAGACTCTGGTAGTTTAAATGCTAGCTTTGGTAATAAATCATAACATTGGGAAACATGATTACATGATGTAATATTTATACCAATTATTTGTGAGAACAAAATATTCAAGAACAAAATAGTCTCGTAGTTTCTTAAAGACAGTATTCCATTAAAAAGTGTGTTGAATGTATTACTGTATTGATTAAAATTAGATTTATGGAAAATTCAATTGTTTGGAGTTAATCATTTGGATGATATTCAGGAATCATGTGTACCCTGTGGCACATGACCAGGGTATTGGCACAATGTTCTTTCATGATCCTTCTCAGTTAACTTTTATTCAGGCGCTTTGTCATCTTGTCGTAATTTCATGTTATTGTCCATGTGTGAATTTTACATATTTAATTACAAATACTTGTAATATTTAGGGAAGCGTGCAATATTCTTGTTAAATTCTTGCATAGGTTATTTAAATGAGTATACATTTAATACGTAAAAATGAACCGATGTTTGCAAAGTGGCCATAAAGCTACAGGAGCCCAGTCGTACGTTTTGGGGAAGAATTAACATTTTAGTCATATCAGTCTCAAATGGAAGAAATGGCAAAATTGTTTGCAACTACATCACAGAGACATGACATGACATCCAAATATAAAGACCCATACCTAAAGTGATTAATACTACCTTTAGTTTTAAAGAAAGATAACTTTCTCATTGTTGTCCGATTTCATTCAAACTTCCAAGAAGCTTGCTATCGAGATTGGATTTCCCTTTAAGAGAAAACAAAAATCACGCCCGTTTGAGACATTTCAAGTGGAAATGCTTTACATTTTATTGTAAATAAAAGACGAAAAGTTGCCGTGTTAAATATTGAGGCCTTTAGTATATTTTCCTGTCTTTTTAAAGTTTTACCCGCCCTTCTCTAATTTCCTTATCATATATTTGTTAGTTTTGCAATTTCTTCAAGTCTATAACTTATCCGGGTCTCACGTTATAGGTCCATGTCCACTTTCCAAGAAAGAATCGAACACATTCCTTTCATTCTCTTCTCTCCTCACAGGAAGTAGCTATAAAATATATTCCTTTTCATTCTCTAATTTCCTTATCCGGAAAGTATAGATACCATTTAATATACTACAAACGCGTATCGGGCGGCAATTAGCACGCGAATCGCGCTCCCTAGGCTATAGGGGGTTAGGTGCAGATAGGGGGTTCCCTCTCGCCAAAGCGCGGAAGCTTTGACGTTTCATTACATATATTAGAGAAATACGATTCGTTGTACCGTTCTAGACTCTTAATCCTTAATTGTCTGATTGTTTAATTGTAAAAATTGTTTCAATGTCTGCTCCTTTTTCTCTCTCTCTCTCTCTCCTCTCTTTTATAATATATATATATATATATATATATAATATATATATATATATATATTATATATATAATATATATATATCTCTCTCTCTCTCTCTCATCATCATTCTCTTTTTTTTTTTGACAAAGATAATGTGATCAGGTACACTCATCATCATTTTCTAATTCATTCCTCTCAGAACTGAGTAGAGACCACAATTCTTATTATTGTTTTCTCTTTCCCATGAAATAGTGCACATCTCCTTCCTCTTCTTCCAGAAATTCCTCATAATCTTTGAGGAGGGAGCTCATCTCTTCTAAGAAAAATACTCCAATTTTCTAATTATACAATCAGCTGAAGCGCGTATGAAACACAACATATGATTTGACAATACGTCATTCTATAGTGGATATCGGCCAATCAACAAGGCGGTAAATATAAGGATTGAATCAGCCCATCCTGGCCCCTCCCATCTATGTTCGCACGTACGTAGTTCCATTATCAATTCTATAACTAGCTTCGCAACGATGGCGATAGGGCTGAAGGAGGAAAACGTAGTTACAAGCCAAATTCCGGCCTATTCTGCGCCGGAGGATGGCAATGAATCGTCTTCTCAGAGGGATCCAAATCCTCGATGGAATCCAAGTCATGTAGAGCCAAAGAGGAATTAGCAAACTTGTACACTGCTGGTAAGTAAATTAAGTTACAGAATCTGTAATTTGTTACAATTTTCCCGGCCACTGTCCCTTCCTCGCCGGTCTCCACCGGCCACCCCGCGCCACTGGTACCGGTACCGCCGCTAAACGCGCTACTACGCGATTGGGAGACTAACGCCTATTTATTTATTTAGTCTAGATCTTTGTATTAATTTCATTTTGATATGAGTTGTCTGAGCTGAGACCCTAACTGTTAAAGTACCAAAGACTGACACGTTCACACTGTGCTAAGCGGCAAACTAAGTCCAAGTCCAACTCAAAGTCCAACTCCAACTTCCAAGGCAAAGCAAAACCATTGCCTATCCACCCAAGCCCAGACAATAGACAAGACTAGATCTAGACTTCTATCTTTATCTAGACCCTGTCACGTGAGAGACTTTTTTAATTTTTTTATTATCGCTACGGACACACAGAATAAAGGGAAATAGAGCTTGTTAATTAAAGTTAAATTGTAGCGTTTAATTTCCAATCATTTCTCCTGTTTCACACACTTTGTTTTGGCTTCAGTAATAATACAATATGTAATTAAACTTATCTTTAACAAAAATAATTCTGGATGGGTAGTTTCACGTCTGACATCGACGCCGGTCACAGCTCGTGTTGTCCACTTGGCCCTGGCCTCCGCAGACGGCGTCTTTGCTCCACTGAGCCGGTAGTCGCCCGGATTCTTGACCTTCGCAGACTGAGATACGATGGTGTGCGTCTCGATCCCAGACAAGAGCTAGCCCCCGACGAAAGCTATGGAGAACAGGGTGGCAGTTGAGCTAGCCTCGTCGCCCGACGTGGAATTACCCTCAGATATTGACTTTAATTGCCGACTTCTAACATGACGTTCAGTCTATTATAGCTTAGGTGGTTCTCCTCGATTGCAGAAAATCCACCTCTAAATATACCCTACGGTTACTAAGTAAATTCTAAAAACATGACTACAAATATTTGGAAGAAGAAATCATCTTACAAAGGAAAATACTTGTCTTCTAAAGAGGCTTCCTAAATGTGTGCCAAAGAACAGATAAAACATGTACACTGAATTAATGACTTCCCCAGGCCTATTCATAAGGAACAATACATCTTGGCCTGAAAAGAAAACATCTGACCTTAACATCTTCACCTGACCTTAACAAAGAACACTCCAGACCAGAGAGCTAAACAAATAAATTTCTTTCCTGACAGACCCCTAGTTCACTACTACCCCATTCACAGTGGTTTTGAAATTTGTAGCGGCGTTGTAGCGGAGCGGCGACACCGCCATAACACCGCTACAAATGCATTCACAGTAGAAAAGTTATCCCGCTGCAGCAGCGGGATAAATATCACGTACCCATTCACGCTGCAGCGGGTGATTTTATTACCTCCGTAACAAACACGTGTATGCATGGCTCATGACGCGAGTGACCCCGATATGACCGGAAATACTTCAGCGCGGGGTTTTCGATTGCTTGCAATTGCGCGCGCTAGCTGTACTTTACACACTTTACTTTACTTTTTAAAAAACTAGCATTTTTATTGCTTCCAGTCAGAATATATTTTAATTTTTTGAAGTGTGAAATATTTTTATTTGGATAATTATAATATCTACATAATAATAAATCAATTTGAATCCACTGGTTACTTTATTTCTATTTCACTTTATGTTCCCCATTGCTGGAGAAAAGAGGTCAGTGATAGGTAAGTAAACAAATCACACGTGTTTGTCGCGGTGTTATAGCGGAGAGCCTTCACACTGAGTAAAACCGCGACAGCAGCGGGGACTGTCCCGCTGCTGTAGCTAGGCGAACCTAGCGATAGTTTGTCGCGGCGTTATCGCGAGGCGGTGTTATCCCGCGATAGTTTATAACGGGTCCGAGCCTTCACACTGAAGACAACACCGCGACAGCAGCGGGACAGTCCCGCTGCTGTCGCGGTGTTTGAGGCCACTGTGAATGGGGTGTACTAGATCTAGACCTAGTAGTAATTTATAATACCCGAGGAAAGATCGAAAGGTTTTATTTCAAATTAATCCGCCTCTTCTACGCCTCTATTTCCTCCAAAATGGTAATTTCCAGGTTAAAATGGGTCTTTCCTTTAAATTTGGGCTGCCCCAAAAGCAAAAGATCCGACTTGAAATTTAACAAGATGATCTTGCTTTTCTTATTCCCTGGTACCATGTTCATTCATTTTTGTTCCTAATTTATTTAAATAATTGTGTTTTCCTAAAATTCCTTTTTTTTTATCCGTTGGAATTGCGGCTAAAGGCTAACCGGCTAGGCTATGTCTTGTCTCCTCTTCTCTCCGATAGTATTGATTTCGCGAGATGCTACTAGCTAGTAAGCTCTACGTGAAACTGTTTAGAAAGATCAGAGACATCTCCGTAGTTTGCGGATAAAGTTATGACTGTCTTGTTGTTGGTTTCAAGAAACGGGTCCCAGACTCCCTTCTGTCCTTCATTTTCTAGGTTTGCCCATGTGTGTAGAAACTCCCACCTACATTTATCTGGGAAATCAAAGAAAAGTCAGAAAACCTTAAACATTGGCTCCTTTTTAACTAAGTCCATACTAAGTCTGGGAATTCAACAAAAATCAATTGAATCAGAGAATTTCACTGGGCAAGAAAAAAAGAAATACCTGTATCTAGTCAGTCTCTGATATACTTTGTCTCATCTCCAAACAGTGTATCCACAAATTATTATTCATAATATCTAATTACATACTTATCATTACACTTTCAATCATGAACTTCTACATACTTACTGGTATCATATGATCCTAATTTTTTCTTTTATACCTATCATTTAACTTCACTACTTACTAGTCCAGTCCTCACATGGTGTGAGGGAGGAGGTATGGTATTGTGTGTGTATGTGTGGTTTTTTTTCATGCAGTAATTTATTCATGTGCATTTGAAACCTTACAACCTCTTTAATTGTATTTGTGTACCTCATATCATAATACCTTCAATAGTACATGTAAGTCCTTTCCCCAAACTGTGCTTTTTGTATTTCACTAAAGTCCACGACTTCCATCTCCATAATGGTGTTGGTAACTAACTTCATGAATACTTTCAAATGTTGAACATCATTTCTCATTAATGACCTTTATTGACTGACTGTACTTTCCGATTCTGATTTTGTGAACAGGAAAGCGAAGGAAGAAGAGATCGTATGCGTTGTACTTGCATGACGTTGACTCTGATGGTTGCATGTCAGCTTGTGTATCATCTCAGACTTGATAACTGGATGGTTCCTTTCATTGCAGCAGGTAAGAAAGAACAATTATTATATAACATGTTCGAGGCGGCAGTGACATAAAGACGTAACTCCATTTTGGACATTTTGAGAAAAAGTGGTTACTGTACATGTATGTGTCACTGAGCACTTGGGCCTTGAGGAGTACGTAAGTCTATATTTCACTAGTCATTGACTTCAATGGGGTGTAGGGTGGAGTTATCAAAGTCTGTGTGTGTTTCCTGGAAATCCACATTTTTCTGAACATTTTAATATCAAATACTCATTTTGGCAAAATATGGAGTTACATCTTTATGTCACTGAACCCTCGTGTTGAGACTTAAGAGATGACCACCTGTTTTAACACAATTGACCATACAATACCAACATAGGAGTTGCTATGTCAGACGTGCTGTAGCATCACCAGGAAAAGAAAGGTGATTCTTTCGTGAGCATGTGCTGAGCTGGCCAGTTACATGTACATACCACCGTCTCTGTTACTTCACTAATGATGACATATGATGTCACAATTTGAATGAGATCTGGAGCATTTTTTAGGGTGGAGCTTAGCAGGTCTGAGGAAATTATTTTTTTATGTAAAAATCTATGAAATATCTAGATGTTTGAATATCAAAACATGAGTCCGTATGCAGCCCTGCACATCAACAGGAATCAACTTATATTTTGGAATTCACCCGACCTTCAAAAAGAAGGTTGAGTTCTGGGAAGAGGTGAAAAATGATTTGTGAGGGTTGTTATTGTATAATTAAATGCAAGTATGAAAGAACAACAGATAAAAAATGTTCCCTGAAAAGCATGGCTCTTCAAATGGCTTAATATTAAAAAAATATGGCATGTAACAACTAACATCATAAAAATCGGGACTGAATTTTATGCCACATGTCCATGTAGTCCCACATACGTGTACATCTTTCTGTGTACAGTGCTTGTAACTTTACCAAGACTGGGCCAAATTTCTTATCATTTGATGATTCCAGAACTTGGCAGCACACACCAATACTTACTGTATATACTAGATGATCAACCTTTTTTGATCAAGTTTCTTTCACAAAGCAATCGCATGACCAGAACTCAACTTTATTTTTGAGCAAGCCTGGAGCCCGGCCACAAGGGACCCGTGCTTCACATATATATCAGCTCATACTCCTTCCACGTTCCAACTTTATATATTTTAATTTTTCAAAAATTCTGGATTGCAACTTGTGAGCTTCGACAGTTCTAGTGAACAAAGGTTCATAGTCATATCCAAATATGTTGTGCTCGAAAGGTCTAAATATGCATTTATTCTCAGTTATACTTGTTTTCTTTGTTTGACAGTTGGAGGCATTCTGACAGCAGATTCTTCTCTGGGTTAGTTCATTGGGCAGCTGACTCATGGGGTTCAATTGAAATACCTGTAGTGGGACAGGTAAGTTTGATTGTCTGTATTACGAATGGTAAAAAGCCTATGCTTAAAGGTATAGACCAGTTTTAAAAACGCCCCCCTCTCAAAAAACGAAATGGAAGCTCTTATTACCAATCATGTGAAAGAACACTTTTTTGATAATATTAGTAATGTTACAAATTTTGCCGGGAAACCGTTCTACTGATTGATATATTTGGTAAATTATCATATCTATCCAGCCTGGATAGAAATTGTGAATGCACTTCAACATTGAACATTTGGACATATATTTCTGCTTTTTTTTTGCGAAGTTAGGTTACAGTATTGCCATCTAAACCTCTGAAGGCAATATTTAAAGAATATCGAATGGATATTTTGCACCCAAAACCCTGAGCATTCCAGCCAGGCGTCATTTTTACAAGCGCACACCTGCTAATCTAAGCACATTAGCTATCGCATCCTACCGGGGTACCCATTAACACTTGGGTGGAGAGTGGTAAATGTAGATCAATGTCTTGCCGAAGGACATTAGTATGGTCTTCAGTTTTGGCGGGGTGTTTTTTTTTCTTCATCAATGCAGGGAAAGAGCATTGGGGTAGTACATGGCACTGGTTTTTTAACATATACCAAATGTGTCCACAATAGGGTCTGAAATGAAATCATGTTTACTCACTTCAAACATGTATTTTTAGGATCAGGACTATTCATATTTTGAGAAATGCAAATTTTGGACCTTAATCTATCTCCTTTTATTCACCAGATATGAATACTTTGAGTTTTACAATTTTATTGTAAACTATAGCATATCTAATAACTGTGATATAAAACTCATTTGCTATTAACTTCATCAACAAATATGTTGGTCTTTAAGAATATGTTTCAGAGATTATTCATGCAAATTTTTGAGTTTCTATCTTGAAAAATACAGATTTTGTGTCCCTTGAAAGTGAAAAATAGCTCCAAATTAGAGTTTTGACAATAAAAAGTTTTTATTCATTAGGTAAAATGCTTTTTTCTTAGGTCAAACTGATTTTATTATAAACAACTGATGATATAAGTTAAATACATCCAAAAAAATGGGGGAACCAGTGCATTGCCTAATAATTTTGATATGTCACACACTGGTGTTTCGGACGTTACACACTGTTAACATCATAACTTATTCAAGTTAATTGCTTTTCTTTAGGTATTATTGACCTAAGTTACATTAATTGTTTGCAGAAAAATATTTCTTTAACATTTATTGAAAAACTTGTGTAGTTTTAATTAGTTTTGCACATACACCTAGTTTGTCTTCATCGACTACTCAATTTATGTAAGTATACTGTTCATTTCATGCAGGAACGTGTAGTTAAAAAGGCTTATGTGATCTAACAAAGTGAAATATGGAGCTAATAGCAATTGTAGTCATCACAACTCCTAGAAAATTTTGCAGGTTATGAACAACAGTGTACAATATATGCTATAGTTTGTTTCGGATGTTACAAGATGTGAACATTTCAATCAGATCATCAATTTATTCAAACTTTACAACATAGATGTTAATCGGCTTGCTTTGTACTTTGCCTAAAACTAGATCATGTAGTGTGTCATTCAATAATATCACTATCACATACATGTACAGTATGTACAGTGTAAGCAAAACATTACAAAAAATACTTTTAACAAATAAAAGTATATAAAAGTATCCCAGTCATTTAAGTAATAAGAAATATGGGAATCCTAATTCATTGTACATCCCGATATTCTTGCATAAATTTGAGGAAGTCACTATATCTTTAGGATCATGAAATGATCATTAACATGTACATTTGTTATGAGGGTCAAGCATTTGAAAAGTATTTGTACATAAGGCTATTACATTTGAGGGTAGTTCATCCAATGAAAGGATAAAATTATGAATTAATAATTTTGAAGAGGCTACACCTTATTTTCATGTTCATGCTTTAATTACCCCCACAAATTGGTAATCCATTTTCTTGTCATTTGGAAATTTGGCAGATCTACAGCTATGGCAACATTATGTTGTACAAGTTTCTATAATAGTATCGGATACTGATTACTGATTGATATTTTATAATGGAAGCCTTGTGCTCATCAATTGTACATGTATGCAACCAATGAGTGTGTCATGTAGTGTGCAAGCCAATTTCATAAAATTGCTTGATAAATTGTTATCATTATTAAGTGGTAAATGCCAATTCCAGTTTTGGATAATGGCAGTATCAATCCTTTCTACATAGATTAGTTACATGTATGAGTGCCCTTTTTAAAATGTATTTTCAGATGAAAATACATATTTTCATAAATTTTTTAGAAAAACATTTTAATTTGCTTGATTTTTATCAACTTTCATATACCTGTATCATATCCATGTCATGACCATGCACACTGGGTATTGCTTAAGTGGGTGATTTTTATTTTTGTAACCTACGAGATAGTGTAAATGACCATACAATCTTTGGTTATATGACATCATTTGGAACAACCTCTATAAAAATGAAAACCTCATGATTTGCAAACACACACCAATGTTTATAGCAAAAGGAGAGGTTGAACAAATGAAATTTGCTATTCTCACATCTATCATTGCCCCTCATTGAACTAGTTAAAGTATGAAAATGTCTGTTAACAGTTTAATGTAACGTCCGAAACGTGCTAACAGCATACCAGAAAATGCTGTTAAAGTGTCTGAATATTGTTATGAGTCACTTTTGTTGAGATTTTTTTCTGATAAATTACAATTAAGGATATACTGAAGCAGCCAGCCATGCCTTGCATCACAAAGTGTAGCTTCAATATTTTATGTTTTATAAGTCAATTTTGCAGAAAAAATTTAGATATTTTACGGATTATTGATTTTTGGCATCATATTTCTACACATTTTTATATTTAAATCTGAATAAAATCATCAAAATAGTGTTTTTAACAGGAGTGTCCATTGTGAAATGGTAACTTGCAGATATGATCGAAAATTAGGTGAAATTTGTCGACTTTGTGTTAACAATAAAATTGGTAACGTCCGAAACACCATTCTTGTGATTACAAAAAAATAATGGATTTGAAAGACCTGATTTGTGTTTTGACTTGTGTTTAAGACTTATAATAATTATTTCATAATGATTTATTCACTCTAGATACCTTAAAATATGGATTATTATCATTTATGGGTATTTTTTGTTTCGGACGTTACAACTGTTAAAGGAAATTGGTTTTAACTATAAAATATATTGTAGTAATGTATTGCAAATTCTTTGTTTTGGTGGGTTGCTGCAATGAGATGTTAACAAAATGTGATGATAGATATATCCTGCTGTTGATATATTTTCTGCTACTTCAACTTGAAAATTGTTCGGACGTTACAAAACTGTTTACGGAAAATGAGACCACTTTTTCAAATTTTGAGTATATTTCTAATATAAGCGCTACTATAATTAAATTATATTTTCTTTTAATATAATCAATTGGAGCAACTTATAAACTCACTCAAACCATATACGATCTCATTAATTTGTTGTTCTAGGGTTTAAATGAGGGTCTACATTGTTTACGGAAAATGTAACGTCCGAAACGCCATTTTCAATTGCACTTTTTCTATTAAAATAGGGAAGTTGATTCAGATTACTGTTAAGTTTCTTAAGATCCACTCATGCTCATTAATTATCAATAGAAAAAAAAACATATTGTTTGTGGCTATATATTTTTTTCAGCTCCGCCAAAATGGCATGTCAATTTTGTTACAAAATTCCGTAAACAATTTGCTGTTCAGGGATACCTCATGCGCATAAAGCAACGATGAAAATTTTTCGTTAAGCTATGGGAGGTTAACCTAGGTCCATGCTACTAGAAAAAGTTGTTACTGATTTCTAGTTCTTTATCTTTGGAAAGTTTCAGGCTCTCAAAGGGTCATTTAGGTATTTGGTCATAGTTAAAAAAACCAGTGCCACATGTCATGGAAAATTGGAAAAAGAACACTTTCGACCAAACCCAAAACTATATTTTATTGCTTTAATATTGTATTAGTAATTTGTTGATGTTATTGTGATGTTCATGATATTTATATCTCGAAATTCTTTATAAATGTTATTCCATAATGCTTGGAATCACCCATATTCATCGTATTACTGAATAATTTAAATGATAATGCAGCAATCACGAAAAGTGAGAAGGGGGCCACAATCATCCCAGTCTACCATACATCCCTTGTTTTATTAAAACTTGTTTGCTAACTTACATTTTTTATGAATTACTGAACGCCATATACATGTATATTTGTAAGAAAGGAATAATTATATGAAAGACTATGTGCCTGTTTGGTGGAATAAGTCTCATGAGACATCAATATTGTTACATGTACCATCAATTATGCTGTTTCAGAAGTTAAATCTTTTTGTCATTTTTCCACTTGAGTATTGTTGCATAGAAGCAACTGTGCCCTACACGTATTGTCAGAAGTCTGCATGTACATGTGGTCTCCATCATATTTGATTGGTCTCGATGTTTGTAGTACTTTGTATTTTGTTTCCCTGTGTACATGTACAGGCTTTCATCAGACCATTCAGGGAAGCACCACATTGACCCTACTGCCATCACCCGGCACGACGTCATCGAGACCAACGGCGACAACTGCATGATGTCTCTGATCGGCCTCATCCCGCAGACCTTTCATCCTCTTCAGCAGCTCCACGGAGACCATCCAGCAGCACTACGCCTGGCACTGCTTCTTCCTCCTGCTCGCCATCTTTGTCACACTGACCAACCAGTTCCACAAGTGGTCCCACACCTACTTTGGGCTTCCCGCCTGGGTCCAGT
>NW_022145614.1:12011546-12091546 GCF_000002235.5 Strongylocentrotus purpuratus
TGGAAAATATATATCACAACTGCATATTCTGAGATTTTCGTGGTCGCAGCTACCGTTAAACGGCCATAGCCGCTATTTGAAATTTACCAAAATATTACTGGGAGCACCAGTAATAGGAGCACCAGTAAATTTTGTAATTCAATTTTTCTCGAATGCAGAAGTGTTCTAGGGGCAATTTTCTAGTGCCCCCTCTGCCACCGAAGATACGCCACTAACTGGGAAAACCCAAACACAATACATTAATCGAATGTTCATTTTGTAAGCAATCGTCGGCATTTCGTTAATTTCACGTGTGGAATTGGGCTGGGACAAACAAAATCTTCGTAAATCTTCAACCAGTGTAATGAGAAGACAATTTAAATAATTGCAATTTATCCAAGGAAGCATTACATTTTCTTTTTTAAAGAAGAAAATTGTTTGAAACTGTTATGAAAATACCTGAAAAGAGGAAATCATGCTAATTCACTAACATAGAAAGAATGAACAAAATGATCGCATCTAATGAACCTGTGAGGTATACACTATACGCCTACGCATGTGAAAATCCCCAGTCTTCTTGAAATACATATTCATACACGTCGTCTGAAAAAGAACAAACGATATGTTCCCAATTCATTGTTGACGTGGCGAGTTTCAATATTTGGGTCACGGTTATTAACCTGACAGATGGCAACGGTTTACGTTTTGTAGGTTGGAACTTTCCATATTCCGTGCTTTATTTACAAGCGCATGATATCTCTCTTCATGGATCTCATAATAATTACTTCTCTACTAATAACTTAACCAAAGAATGTCTAT
This sequence comes from Strongylocentrotus purpuratus, assembly GCF_000002235.5. Lineage (NCBI taxonomy): Eukaryota > Metazoa > Echinodermata > Echinoidea > Camarodonta > Strongylocentrotidae > Strongylocentrotus > Strongylocentrotus purpuratus. The sequence goes on from NW_022145614.1 coordinate 12,012,345, forward strand.
AACATTGAGATATCAGTCAACCGATAGCTTCTAATGATATAACTCATCATTTAGGTCTCCATTAAGAAATCATATAGACATGATACAAGAATGTTAGCATGACCACCCCTGTACTATAGATAACGTTCATATCTTCTCAGAATGTTATTGAATACACTATAAGGATTCATAAAAATTGATAAATAAAGTTCCGAGAAGGTTTACACTTCATGTATACAGTACTAATTGTCACATTGTCAAGCATTTCATGAAAAGAGGCAAGAAAATATCATTCCAACTTTATGGGTTACACTGTATATTCGCCATTTATACTGCTACAGGCAGGGGCGTAAATCCGTACCGAGGAGTGGGGGGATGATCGGCGATAGCCATCACATACTACACGCCAGGCGCGTACGCAGGATTTTAACATTTATAAATCGGGCCGAAATTTCGCAACGACTCAGCCGACCGCTGAATAAGCGGGGGGGGGGGGGGGGGGTAAGAGGACACTTTTTTTTTTTTGGTTTCCAAAAAATCGCAACGATTCAGCCGACCGCTGAATAAGCTTTTTTTTCAGGGGGGGGATGCAGGGGGGATGTTTGTACAGGCCACCCCCTACTTCAGGCCAGGGGGGATGCAGCCCCCCCCCCCGGGATCTACGCCCCTGGCTACAGGTATACACCCAGATACAGTGACTTTTAGTATCATTAGCATTTTTTAAAAAACACATGTTGGCTTCTTCCTCCATATTCCATACCAATTTAAAAATAAAAATTCCATGCCATACACACCGATACAGAATTGCAGCATAAGACCAAACCTACACTGCTTTCGATATACACACAAATGTGGGAATTCCCATAGCGCGGGGGACAAGCGTGACAATGACAATGCTTTTTTTTCATTTCATTTAACGGCCCATTCTGGGGCATGGAAGAATTACAATTGAATAGTACAAATAGAATGTTCAACAATGATATTCATATTTGCACACAGAACGAGAGCGGACGAGCGTCATGTTGCAAACCTAGTCTCCCCCAAGCCCCTTGTGTTTTCACATAGATTGATTTGATTGATCGATTGGTTGATTTCATTCATATTTTATTCAAAAATAACAAACCATGATACATGTTACAAAACATTGACATTTCTTAAGATAAAAGATGTGTGGAAGTAAAAATCCGGAATCATAGTAATTAATAACATGAAGAAAAAAAGAAAAGCTCTGTAAATCATTAAATACGCGGAAATGAAAGTGAACCTACTTAAAAGCTAGACTTGTTGCGTGTAGGTTCACTGATTTAAACTACCGACCTATATAGGGACTTTTAGATGTGGACGTCGACATAGTGGACTGCTACGTGTGACATACTGTTAAGGCAATGTGACAAGAGTGAGAATGCTGCACATAGCAAATATATATTTTAAAGTGAAATACAAATACCTTACACCTTATATTACAATCCAACATGGCGAGTGCCATATACGCCATGTACACGTAGTGCACTTACAAATTGTATTGATAATTCAAGTAAGATTACAGAAAGGACTACTTGCAGGAATTAAGCTCAATATAAGATATCTTTGAGAATGGAGTGTACGTGAAATGATTGACAAAACATTATATTTCTAACAGCTCAGTAGGGCCTACTGCTGCCTGTATTGTGTGGTACCCCAAAAGCATGGATGCAAAGGGGTCTCCACGAAAGGGTTCCCTCACAAAACGATCCTGTAATATGATTAAGAGGGATTACAAGAAGTTCATCCAAAAAAATGCAATATACCAAGCAACGCCAAAGAAATGCCACACAATGTTGTGCAAAAACCAATGATACCGATTGAAGTTGATGAGCATGTAACTATTATGTGGACAAAATTGTGAATATCTTATCCCACATTTCTCGATTTAAAGTTAATATGATAATGATTACCCTCTTTTTCGTATTCAATGAAGACATAAAAACAACACATTTCAATTCTTCATGCACAAAACATTTGTGAAATATAAACGTGTCAGGCATTTCATAATGTAATTGATAAATTTAATAAGAAGTACCACATAGTCTCAAATAATATAATAAATCAACAATTTCAATAATTTCAAGATATTTAACGCTATATATTACTACTATAACACCGTTCTTTGGATTAGGTTGATGACGTACCTAGTACCCACATAGCCCTGGGCATATTCAAGAAGCTGTGCAACGTCTTCGAGTGGGGAAAGGAGGGTGAACCAGCTACAAAAGAGCTACCAGATGTTGAGTTCATCCATCCAAAGGTGGGTCTGATCCCCTCCTCCAAGACCTTAGACATATTCTACAATCATTATGTTACCAGACAGCAGTACCACGGAGGTGCATTCGTGAGCAATCGTGTGGAGTGCGACTGTAATCCTAGTGTACGGTCGCCCGCACCCCACCGTCAGTACGGGGTATGATTATTGTATATTGTGCAGCAGTTTGCCGTGAATCCCGTGAGAAAGCGTATATTATAAGCCTTCATTTCTAGCAAAATACTCCCAAAAAGATTAAAAAATTGACACGAAACAGATAAGAAACATAACGACTTTTTAAATCATGACCATTATTTGAACAATTGATGAAGATTTAGTCGATCGTTGGTATGTTTTAGTAGAGTAGTCCTATCTCCACTCCGGAGTTACGGGTCAAAGTCTGCATATGATTCTGTCATTTGCCGCGGGCCTCTCCAGCCCACACTTAGGTGCATTACTATCCTGGCTGTGTATTACAATATGTGCTATTGATTCTCAACATTTCAAACACCACTGTACAAAACTCAACTAATTTCACTCAAAATCGGTACTTTAGTGACAATTGATGACACCTAATTAGCAGTAAAATACAACAAATTCAACTTTCCGATGTTAGAAAGAATAAAAATTCAAATTGTAAGTCCACTGTCAAACTTGCCGATCAACCACATCGGCAGGATTGCGTGCATTTGTGTGTTATTAGTGGATTGACTATAAATGCTGCCTATTAACACGTAGTGCAGTGCTAAAGGTCAATACGCATTAGCGTTGACTCTCTATATTGCTGGAGTACTCCAGCCATGGAGACGCCTGCGGGTGAGACGGAGTTCCGCTAGTTATGGAAAGCACAACGTTTTGAGCATATCAAAAGACTTCCGGGTGCAAGATTTTCTACAGACACGTATGAGGCGCAAACAAATTGGGTGTGAAAATCTGTCATTGAAACGCACGTTGTAAGGGTGCATTTTCTGAGGGGCTTCGAGTGCTCTTGCAGTATATATAGGGGACTCGGGTAAGGTCTCATGAAAGTGGTGAAGTGTGACGTCATCAAAAAAAAATCTATTTTTGGAATTTTTTCATTTTTCTTCATTTTCCGAAAGATCATTTCCGAAAGAGCATTGTTGATGCTCTTTCGGGAAAAGAAGAAATTCCAAAAATAGATATTTATGATGTCACAACTTTTGCATCATATGGTATGTACATTCAGTCATCAACTCCAAACCATTTGCCGGTTGTCGGCCAGCGCCCCGACATGATAAAATTTAGTTGACTTGCGTGTTGGAAGAGGCAACAAAGAAGAGGGTTGTCACGGGCCTCTCCTGCCATGGAACGGCTGGGGTTGTGCCGGAGCCCCGCTAAGAGGTGGAAAGCCCAATGTCGTCGGCCAGCGCTAAAGGCTCGAGCAGGTACAGCAGGGGTGTTGGCGGTTGTCGGCCATCGCAACTCCGAATCATTTGCCGCTGTCGGCCAGCGCCCCAAATTGACTAAAAGGCTCGAGCAGGGACAGCAGGGATGTTGGCGGTTGTCGTCCATCGCAACTCCAAATCATTTGCCGCTATCGGCCTTTGCCCCGACTTGACTAAAAGGCTTAAGCAGGGACAGCAGGGGTGTTGGCGGCTGTCGGCCAACGCAACTCTCCAACCCCAACAGGACAGAAAGGAATCTTTTGGAACTTATCAACTCCAAGAGGGTCTCTCAGTGACTGCCTGTATAAAACAGATCGCACTAGCTCAGCAGCTCACACTTATCAAGTCCAAACCATTTGCCGGTGTCTGGCGCAACTCCAAACTATTTGCCGCTGTCGGCCTTTGCCCCGACTTGACTAAAAGGCTTCCAACCCCAACAGGCCAGGAAGGGATCTTTTGGATCTTCCCAACTCCAAGAAGGTCTCTCAGTGACTGCCTGTATAAAAGCAGTAGCTCAGCAGCTCACAATTATCAACTCCAAACCATTTGCCGATGTCGCACAGCGCCCCGACGATTTGGCAAGAAACTTTGAACCAGGGACGACAGCAGGGGTTTTCCCAAGAGGATCTCGTCAGTGACCTTGCCCAGTCTGTATAAAACAGAGCGCACTAGCTCAGCAGCTCACAATTATCAAGTCCAAACCATTTGCCGGTGTCTGGCGCAACTCCAAACTATTTGCCGCTGTCGGCCTTTGCCCCGACTTGAATAAAAGGCTTCAAAACCCCAACAGGCCAGGAAGGGATCTTTTGGATCTTCCCAACTCCAAGAAGGTCTCTCAGTGACTGCCTGTATAAAAGCAGTAGCTCAGCAGCTCACAGTTATCAACTCCAAACCATTTGCCGATGTCGCACAGCGCCCCGACGATTTGGCAAGAAACTTTGAACCATGGACGACAGCAGGGGTTTCCCAAGAGGATCTCGTCAGTGACCTTGCCCAGTCTGTATAAATAGATCGCACTAGCTCAGCAGCTCACAATTATCAACTCCAAACCATTTGCCGATGTCGCATTTTCCATCGCAACTCCAAACTATTTGCGGCTGTCGGCCTTTGCCCCGACTTGAGTTAAAGGCTTCCAACCCCAACAGGCCAGGAAGGTATCTTTTGGAACTTCCCAACTCCAAGAGGGTCTCTCAGTGACTGCCTGTATAAAACAGATCGCACTAGCTCAGCAGCTCACAATTATCAACTCCAAACCATTTGCCGGTGTAGTCGTCCAGCGCAACTCCAATACATTTGCCGCTGCCGGCCAGCGCCCCGACGATTTGGCAAGAAACCTTGAACCAGGGACAGCAGGGGTGTTCCCAAAGAGGGTCTGGTCAGTGACCTTGCCCAGTCTGTATAAAACAGAGCGCACTAGCTCAACAGCTCATAATTATCAACTCCAAACCATTTGTCGGTGTCGTCTTCCAGCGCAACTCCAAACCATTTGCCGTTGTCGGCCAGCGCCCCGACTTGACAAAAAAAATCTTGAGCAGGGACAGCAACGGTGTTGGCGGTTGTCGGCCATCGCAACTCCATACCATTTGCCGTTGGCGGCCAGCACGAGTCTTGTGGAACTTGCCTACAGGGGATCTTTATTGACCTTACCCAGCCGGTATAAAAGAGAGGGCATTAGCTCAGCAGATCACAAATATTAACTCCAAACCGTGTTGTCTGCTGAAGTTCCTGTTAAAAAACAAGCAAAAATCATCCACCGAATATAAGTTCCTCGCAGTAACGGTTTCTGCTGTCCGACGGGCGGTCACTGCAATCAGCATGGGGCAGCTAGAGGAACCGATGGACTTTAATGATACACAATTTAATCCAGCTGAAATTCCAATGGAGACGGAAGATTCCCAAGAGGATACAGAGGAGGATATGGACATAGACGCGGCGCAAAGTCTAAGCTGTACACAGTTGTTGGTCAATACTACGGAGGTGAATTGTAGTAGTGTCAAAATTGTTTTTGGAGCCCATACACAAGATGTAAGGACACAGTACACAGTGGGAGTAACTACATGCTAGCCAGCTCCCATCAAAGTTATGGAATCCAGATTTACCGACTGATAGACTTAAACCAGACTAGCCACCGCTACAAGAGCCAAACGCAACGTTCAAGTTGGTGACTTGGTGCTATTGGTAGACCAGATGATGCTTAGTAACTACTGGTTGCCGGGGAGAGTGAGGCGTATGCTATCAGATACAGAGGGCTTCGTTCGCAGAGTTAAAGTGAAGACAAAACTATATAGGTCCATGTTTTCATTAGGCCTATCAGCAAGCTATACTTTCTCTTGGAAGAGACGTTTGAGCACCGCATGTGGTGAAGTTTTATCGTGTATTATTTGTATATCATGATATGTGGTGCGAGTCAAGCTCGATCGCCACTTATAGAGTGATGTTTTGATTTGGATCCATAAAGCTGAATCATAATCTATAAGCATAATCTATATCTTTCAGCTTTGTGGATCACATGTGAAAAGGTGAATACTTTGCAAGAAACTAGTATATTATGATTAAAACTGAGTACATGGTAAATATTTCATAGCTCGATCATTTTGGTGTTTACCGTTAAAGTAATTAAGGGTGTACACAGGTTTTGCCTCCGAAAATTTGAAAATCACGCCGGCCGATATTTCGCACAGTGGGGGGGGGGGGGGGGGTGTATGAGCAGTTTGAGCACTAATGTTTTGTTAATGTCCCCACAAATGTGATCGCACCGCCCCCCCCCCCCCCCCCCCCTCATTGAGCACCAGGGGAGGGGCCCGTCTTGTTTTCCCCAGGGGAGGGGGTCCCCAGGATCCGCCACTGGGTGTACAATTTAGGTACATTGAAACAAATATGAAAATAAACTGAAACTGAACTGAACTGAAACTGAGATAGAGCAGTGATGAGTGTGGTTATGCACTCAACTCATGATAGAGGGCAAATGAATTGCTATACTGAAATCTAGTCGATATGCAGATATGCTATTGATTTTGGTAATGAATATGTATATAAGCTTTTATGTGTACAACAAAAAATAAATATATGAAAAAGTCACAAAAGAATTTCCAAAATGCATTATTGAGCTTCCGGATTTAGAACATGATATCGGTTGTTAGTGGCTAGTTTAATAGTGTTGACAGTGAATTGTATGAATGTACTAACGTTTGTGAGTGGGTGCGCCGTACCGTGGAGTTGTACGAGAGGGCAATGCTGGGCTGTACTTAATGTTTTTCCATTTTTTCTTTTCCATTGGGTTTTTTTCCCCAGAAGACTGGCCGACTTACCATGGCGGCCATTGAATTTTGCGGGACGGGGAAAGGGGACGACCTTGAGATTATTTTGCGTACTTAATCTTTTTTTGAAGTTTTTCTTTTCCATTCGGTTATCCACGGGAGACTGAAAGACTGCACCATGATGGCTGATGAACTGTGTGGGGCAGGTTAGGGGGAATGGCCTTGAGATTATTTTGCGTACTTAATCTTTTTTCAAGTTTTTCATTTCCATTGAGTTTTTCCCAGTGAGACTGGCCGACTGCACAATGATGGCTGATGAACTGTCTGGGACGGCGGGGGGGGGGGGGAGGGGGGGGAGGGGGGTCTGATGGTCTGATGAACTGTGTGGGGCAGGGGGGACGGCCTTGAGATACTTTTGCGTTGAGATTACCTTGCGTACTTAATCTTTTTTCAAGTTTTCATTTCCATTGAGTTTTTCCAGGTGAGACTGGCCGACTGCACCATGATGGCTGATGAACTGTGTGGGGCATGAAGGGGGGGGGGGACGACCTTGAGATTATTTTGCGTACTTAATCTTTTTTTAAAGTTTTTCTTTTCCATTGGGTTATCCACGGGAGACTGAACGACTGCACCATGATGGCTGATGAACTGTGTGTGACAGGTTAGGGGGAATGGCCTTGAGATTATTTTGCGTACTTAATCTTTTTTTTAAAGTTTTTCTTTTTCGTTGGGTTATCCACGGGAGACTGAAAGACTGCACCATGATGGCTGATGAACTGTGTGGGGCAGGGGGGCGACCTTGAGATTATTTTGCGTACTTAATCTTTTTTTTTAAGTTTTTCTTTTCCACGCGTTATGGATAGCGGTCCTTATGAATGGCGGTCCTTATGAATGGCGGTCTTTATGAATGGCGGTCCTTATGAATAGAGGTCCTTATAGATAGCGAGCTTGACCCCTTATTCCTAAGCCGTTGCAAGACTGAGTACAGTGATCATTGTATATGTTATATATTGTTCATGTATACCAACTAAATTGACCTCTAAAATGATGCAACACAATACTAGCTGAATCTCGTATTGCTGAAAACCACTGAAACAAGACAACGTAAGAACTTTAGCTAAAGTACTTGGGACTATAATTATACTCAATAATGTTGCATCAGGATTTGGTCGAAAGTTGTAAGCAATTTCTAGTCCTCTTCGGAATATGTGTATAAGATCTATAGCAATAAATGGGAATTACTAACTTTCCACGTGGGCATTATTGGAACTTATATCACAAATCACTTTTGTCTTTACCAAGATTTCAATCCTCCTTTTAACCCTCTCAGGACTAAATTTGATTTTAGGGCTAATTTGGTCAGACTTGGTGTTCATATTGGTTCAAAAATAACTTTTTCGTTTATTGCTACATTAAAAAAATCAAATATAATTCATTTGAAAGCAATAGGCCTATAAATGGGCGAGAATCTTGTCAAAAAGTTTTTTAAATGAAAATTTTGATCGAAATTTTGATTTTGAATTTTGATTTGATTTTGAACAATGATTTTGAATCTCTCAACGTGTTGCAATTTTGAAGATTTTAAAGGGGGTGTAGCATGGCAAATAACGCCATCTGCGACTTCTTTTGGACAACTGCACGTAAGCGAATGAACTTGATTATCGGTCAACGCGCGCTATAGCGTTCGCGAAACAGACCGAAGTTCTCCTCACGCTTCGGTTTTGCGTATGGTGCACGCACATAAATACTGCGGTCGCGTCGTCCGTAGTCGTATTATACCCGATCGGTCCCGAGTCAGGCCACAGCCACAATCATGCAAACGAGGATTTCTTCTGAAGCAAAAATTAACCCTAAATAGGAATTTCGCGTATTTTTTACCGAATTCTCACCCTAAACGAGTATTTCAAAAACGGGTACTCCTAAACAAGTACTGTAATATTGTAACCCCTTGAACATTTTGAAGTGCGATACAGATTACCATTTAAGTGGTTGACAATGTATCAAGGGTGTCGATTTGTATCCGTGGTTGGGGGGATGATAAGTGCCAAAATATTTTCGGCAATGAAAAAAGCAATCAAGAGGTAGAAGCGTGTGGCAAGTTGCACCCCTCCCAAGCGCGTAGCCAGGATTTCATTTAAGGGGGCGGTAGTGAGCACGCGAAGCGCGGTTTCTAGGGGGTTGCTTGCAGGGAGGGGGAGTTCCCCCCCGCGTAGCGCGGAAGCTCTGACGTTTCATTAGATTATTAAAGACAGAAGACGATTCGATGTACCATTCTCAACTCTTAATCCTTGCTTGAATCAAGTTCCCCTTCCTCCGCGGATAGCGCGGAAGCTCTGACGTTACATCAGATTATTAAAGAAAAGAGACGATTCGATGTACCATTTTCGACTCTCAATCCTTAATGTTTGAATCAAGTTCCCCTTCCCCTTCTCACGTTTCATTAGATTATTAAAGAAAGAAGACGATCCTATGTACCATTCTCGTCTCTTAATCCTTGTCTGAATTCATTTTCGACCATTCCTGCGCGAAGCGCGGAAGCTTTCACATTAGAGAAAGAAGACGATTTGTTGTATCGTGTCCTTCATGAATTCAGTTTCACTAAATTATAAGAGAAAGGAGACGATTCGTTGGACCGTTCTCGACTCTTAATCCTTGTTTGAATCAAGTTCCGCTTCCACCGCGCGTAGCGCGGAAGCTCTGACGTTTCATCAGATTATTAAAGAAAGAAGACGATTCGATGTACCATTCTCGACTCTTTATCCTTAATGTTTGAATCAAATTCCCCCTTCCCCGCGCGTAGCGCGGAAGCTCTGATGTTTCATTAGATGATTAAAGAAAGAAGACGATCCTATGTACCATTCTCGACTCTTAATCCTTGTCTGAATTCATTTTCGCCCATTCCTGCGCGAAGCGCGGAAGCTTTCACATTAGTGAAAGAAGACGATTTGTCGTATCGTGTCCTTCATGAACTCAGTTTCCCCCCAACCGCGCGAAGCGCGGAAGCTTTAACGTTTCAATAAACTATTACTCTTAATCCTTGTCTGTATTCATTTTCGCCCATTCCGCGCTTAGCGCGGAAGCTTTCACGTTTCATTAAATTATTCGTAAAAGAAGACGCTTCGTTGTATCGTGTACTTAGACGTTTTATTTGATTTTTACGCTTAATCCACGTCTGAATTCAGTTGCCCCCTAACAGCTTTGCCCTTTTCACTGAATTATTAGAGAAAGAAGACGATTCGTTGTACTGTTCTCTATATTAATCCTTGTCTGAATTCAGTTTCCCCACTGAAAATAATTTGTGTTACAAATAAGTTGTGACATAATAATCTTTTTTCAAAAATGAAAAATCTTTTAGGAAATATCAGGAAATAAAATGAGTGAGAAAAAAATAAAAATAAAGATACAATGACGTGAATTTTAAAAAGGGTGAACGGAAACAACATAACAACTAGAGAACTATTTTATAAGTCATACTAATGTCCGAAAATCTTTCTCCTTGTCTCCGATCTCATCACGAAATCGTCACAGAGTTCATCTATGTTTACACTGTCCAGGATTGTCAGATGTGCATTGCAGATTGCTATTTTTGCGCTTCGCGCTTAACATTTAGCTCGTTGCTTTTCGACACTGCGTCTTTGCATTTGGCGCACTGCATTTCTATGATGCTGTTGATTAAACAAATTTAATAAATTCATCAATTCCTGATGAAGCCGTATGAGCGAGAATTCAATTTATTCTTGTCTTATATACGGTTGTCTTATTTACTTCGTATATATGTATGTATTATGAAAATGAGATAGCAAAATGTGTATATTGATGGTCATATTGCGAGTAATAACCATTAACTACTCTCATCGGGCTCTCATCCTTAATTTTTCTCTTCATTTTTTTTTTTTTTTTTGATGGTGAATTATTGGGGGGATGATTGTACAGGCCATCCCCCCACCTGAAATATTGGGGGGGGGGATATATCCCCCCATTTATTTCAATAGGGAAGCAATAATATCAACCTGTACACACTTCACACATCATAAATCCTTTCTTTGAAGTCCTTTGGCGGGTGGAAGCAGACGGCGGCCGGTAGCCTCGCCAAAGGGCAATTATTACCCTTTTTTCTTCTTCCAAGGTCTGGCTCTGAGGGCAAGTACCCCTTAACGAGTATACCGGTGCGTACAGCAGAATTTTGAACCATTTTGAAAAAGGTACCCTTTTTCATGAAAGTGGCCAAAAATTGACGTTTTTGAACCCCTTAATGCGCCAACGACAGACCCCGTCCAATCTCCAAAAACACCCCTTTACACGCGTTTTCTTGGTTACGCATGCTTACAGTATATATATTTGACCGAGACCCCCAGTAGTTTTGTTCTTTCTACTTATTAATCTGGCCTATTTTTTAGGGCTCTGAATTTAAAAAAAAAAGGAGTCAAACCTAAAAATGTGGAAGGGTTTTCGCGAAAGGGTTTAAGTTTGACCCGGGTGTCATACCTTTGGCTATTTCTGCGACCCCGAAGCCAATGATGACGATGAGTCTAAGGACCTTACAAATCGTCAGCAGAATATTCAGACCACGAGTCAGGGGGATACTAAAACAGTTGACGATTGAAGTCAAACCTTTGGAGAAAATACTTGTCATCATAGTTATCAAAGTAGATTATAAGTGACCCATGATTACCATATAAGTGAGAGCACTGTGATATAATTATAGGTTAAGGCCCTTGATTTTCACACGCACTTCCATGAGTGGGGTTCGATCATAGGGTTCGATCTTGGCTTGCTCACCAGTGCTTATACATACAATTACGTTAGACACCACACTTCACCACACACAATAAACCGTCTCAACCCCGGTGTATTATTTTGGAACCTGGCAATGCTGGGATAATAATAATTGCATGATCCCTACTGGGAAGATCAATATACCTGATGATGATACACTGGGTAAATGAAACCATTTTGTTTTCATCATCATATCTCCATACCAACATCGAAAATATAGAAGATAGTCCGATGGATAGAAACAGAAGGAGAAGTACACTCCAGCCAGAAAATATTTGTTGTTGATGCAGCACATAAATATTATTACTTACATTTTGCGAGCCTTAATCAAATATGCTGCTTGTTCGTATAAGTATGGATGTAATATTCCGATAAAGAGAAAAAGGACCTATTGTGCTTCCCTGTGGGAAGTCGGGAAGAAGTGCAATCATTAACTGGGACAAGCTTTATTTTCTTATGGAAAATGATTTCCGTTACCCGTAAATTTTCAGTTTTTTCCAGAGTTGGCTTCTGGTTGTCGGTGTGGCTCGTATGTCCAGCAAACATAAATTACTCGTGGACAGAATTCGTTAAAGCTATGTAGGCCTACTTACATAAGAGGCTGGCAGCCATGAGGGTTGTGATCTTGTAGGATACTTCACAATCTGGAAAGAAAGGCAGGACAATGTAATAAGATGCAGCTAATGCTAACACAGTGTTGCTGCCACTGAATGAGGCCACGATCTGCGTATACATCCTCAGAAACGCAGGAATGGGACCAAAGGACATCAGCAGGTAGGAGTAGTCCCCTCCGGAGACGGGAAACGAGGTGGCCAGCTCCGCATAGCTCAAGGCGCCAAGCGTCGAGAGCAACCCGCAGAATACCCACATAATGAGAGACCATCCGATGGAGCCGGTATAGCGAAGGATTCCCGCCGGTGATATAAAGATTCCCGAACCGATGATGATCCCGACCGTCAAGGCGATGCCGTCGATGACGGTTAGTTGACGTCGGAGGTAGACTTTCTCCCCATTTCCCCTTTTTTCATCATTATCACCGCTTTGAGAATTTGCCGGATTATGCATCGGTTGCGCCATACTGTTCTCAAATGCAACGCAGGTTTATTGTTCAATTCACTACAGAATTATTGTTCACTACTTGGATGAAAAAAATGAACCTTCAATTTTTTAAGCGTACATCCGAAAGATGTATTAAAGGCTAAGGATTAGATTTTGGGAACACGACTGCGGTCCTCCCGACCCTTCTTGAGTGAGGGGGGGGGGCGGGACTAAACCCAAAAGAACCTAATTAGCCTGGAATGACCTAGCCTGATTTATATTATTATGATGTGTACCAAAGTATCAATAAAAGACTTTGAAGATGAAACTGACAATACATCAATAGGCCCGAAATGAATTTATAGATCGGCCTCGCAGCGAGTCTCACAAATATTTGATATTTGCACGCACAATAGTAAAAAAAATAAAAATAAAAAAAAAAAAAAAAAAAAAACTTTGTAGACATTTTATGGGAGGAGTGTTTGGTATCCAGAATTTTGTATTATACATGTATATTGTTATTTTATGTGCTAGTATGATGAAGAAAATACAAATTTGTTTTTTGAAGAATGAAATAAAATTAAAAATTAAGGATAAACAAAAAAGAGTGTGTGCGTGTGTTTCCTCTTGATTGATTTTATTTGTTTTTAACGTAGTTTAAAGGTGACCCAATTTACAAGCTGTGCTTCATGGGTAACCTTGTCCAGTGGCAGGTCCAGCCGGCGGCAGGAAGGGGGGGGGGATTCGTGAGAAAAAATTATGCGGCGAATCGGCCAGCCGGGGAATAAGCAGGGGGGTATAAAGAGCTCTTTTTATTTTGGGGGTCCAATTTTTGAGGAAATACTTGGCGGCGACACAGCCAGCCGGTAAAGAGCTGGGGGGGGGGGTAAGAGCACTATTTTTTTTCTTTGCCCAATTCGTTAGAAATATTTTGCAGCGAATCATCCATCCGGTAGATAAGCGGGGGGGGTAGAGAAGAAACACTTTATTTACCTGAAGGAGGGTCGCCCCCCACCCCCATGCCCCATGTATCCGCGCCTGGTCTTTTCTACTCGTTATCTGTAGATGTAGTTAAATACATTGTACATTTTTTAGTCTATGAGAGACCAAAAAAACGAAACCCTGTATCTTGAAGATGAAATAATGAAATGTGTCGCTATTTCAGTTATGCCTTTGAATAAAGACAATTTCGTATTACCATAGTACCAAAGTATCAATAAAAGATTGTGTAACGATGTAACGAACAAAACATCTCTCTGCTCTCTCTCTCTCTCTCTCTGCGGTCATAAACGAGTTTCTTAATTGTTAATTCCCAACTTTCTTGATCCCTGCAATACATATCAGAAATGTATCTCTTTTACGATATGGTTTGCTTTATATAATCCAAGTATATCCAATTATTAGTAGTAGTAATTAAAAAAGAAGGTGAAGTAAAAGAAGAAGAAGAAGAAGAAGAAGAAGAAGAAGAAGAGTTTGTAGAAGTAGTAGTAGTAGAAGTAGTAGTAGTAGTAATAGAAGAAGAAGAAGTTAGTAGTAGTAGTAGTAGTAGTAGTAGTAGTAGTAGTAGAAGTAGTAGTAGTAGTAGTAGTAGTAGTAGTAGTAGTAGATAGTTGCGGTTGTGTTTGTGTAGTAGTAATGGTAGTAGTAGTGGTAGTTGTATTATTGATGTTATTATTATCATTATATTTTTAAATGCGAATTCGTAGCGGGAAATGAGGCGCCCCTCTAATGTGTGTGTGTGTGTGGGGGGGGGGTAGTGGCAACTCCCGTGGTATACGCACGAACAAGGATTAACACATTCTATATCTCTTTCGACGAACTCACATACCATCCCGTCGCCCCCCCCCCCCCCCCCGCCCCCCCCCCCCCCCCACTCAGTGTTATTTAGGGTACGCATATGCGTGTTCCCTCCTTTTAAAAACACCCCCTAAGTCCGGTGTGTAAAGTCAATTTTGTGTATGTACGAGCCGGACTTTGGTGTGTGAAAAGTACCCCTTTACCGGACATGTTGGTAACACGCATGCGGTCATTCCGACCCTGGAGTGGGGGCGGGGGCGGGCATACCATGTACTACAGGTACTTGCATATTTTAGATGCCGTTGCCCCTCCCTCGAATCCTTGTTCCTTGTTCCCCGACCTCTCTCTTTATTCTAAAACAATGTTTAAGAGTTTACACAACCATGGTTAAAATTTCCCAACTTCTTCTTCCAAACATTAAATACTGCTTTAAGGTGATGAAGATAAACGCACTGATTGTGTGTGTGTGTGTGTGTGTGTGTGTGCGTGTGTGTGTGTGTGTGGAGAATTTCACATATCCTGTTATTCAACATTTTAAATGTTTGTTCTTGTTGTGCAGGTGCATAATATGCATGTGTGAGTAAAAACATTCTTGGATTTGTAGACATTACTTTTTAGAGTGTATACGGTAAACTTCTTTCCCGAATTTCTTTCCCAAACTGTTACTCGGATGACGACCCTTCAAACAGCCGATGTCGAAGACATTTCATTAGAACTCAATGTCTTTTTGTGGTACAACTGACTTGTACCTTAGATTAATGTTATAGAGACATAAGTTACTCGCTAAAAACGTTAAACCGAGGCCGGGCGACAAATACTAAATTGTCATGTTGATTTGTGAGTCTTATTTCAGGCGACTATAGGATGGGAGAATGGCTGTAAAAAATGTCTGTCCAAAAGTGGATACATGTATTTGTGTACTTGTTTTAAATAGAGAATAACTTTTGAATCAAACAAAAGATTTAAATCATTTGTTATATATATGTGTTATAATTGTTGTATCCAAACTAAAGGCCTCTCATTTTTTCTGGCATTCCGAAACATCTTTTTTTCCCGTCATTTTCTCTTGCAGTGGTATAGCGCCCTCTCATTCAATGTTTAGCTTTTGCCATCAATTTTAAGCATCTACTGTGCTGGTCGTTCCATGTCTGCAACTTTTCTATTTATTAATGTGTTGTTGTTTTTTCGTTTTTGTAGGAGAAGGTGTGGGGTTGCACATTTGTCAAAATAACTAAAGCTAACTCTAGCTATATTTAATAATATAGATACGGAAATTAGCAAAATTAAGATAGAAATGAACAGTGAGGGATAGAGTGATTGAGACAACGTTGACTAATATTTCGATCGGTAGGGGGGTGTAGTGTGCACTTTTTTCTTTCTTTTTTTAATTGAGGGGAGTTTAACCCCAAACCCATCCCCCCCCCCCTTGCGTACGCCTCTGGCATAATGGGCAGAAATGAGGAGAAGAAAACCTGGAAAATCATGTAATTTCAGGAACATTTGTAAATCACTGGTATCGGATAAAAAGTAAGAAGTTGAATTTTATTTCGGGGGTCAAAGGCCCCCCCCCCCCATCAGTACGCCAGTGATCTGCTTTGAATTAGTTAGCAACAGTGCTTTCTGTTTGTATATCTCTATTCACTATTTATCTCTATTGTGTTTTGTTGTGTCTTTTATAACAGCGATACCACTAAAAGTTTGTCGAGTGTAACGCGATATGCACCAGTTATTTGACAAACAATTTGACTTTGTTTTGTTGAGATTTCTCACTTAGCATACCTCTTTATATTCTTTTCTTTTCTGGTTTATTTACTTTGTCTTTAAAAAAGGAAATTCCTATAGGTCAGGGTTTGATTTCAAGGATTATTTGAATTTGAATTCGAATTCATATCATAAAGGAACGATGAGAGAACAAGCTATACAGAGCAAAGTCCGGAATGTCTGTAGACTGTTCATGAAGGTGAGATGGCCGTACCTTAATCTCTAATCTTATTATTTTGACAAAATTAAGCTCAAAGCAAATTTCTGAAATAATGATAATTATGATGTGCATTACCCTTCCCCTGCTTCCCACCCCCCCCCCCCCCATTCGATTGTGGGGAGGGGGTCCTCAATGCCCCTACACTGCCCATCACTCTCTGAAGGGACCGAGAAGTGAGTACTTTTCAAAATTTCAGAGTTACACCTTTAACATGCTGGATTAAACATTACACTTTTATAGTGTTGGATTCAGCATGTTTAAAGCGTTAACCATTCTTAAAAAAGATTTAAAATCTAAGTTATTAAGAGCGTAGTAGCTATACGCCCATTGTTGGTCAACAAACAATAATTATATCAGTGATACGTCCTGTAGGTTTTCAGTGACATAATAGGGACTTTTAGATTTGCACGACGAGAACGTGAACTGTGACGTCCTTTTAAGGGACTGACAGTGACGTCACATTGCCTTAAAGGATGTCACACGAGCAGTCCACGTTCTCGTCGTGCAAACCTAAAAGTCCCTAATATTCGATCGAGGCAAGTATATGTTATTTTCTTTATTACAACTATGGTGATGAGGAGGATGGTGATGGTGATAATCCTGATGATAATGATGATGCTGCTGCTGATCATGATGCTGATGACAATTAATTAGGAGGCGTAACTCAAACAAACAAAGCTACAATATACGGTTGGTCATCCTCAACTGGCCAATGGTGGCTGAAAGGTCACTTTCAAGAATGCTTCGCTGAATATAAAACCACAATTCTTTCAATACCTATATAGATAAATAAATACCGCAATTATTTCAATGGCAACTTACAACACGGGACAAAGCACTGTATAGTAGTTGTACCTTGACCTAAATTCTAATTGGAACTTTTACCCTGAAAACCGTAACCCTATAACTATCTTTTATGAAATATAAAGTGTTTGAATAATCTTGGGATTTAAATGAAGAGCCAACCTGAACGAAATTCCAATTTTTTAAAGAGCAAAACAAGTACTTAATCTAAAATCGACGAATTTTGTTTCACATACGGCGCAATTTTGGGGGGATAAAACTTTGGGTTACATTTAATTCGAACAAATTCAGGTTTTATGAGAGCACATAGGCCTACGATCGAAATCTACCCGGCAAGAAAGCTAAAACGATGACTCAAAGCCTAGATTGAAGAAGGAAAAAACTGTAAGGTAAATCAACAATTTACCGGAATCAAAAATAGCAACTTCTATTCTAAAATTTAGTTTTGTACGGCGATATGTTGTGGGGTAATACCTCGAATAAACATTAATTTATTTTTCCAAATGAAATTGTGACTAAAGACAAAACCAAAACAGAAAAATGCAAGGAGCTAATATAATGAGTGAAAAAGGTCGCTTGATGACAAGGCTCCCATGTTAGTTTCCTCATTTTTAAAATGCATAATAGGATGTATTTTGATGGCTAACTATTCAAACATGCCCTAACGCTTGAATGTTTTTGAAAAACAAACATTAATGAGATTTATGATGCGTACAAAGATATTGATAAATAAAAGGAAAACAAATTTTAAAAAATGTTTTGATATTTGCAGTCCTCGTGCTATGGAACAAGTGAATAAATAATTTAAAAATATTGGCAAAAAAAAATAGAAAAATAAATTAAGGCGTCAACTTGTTTAATTGTTAGGAAATTGAAATAAGTACGAAGCTATATTACAAAATGGGATTGGCGTACGTGTATAGGTGAGTAGTATATACAGGCAATCGCAATCTAATTCTGTTGATTTTCTCATTGAAATGCAAGCTATATTGTCCATCCGTGAAAGTCACGCAGTTTAATGGGCGACTTTCAACGCTGATCTCTTGCAATAGGATTCTTGGGCGTTTATTACGGATGTTTTTAATACTATGAACTCGTTCTCGTTGATCCTTTTATTTATAACAAAACCAACTAGAACAACTTATGTTGTCATCTGAGAATAACACGCACACGTTCGTATGACAAAAGAACAACCCGTATACATGTCCTGGGTCACTCGCCGCTCAACAGGAAGATTTGTTTATGTCCAAATCAGATCGAACAAACTAAACCCGAATTCAATATACGAACTATATAAATACCTTGAAGATTTTTGTTCAAAATCAAAAAGAAGGGAAGCGTATTGGTTAACCCAATTTATTTCTTGCCAGTCAGACATAAAAAGGAACTTGGAGAATTGTAAAGAAGTAATTGATACCTCTTCGAGTTCAAATAATATTTTGAAAGTTAAGCATCGTGAGACCTTTGTCGAAGATAAACAACGCAAAGCTGAATCATTTTAATGATTAGTTTTCTACCATCGGTCCAAATTTAGCACGATTTATACCAAATGCCCTCGAGTCTTTTAGTGATCTTCACAAACTAAGCCTAGGAAGATGTAAGTTGGTCTGGTGGTATGTCCATGGCACGGTCCGCTCTCTGTCTTCGCCTACAAACTGGCTCGGCAGACCCAGGTTCGAGATTGAATCACGTCTTTCGGATGGTGACGTTAAAGGTCGGTCATACCTGAGTGATACACGTCTGCAAAAACGTTAACAAATTATACACACACACGCGCGCACGCACACACACACACACACCCACGCACCCACACCCACACTCACACACGCACACGCGCGCACACACACACACACCCACACACCCACACCCACACTCACACATACAAAATCAAAAAAAGGTAACCAGATGGACAGTTTGAATGAAGGGAGAAATGAATGAATGCATGAAGAATGAAACAATTGAAATCGTTAATAATATTGAAAAAAATCAAATTCCTGGGTTTGACAGTGTTAACAACAGAACTGTTAAAAAATATTATTGTCAATGAAATTAACGTCTGTTACCGAACAATCAGCCCACCCCGGCCTTATTAGGGTTAATTCATATTCTTAACTTGTCAATCTTAAATGGTGTTGTTCCAGATAAAATGGAGATAGCTAAAAGGAAACGCACAAGAGTGTATTGATTGTAGACCTATTTGTGAAAATTTAAACGAAATCGGATAACACATAACAAAGTTAAGTTTTGTTGTGTGAAAGTAGTACTCTCTATACGTATGAGCATTTCATAATGGCTGAATAGGTTTAATAATGTCACCATGACGTATAGTTGCGGACAAATTTCTCATTTTAATTCAACATAACATGACTAAAATGTCTTTTTTTTCCAATCGTATAACTCAGGAGGGTCTTTTCTTTGGGAAAGAACTCCAATTATATGCTATCCATAATATATTTGAAGCAGTGCCGCAAGGGAGAAGGCACTTAAAAGAAAAACCTAAACTAATGATATTTGTGTACACGACAAACGGGGGAGTTGTCATTGACTACGTTACAATCCACTGCCCAACATGCATGCCAATTTGATATTCGATTAAATTTAGTGATGTCATGATTCAAAAATATTCATAACTCTTATTATTTGTCCGATTTATTTCAGAATTTCGCCAAGCCGTTTCTCTTATGTTCTGCTTTCATACCAATGAACTTATCACAAAGGTTGGATCGCCCTTTGACTTCTTTCTTTAATCAGGTTTATTAAACCGATGATATTCATACTTGCCATATCTTCATACTCTTTACATGACTACAAATCAAAAGGGGTTTAGATTCACAACACCGACACCACCACCACTACCACCACTAACAACAACAACAACAAAAAGGGAGAATGTGAGTTGGCCTATCGGTACTTATACTCGGCCAGCATGGTCAAGCTCTCTGTCTTCGCCTCCAAACTCAGACGGACCCCGATTCGAAACGGAGTCAAGTGCACGTCTTTTGGATGGTGACCTTACGACGTGTTATAAATCTCGGTTCCCATCAAGTTTCATCGATACACATATGTACAGCCCAATGACGTAGAACAAAAACGGGGCGTCAACTCATATTTTAATAGTGGAAATTACGCCAAAAATCACCATCAGCATCCAGCCAATGAATGTATATATCCCGGCCCCCCCACTCAAAGGTCGGAATGACCGCATGCGTGTTGCCAAAATGTCCGGTAAAGGGGTACTTTTCGTGCGACAAAGTCCGGCCCGAGAATTGTAAAAAAAGGGGTGTATTTGACTTTTCACCCGGAGATTTCTTTAAAAAGGGGGTTTTTCTTTTTTTCTCTCATCTCTTTGGACACCTGAGAAATTATTCCGAATTTAGGGGGGTAAAATGAGCATTTTTCCTGATTTAGGGGGGTCTCCAAGGCAGGAAAAGCCCGCGAAAAGCCCGCGAAAGGGGGGTTCGGAAATGTTGGCACTCCTCAGATAGGGGGTGCTTTCAAAAATAGGGTACGAGCATATGCGTACCCTAAATAACACTGAGTGGGGGGCCGGGGTATATATAAAGAAAGCATTGTTTCCTCTAAACTCTGTTAGCCTTTATGGACGCTGACCACTGTCCGAGTTCACGGCATGACGACACGACACCGTACACCTTAACCTTGATTCGTAACCCCTGATTTAATAGACCCACAACAAAAATGCTGATCATCATTATGCACTGGAGCATATCCCACCTTGCCGATAAATGCATAAATACAATGGCTCCGACAAAGTTAATATAGCTCGTGAACTTGCCATCAAAGAAGCTCTGAAAAGTTTTCAAAATTAAGCACACTGTCAGTTGTAAAACTTGTCAGCATCCACATTTTGGTACTTTTAAAAAGTTTTTGCAAAAGTAGCCGCCATCTGAACTTTGCAGTCAAGCAGTCTTAGAAATTTGGGGGTAAAACAGTGGTCAATAAAAGTGGACCAAAAATGAGAGGCGTTTACTCCATTAGTATTCTCCTATTCTTTCTTGTCACCGCATCATGCAGTCCGGTCGATCGCTTTGACGCCCATGATAATCTCGGTGATGATTTCCTCGATGCAGAGGACAGTGAAGTGGACCTTGCACCAGATGGCAGACCATTCGTATATATAGTAAGTAGACCCTCATTTGCACTTTTTGCCTTATTTTGTTTTGTTTTGTTAATTGTTTATTTGATTTTGCATCATATTAAAGCGCTTTTCCTAGTTAATATTTAGCATATATCAGTAGTTTCCATCCATCATTATTAATCGTTTTTGTAAAATGACTTTCAAAGATTTTTATTGAACTTTGTGTCACTACTTCACTGCGAAAGACAAACTGTATTCATTTAATGTATAACAAAATTCACTGTTAATGTGTAAGTTTGACAAAGCTTTGCAATTGTATATTCCGAAGATATATTTTCAATAATAATAATAATAATAATTCAAATTGTAATATTAATAAGATAACTAAATATTACCATAAATCAAGGTGGAATTCGACTTCTACATTATTAGGTTTTGCAGACAAAAATTAGGTCAAAGGTGACCTTTCTTTGTCTGGACTCTGAACCAAATAAGGGAACCAGTGCGTCCCCTTTTCATCTTTTTATCTTTTCAATAATAAACCTCGCAAGAAATAATAAATTGGAGAGTCTTGTTGATTTAGTCTCTTTGGGGTGTTTTCATGGTTAGTAAAAGACAACAATATTTTATTGGCAGAACTTGTACACATAAACATAATCATATTTCTTATTCTATAAGCGCTGGTAATGGCACTATCTTTGTATAGATAGTGCACTTATTTGTTATATTATACTTATTCGCTTGTTTTAAACAATATTTAATAACTTACTTCAACCCTCTAAATTTCGGTCAAAACCATTGAGAAGAGGCGCCGGAAGCAGGCAGAGGGGTAGATGCACCCAACAATTTTTTTTTTCCGCGAGGGGGCTGGGCGGAATCGATTATGCCCCAAAGGACCCCTAGCAAGAAGAAAATTGTACATGTAATTACTTTGTATTACGACAATGTATAATCATGGAGTTATAGTTTACAGTGCTATAATATGCAAACTTTCAGCACTTCGCTATAGGTCACCACTCTCCATTGGAATTCAATAGAACCTGTATTTCTATACACTTTATTGTAAGCAAGGAGGCAAATGATTCTATCTATCCAAGGGATATATAGTTTTTGACCCAATAGCAGTAAAGCGATCAGCAAACCCCAATGCAATGCAAATATTCAACATTGCTATGTATCTAAATTTTCTCATTTGGTCACTACGTTCCCCTTAATACACAAGGACGTATATAAACAAAGAAGCAGATAATATTAATACTCTAAAAACCCCGTCTCCCATATAGACTCCAGGTTTCAAAAAAGTTTCAAATTGCAATATTCTCAATTTTTTTGTTTGCAGTAATTGATTTTTCTCAAGGTACCCCCTCGCAAGAAAATAGAACAATAAAATAAAAGTACATGGAATGCTTTTGATGTCTGTTTCCTCTTGGTCTATAACGCATAGTTTAAACTTTTCAAACTCAAATTTTCTCGCTCGGTGGCTATGCCCCCTCGAAAAATAAAGAATAGTGTTTCTTGTACTTTATAATACGCCTATCACAAGGCCCCCGAATCAGGGAGGTTGGGGCACGTGCGACTCTCTTCAAATCGAGAAGGTAATTAGTTTTTCCCGTCCCCATAATTATATATCAAGACAAAAACTAAGTACTAAGACATCATTCTGTTTTTGCAGTGCGACCATGGAAATGATTTCTGGTGCACGAAAATACTGTGTGGAGTTTCTGTACAGTGGCTTAATAAAACAATCTAAAATATAAATGATATCATTCGATCGCGACGCTCCCTCGCATTTTATGAGGCAAATGTATCTTGTTATTGACCAAACTCGCCCCAAGCTGGTTACAGCGGGACGAGTGTATGGGTGGATCTGTGAGAGGGTGGGGTACGCATGAAATTTGTCCCCTACACTCTAAAAAATCAAGTGCTAATATTAGCACCTCAAGATTTGGAGGCAGCACCTGTAAGGGCACGCATAGGGAATGCCCATATTGTGCTTAAGTGCTAAAGCTTCCCCCCTCCCCACTCGCGCGAAGCGCGGAAGCTTTGATGCTTCATTTAATTATTACTCTTAATCCTTGTCTGAATTCAGTTGCCCCCAGTTGCCCCCCCCCCCCCCTCTCCCGCGCGAAGCTCGGAAGCTTTGATGTTTCATTTAATTATCAGAGAAAGAAAACGATTTGTTGTACTGTTTCGACTCTAAATCCTTGTCTGAATTGAGTTGCCCCCCTCCGCGCAAAGCGCGGAAGCTTTGATGTTTCATTAAATTAGAGAGAAAGAAGACGATTTGTCGTACTGTTTTCGACTCTTAATCCTTGTCTAATTGAGGTTCCCCCTCTTCCGCGCTTGCGCAGAAGCTTTGATTTTTTATGAAATTATTAGAGAAAGAAGACAATTCGTTGTACCGACCCTAAAATGTTTCTTTGTCTGATAAAAAGTCACAGTTCATAGGGAAAAAAAAATTGCCGGCCGACCGACATAATACATCTCACCGACTTTAAACTTCTGCATTGATATAGTGCATGAGGATCGAGAAAGAATACCGACACAGCGGACCCGACACAGCAACATAATTATCTATGCATATTTTTCTGTCCCCCTCGACGTGGCGACTCCACCAACATCCCCTCTCTCTCTTTTCTCTCAGGGTCTTACCCCCCCCCCCCCCCCTCTCCTCTCTTTTATCCCCCGTTTCTTTTGTTTCCTTTTTCTCTTTTTTCTTCTTTTTTCCTTTTCTCCTTTTATTTCTATTCCTTCTTTTCTTTTCTTTCCTCTCCTTCCTCTTTTTCGTTTTTCTTTTTCTCTCTTCTCTTCTCTTTCTTTTCTTTCCCTTTCCCTCTTTTAGTCCCCTCCCCATTTTCTTTTTTTCCCGACAGCAGCGCAATTTTAAAGACAATATCTTGACAGGGGGTGTCGTATCCCACCCCCCCCCCTTTATCGACGCCCCTGAATACATTAAGTATATTATAGTAGTAGTATAGTATAGTAGTATAAGAGTAGTATAGTATAGTAGTAGTAGTGATTGTAGTTTATGTGGTATAGTAGAAGCAGTAGTATCGTAATTGTAGTAGTAGTACTGTTGTCAATGTTGTTGTTTTTGGAGTTATTATTTTCTCATCATCATTATTCCAGGACCTGCCTCCGTACAAGGAGATGGAGAACGGAAGTGTGGTGGTGCATCCCCCCGTCCGTGAGAGGGACCCGCTACATCACGGAGATCCCATGGACGAACGCAACCCCATCGACATGGATCTCTTCGAAGGGGACATGGTACTCACTGAAGAGCAAAGGCGCTTGTTACGAGAGGGCCGCATTGATGGGAGCGGGGAACACAGGGACAGGAGCAAACGGAAAGCTGCTCGACTCGGCGGGCGCTTTAACATATGGGATAATGCTATCGTTCCATATGTCATTACTTCCGATTCAGGTACTCTAGCTCCTTATTTTCTGAACATGATTTTGAAGAACGCTGGTTTTGAGTGCATTTGTCCTTACTTGATAAAGGGTTCAAGTTCAAGTTCAAGTTTATTTCACCCTTTTTATTGTTTTTTTGATCATTGTGTGTCAGAGAATACGGAAACAAATACCTTCCTTTTTTCTCCAAAAATACTCCAAACTTGTTTTCAGTTTGGGAAACAGCATGTAATTCATGAATTCAAATCATCGCTGGTTACAATGGCTATATATAAATACTAGTAACCACATCAACCAACGTCTAATTATATTACGGTATTAATGTGCATTAATTCCGCCCTTTTGCTGATTGCCTGTTCAATTTCTTGGTTTGCATGGACTCTACTAGAAGACGATAGGGCCCTGATCGAAGAGGTAATGGACTATTTGAGTGAGAGATCATGCATCCAGTTTGTTCCATGGAACTCCACAGATCATGGTGAAAGTCGGCTCTCTTTCATAAAGGGTTCAGGGTAAGAATTTACTGATATAATATACTGTCTTGTCTAGCTCCAATGCCCAATGCGCACGAGCTAGGCTTCAATTCTATCACTCTACTACGGTCCTAATCAACCCTTTAAAGGCAATATAAGCTTGTATGGTTCGTGCATTTTGCACTTTAATTTCGTCGATATTGCTCTCCCATAGTCGATCAAAGACCATAATTGCCTCTCGCTGAAATAGTCCTACGTCAGCCCAAAATCGGGTATTTTACATCCTAGCTGGATTACGGTTGTACATGTTCCAGAATTAGTCAATCGCTACGACGTAATTATCACTGTTTGAATATAAGACAAGATTTTTGTCTGCGGTTTCCAATCGTTCGTTTTCATACAAGTTATAACAGTCTGTTTAACCAGTCTATCAAGTCCCTGGTTTAACTTCACTCATAGCGATGCCCTGTGACACTCCGGTTGAAAGAACAATGCCTATGCCATAAGTACTAGCGCATGCATCGCATTTCTTCAGAGGCTTATTAGGGACTTTTAGATTTGCACGACGAGAACGTGGACTGCAACGTGTGACATCCTTTTAAGGCACTGCTGGGCACACTGCCAGTGCCCTACAAGAACGTCACATTGCCTTAAGGATGTCACACCTAGCAGTTCACGTTCTCGTCGTACAAATCTAAAAGTCCCTATTTACGTCGCCCTACAGACCATGATTTATATTTAACGCGATCAAAATGGCACCTCCTACCCTATTAATGAGCGCGCAATATAATTTGACTCTATGAAAATTGTACCTTTTTTGTCAAGTAACTCGTCAAACATGTTAAACTCTCTAGCTATGTTAACTTTACTAAGTATCAGACGTGGTGTTACTAAATGTTATACGATCCCTTGCAGGTAATTTGCTCATTCAAAATAGTTGTTTGCGAATAAATTAATATTGTCTAAAATTATGTTATCTAATATATATATATATATATATTATAACGAAATAGACTCAAAACACTACAATTTAGTTACAACTTAAATAGGTCTGGTCAACCGATATAAGGACTCGCTCACTGGGTCGTCTGCGCGTTCGAATTTGACACAAATTTTGTCAATGAACAGTGAGTATGCGCAGTAGTCCCTTGGAAGAAAATATTGAATAGCGCATGCGCAGTTCTGCCCAGGAAAAAATAGTATACAAATATACACTGTCTTGAGAGGTTCTGGTTAAAACTATGCGCAAGAGGTGACTCTAATAGTATTTGCTGATGGGCGCAGCCCCGAAGCAAATGGTACTTTTGGAGTCACGGAGACCCAAAGTTTTAACCAGTACCTCGAATAGAAGGCATGGTATATTTGTGTTATATCCTGCATCAAAAATTATTTTATTTGAAATTTTAAAAAAAATCATTTTGGGGGAGAAAAACAAATTTAGAACAAAAACAATGTCAAATGTTTTTTTGTCATCTCCCAAATAGTAATCCCAAATAGTACTCTCATATAGTACTTTCTAAAAAATAGTTCAAATATTTCTGGTCATGTGACGAGCTTTCAACCAATCAAAAGCCAATAATTTTTTTGATGCAGGATATAATGAAAGCTATTCGGAGATCTGGCACTATGGCAGAGATATGTTTTTACAGCTCCCTGTTCCTAGTGAAATAATATGTTATCAAGTGAGCACCAATTGACCAATCATGTATTGAGAATATTCATGAATATTCACAGAAAGGATAGGCGTGAAGAAATTGGACTAGGAACGTGAACCGTAGCTGTACTTTACAATTTTATTACGAGCTTAGGGCGTGTAAGGCCTTCTTCAAGTTCTGAAGTGCAAACACGCCTACATATTCTGGAACACCCGTTATCATGTCAGGGTTGAGAATTCTCGCACTTTTATATATTTATAGGCGTGAAGAAAATGGTCTAGGAACGTGAGACGTAGCTGTCTTGTTTCCTAGACCATTTTCTTCACGCCTACATATTCTGGAACACCCGTTGTCATGTCAGAGTTGAGAATTCTCGCACTTTTATATATATATATATATATATATATATATATATATATATATATATATATATAATATTTTGTTGTTATTATTATTATTATCATCATTATTATAGGATTTCCCGGCCAAATTCGCGAGTTTGTCATTCAAATTAATTTGTCTTGCGTTCAAATTCGACGGTTTTAGTGCAGTCAGGTATATCTCGGGTTTATATTCCCTTTTCTAGTTTTCAAATCTATGGACTTTTCGTTAGAATCTACGTATGTTTCATTCAAATTAACGAACATTATGCTTCTTTCGCTATTTGGTCATTCGATTTGGCGCAACACGATTTTCTGACAACGCGACGGTGTACTTCTAGCATTCTAATTCATTTGTTGCATTCAAATTAGCACTTTTTGCACTTAAATTGATGGTCATTATACATTTCTCGTTTATTACACAATTTTTATAGCTCATTCTTTTTCTTTCAAGATTGTTTTTTCATGTGTATTTCATCATATTTCATTTTCTTGCATTTATACACTTATTATTATTAGATTTGTCTGATATTCATCAGCATTTAAGTTTGATTGTTAAGAAGAAAAAAACGACTTGCATCTACGGACCTGATGGTCTCAGTATATTTGTAAATGTTCATGTAAGGAAGTTGTTTGTCTTATGTTGTATCATAAATTGATCATAATTTCATAATAATATTGTGACTGGAGTAGGGAGGGACTAGAGTCAACAATTTGAACGTGATTCATTATTTAGCCATGTCTTAGCCATCGATCTGCTGGCGGGCAGGTAAACTATGAAACACTTTAAGAAAAACAGAGGGGTGTGCTGGGTATAAGAGACGATGTGAATTACTTTTGTAAAATTCCGAGTCTGTAGTAAAAAAAAAAAATTAAAAAAAAGGGGCGATTGAGGGTACCCCCACCTTTCCCGGGTATATGAACATGTCCGTGCAGAAATGCCATATCCCTTGATTTCGCCCCTTCTCTACTTTATGTCTGACTACACCCATCTGCATTGTCCTGAAAATAAATAAATGGAATAACAGCTTAAACCCTAATGGCAAATCATGCATTTTAACTGCATTATTTAAATACTGTAAAAGTTTGTTGCAATTCTTCCCCCTAACATTCCTAACTTGAATAAAAATATTTCGAATACGAATGACAGGTGTTAATTTGAATGATAAAAATTACGCTTCGACAAGTGAATATTAATTTGAATGCTAGTTGAGCAGTTTCTAAATTGAATGACAGATCTATGAAACCCTTCGACCAAAATCCTAAATTAAATACAAAAGCTGGAAAATTGAATGATGATTAGCATGGCAAAGCCGATCTGCGCTAACTTAAATGCAAAGTAAATGAATTCGAATGACAAACACGCGAATTTGGCCGGGAAATCCTATATTACTACTTTCGAGAAATCAACTCAAAGGCAATTTCTACACCTGGCCTAATATGATTATGTCCCATAGAAATCATTTTAGATTATATCATCGTCATGTTCGCACATTTCAAAGGGTGACGTACAAAGCCATTCATATTGCCTTAGGTACGGTTGCTTTTTAAGTAGTTGAGATCATGTTTTATTTCAATTTTATTATCATTGTTGTTATTATCATCGTCATCGTCATTATTATCATCATTTTTATTATCATCATTATTATTGTTAGCAATATTATTATATGATCACAATGAAATCATATCTATTGGCATGAAGTTTTACTTTGTCCTCTTGCTTTACTAGCGTGTAGTTTTATTATGGTCTTCAACATGACTAACATATTTTACATTTTTGTTTCTTCCGTTCTCTGTTTCCATTCCCCATCTTGCCTTTTCCATCTTCTTTTTCTTCTTCTTCTTCTTCTTCTTCTTCTTCTTCTTCTTCTTCTCCTTCTTCTTCTTCTTCTTCTTCTTCTCCTTCTTCTTCTTCTTCTTCTCCTTTTTTCCCTTCTTCTATTTCTTCTATTCGTTATTAGGTGTTGGTCATACATTGGACGCCGATCTTCGAATCTGGTCAATGATATTTCCATTGGAGATGGCTGTGCTCATGTAAGTATGCAGTCATGGCAGTGTCCGCCACAAACAATTGAAACTCGGATTAAACCCTAAAGCCCCAAATGTGGGTATTAAAGGTGTTAGCTCTCACTGCGAGAAAATGTGAGATTTGAATTAATGTTGAATGACATGATTTATGATAAAATACATAAAATGGTGTTTACTAAGAACCATTTCCAACATGATAGCAGACTAAGAAGAAGAAGAAGAAGAGGAGGAGGAGGAAGACGAAGAAGTATTATAAGAAGGAGAAGAAGAAGCAAAAGATAATGAAGAAGAAGATGAGAAGGAGGAGGATGAAGAAGAAGAAGAAGAAGAAGAAGAAGAAGAAGAAGAAGAAACAAAATAACAATCATACAAACGAGAAAACCAAACTCATAACAAGTTCAAGAGAGGAAGGGTTCGCAAATTAAAAGATTTGCTGACGGAATCGGTGAGTAACACTCCGATATTAGGCACCCGGGAGTCTCAGTCAAATATAAATACTGTGAGCATGCGTGACCAAGAAAACGCGTATAAAGGGGTGTTTTTTTTTTTTTTAGATCGGACGCGGTTCGCGCGGTGCCGCATTAAGGAGTTTAAAAAAGTCCATTTGGGGCCAATCTCAAAAAAAAAAAGGTGCCTTTTCAACATGGTTAGAAATCCTGCTGTACGCTCCGGTATACGCGTTTATAGGGGTATTTTTCTAGGACTCAGGGCCAGACCGGGTTTTTTTTTTTTTTTTTTTTTTTACTTGTTTAGGAGTACGTACACTTTTTTGAAATACCCGTTAAGGGTGTGAATTTGGGGGGAAAACCACGCAGAATCCTCATTGAGGGTGTATTTAGGCTTCAAAAGAAATCCCTGTTTAGGGGGTCTCCCGAAAACCTGTGGTCACGCATGCTTACAGTATTTCTACATGACTGAGACCCCCGGGGGTAGGCACCTCCTTGTTTTCACGGTGGTGCGCGAGCGATGTGCTAAATACAACATTCAAAACACGCATTATAATAACGCCCAACTAGCAATGCAATCAGTCTTTTTCTTTTCTCATCTAACTTGACAGTTTGGCATAATATTCCACGACATATGCCACGCCCTCTCCTTCTTCCATGAGCAGTCCCGCCCGGATCGAGATGATCACGTGACTATTCTTTTGGACAATGTCCAAGAAGGGCGGCAAACCAACTTTGATAAGTATGGCGAGACTGTGATTAATACCTATGGAATACCATACGATACAACGTCTATCATGCATTACTCCAGTACCGTAAGTATTTTGTTTCTGTTTGTTTCTACGCTTTTCTCCGTTTCTAATTATTCCTTTCCCCCAACGCCTTCTCCTTATTCATGTATATAATACAAATTTCAATGATTTTATGTCTTTCTTGCGATCGCATTCTGTACTGGTAGGTTTGTTTGTATTTGTCCTCTGAGCAATGTAGGAGCAGGTGGCAAATTAAAGGCACATATTTTATACCCATAAATTTGGAATAAATTCTCTTTACCGTTTTTCATGAAGTAGTTATGAGAATATGAATATGATTATATGAATAATATGAACATGATTTATTCTTGGCAGATGAATATCATTCTCCTTTTGCCCTCAGGCTTTTTCTGTAGACACAGTTAATTTCGATCGTAGCCCAACGATCATTACCAATGACCCACTGGAGATGCCATACTTGGGAAATCGTGTCGCCCCATCGTTCGGGGATCTCAAACTACTCAATCTTGTCTACGGATGCCCAGCGG
The DNA here is from genome assembly GCF_000002235.5 of Strongylocentrotus purpuratus. NCBI lineage: Eukaryota > Metazoa > Echinodermata > Echinoidea > Camarodonta > Strongylocentrotidae > Strongylocentrotus > Strongylocentrotus purpuratus. The sequence continues at coordinate 12,043,450 of NW_022145614.1, forward strand.
CGGCTGAAGCTGATTGTGTTTTGGATTCCTCGTTTTGTATGAACGACGGCTACCTCTTCAACAACTGCACATGTGTGTGTCCACCTCAATATACGGGAGATCGATGCGAAATGAACAATCCCGAATTTGTTCCACGTAAGTCGATCCTGTTTAAGCATGGGCGGATCCCGGAGTTTTGTTTAAGAATGGGAGAGGGCAAAACGCAGATATAGAGAGAGAGAGATAGAGAGAGAGGGGGGGGGCAGAAGGGGCGGGGCAAACACTTTTTATGTTTTATGTGTTGAAATCTATTTTATTAAATGAGAGAGAGGGGACAGACAAATTCGAGATAAAAAAGGAGAGAAAGAGGGTGCGTTAAATCGACACTTTTTTACCCTAGAATCACGATATTTAAAGACGCTTAGTTTAAAACACGTTCCGTTCAAGTGATTTTTTCGTCGGTCGTAACAATAAACGTGTTTTTAAAAAAAAAAACATGAAACGCTGAAAAAGATGCGTTTTGTATCATGATTCTGCAGAATCACGGTCGCTAAAATTCGATTGAACGAACGGAGTTCTCAATCATGATTCTATGGCGTCATTTTCGTGGCCTGTTCCGGTTTGGGCAAAAACCGCGCGTCTGCTTTTCATGATATTTGCGTTCACTATACCATGCTCTTTATCGTGGCCTGTTATTCCTTGTTTTCCTTCTATCATTTTCTCTTTCTTTCTTTCCTTATGTTATTCTTTGTTTCTTCCTTCTATTCTTATATTATTTTTTGTTTCTTCCTTCTATCACCTCCTCATATGTTATTCTTTGTTTTTATAATTCAATCACTTTCTCTTTTGTTATTCTTTGTTTTAATCATTCTATCATTTTCTCTTTCTGTCTTTCCTTATGTTATTCTTTGTTTCTTCCTTCTATTCTTATGTTATTCTTTGTTTTTTGCTTCTATCACCTTTTTTTATGTTATTCTTTGTTTTTATAAATCTATCACTTTCCCTTTTGTTATTCTATGTTTCTTCCCTCTATTCTTATGTTATTCTTTGTTTTTTCCTTCTATCACCTTTTCTTATGTTATTCTTTGTTTTTATAAATCTATCACTTTCTCTTTCTGTCTTTCCTTATGTTATTCTTTGTTTTTATAATTCTATCAATTTCTCTTATGTTATTCTTTGTTTTAATCATTCTATTACTTTCTCTTTCTGTCTTTCCTTATTTTATTATTTGTTTCTTCCTTCTTTCACTTTCTCTTATGTTATTCTTTGTTTTAATCATTCTATCACTTTCTCTTATGTTATTCTTTGTTTTATTCATTCTATCGCTTTCTCTTTCTGTCTTTCCTTATGTTATTCTTTGATTCTTCCTTCTCTCACCTTCTCTTATGTTATTCCTCGTTTTCATCATTCTGTCCCTTTCAGTTATGTTATTCTTTATTTTAATTATTATATCACTTTCTCTTTCTGTCCTTCCTCATTGTTCCTTCCTTATATCACATTCACTTTCTCTTTAATTGTCATTCTTTGTTTTAATCATTCTATCGACTTTCTCTTTCTGTCTTTTCTTATGTTATTCTTTGTTTCTTCCTTCTATCACCTTCTCATTCTTTGTTTTATTATTGCGATCTATGCTCAAAACAGCAGTCGACAGTCGGCCGTAAACAATTCCAGAAAGCGCGCGCCGAAGTTGACCTATACTTCCTGGGTCAAACTGCGCAGTGTGATGCGCAGTGGCTGGGCTCGAAATAGCTAGAATAAAATCGCTTGAACGCTTTCTCGCAGTGACCTTGTTTTGTAACGGCGTTTTGATTTGTGATTCATGTTTGTGATTCTAGCTTCGAAAAATCGCTTGAACGCACCCAGAGTAATGTAAGATCGAGACATGAGAGCGAATTAGTTTTAGGGGAGAGAGAGAGAGAGATGTGGATATAGTGGAGGAGAGGGAGAGAAAGGTATAGATATGCGGATTGATGGATGGAAAGAGCGGGATATAAATATATATATAGAGAGAGAGAGAGAGAGAGAGAAAGAAAGAGAAAGAGAAAGAGAAAGATGGGCAGACCGAAAGAGAGCTCGATTAAAAAAATTGAGGAATTATATCAGCGGAACTGAAACGAAGTGCAATCAAAGATCGTTTTATGTCTATTTCTTCCCTTAGGTTGCATTATCGAAAGAACCACAGACGACGGAGAGACGGGTACTATCTCCTCACCGAACTACCCTTTAAGCTATGGTCCAGATGAACTATGTCAGTACCTCATCACGGTACGTTTATGTCATCGCCAACTACATGTTTAGTAGGTCTTTGCTGAAAAACAGAGAAAGAGAGAGAGAGAGAGAGAGAGAGAGAAAAGGAACCGTGTTTCCAAATTTTTTGTCATAACCAGTGGTATAGACATGGTGGAGAGTGGCAAATGTGGATTCATGTTTTAAAGGCACATTGTCCTACTTGTAGCTACTTGCTCCCTCTATATAGAAAACTTCCCCAATCGGTGCCTGTTGGTCCCCCATGATCATCTTTTTCTTAATATGTTAAATGAGAGCTGAGTTAATGAGATAGCCACCTGTCACAGTGACCTCGCTGGCTCGCTGGGTGGTCTAATCCCTTCTAGCTGAAGTAGTAAAGCCTGCCTTTAATGTCTTTCCAAATGACGTTTCCAGGATGGGATTCGAACCCTCAACCCTTAGATTGAGAGTAAAATGGAATAAACCAATGACCGCGACACCTCTCCATGTATTTTCAAATATTTATATATGCCCTTTAAATAAATTCCGCAAATCCGTGGATTATCGCAGGTCGAGTCCTTATTTAGGCAGGCAGTGGACTTCTTTTTAAATAATGGGACCCTCTGAATAAGGGGGATAAATAAGGGGGCTAAATAAGGGGCCTGAGTGACTGTTGGAGGGTACAAGTCATCTACTTTCTCTCACCTTCTTAATCATGTTCATTTATCTCACCCCCTCTTACGCTTTTCACACTGGCAATATTTTCCTTAACCCCGTACTATAGGTGGGGTTAAGGGGTCTTAACCCCACCTATAGTACGGGGTTAAGCCTATTCCACTTTCTGTTCAGACTGGTTTTTACCAAAGTGGGCTAAAGTTGGCTAACCCCACCTATAGTACGGGGTTAACTAACCCTGCAAAATAGCAGGGCTAACTCCGCAATTGTGGTGCTAACTCCTGCTAACCCCGCAATTGCGGTGCTAAGCAAATGAATGAGAACAGAAACGAAAAATAGTCCGGTACTACGCAATGGAGCGTATCGCAGCTGGCCAGATGCGAGGTATGTCCAATCATAACATACACGATATCCGGGGTTAACGAAATGCAGTGAGAACAGCGGGAATTTTCTTATTCCGGAATAGGCGCTAGTACGGGACTAAAAACAGCGAGTGTGAAAAGCCAAAAAAATAGTCCGGGGTTAAGGATAGTACGGGGCTAAGCAAAGTACGGGGTTAAGCAAAACCAGTGTGAAAAGAGTATCTGTCTCTTTGTTTTTCTCCTCAAAACAAAACCATCAAGCATGGATAGAATGTCCCCTTTGTCCACATGTCACACACGGTTTTCTGCCCTGGAAATATGGCGAGATTTCGCTCTGAAATTAACAAATCATTGGAAGTTTACAATGCTTGCTATAATTAACCCCATACATTTTGGAGCTTTGATTCAATTAGCCTGATATGAGGAAAAGCCTTAGATTCTTAATTTAGTTCAAACATAATAATAATAGCAACAATAAAAGATACTATTACATGCACTGGCGTACTGGTGGGGTGCTTGGGGGGCTCCAGCCCCCCCCCCCCCAAAAAAAAATTGAACCATGACTTTTTTTCACAAGTGATGTATATGTTCGTGATATCACATGATTTTCAACAAAATGCTAGTTTCTCCATTAATTCTTGCAAACTGACCCATTCCCAAAAAACCAGGAAGAGCTTATGTTTTTTATAGTCACTAAGGGCCTTATAGTGGCCACTAACAGTAACACTGGTAAAAAAAATCCTTTCCAGAAGCTTTGTGCAAAGCACTGCCGGGAGATAACATGCTACCTACCACTCGGGCTGAGCATGCACAGATCTGCGAACGAGCATTCCATACTTACATCATGTAACACTGCACATATGGGAGAAATTGAATTCAGACAAGATTAAGAGTAGAGAACGGTACAACGAATCGTCTTCTTTCTCTAATAATTTAATTAAACGGCAAAGTTCCGCGCTTTGCGCGGGAGGGGGGGGGAAATTGAATTCAGACTAGGATTAATAGTCGAGAACGGTTTTGATGAAACGCGAAAATGATTTCAGACAAGGATTAAGAGTAATAATTAAATAAAACGACAAAGCTTCCGCGCTTCGCGTGGGAGGGGGGAAACTGAATTCAGACAAATACACGATAAAATGAATCGTCTTCTTTCTCTATATTAATGAAACGTGAAAGCTTCTGCGCTTCGCGCAGGATGGGCGAAAATGAATTCAGACAAGGGTTAAGAGTAATAATTTATTGAAAGACAAAGTTTACGCATTTCGCGCGGGAGGGGGACTGATTTCAGACAAGGATTAAGAGTCGAGACCGGTACAACGGATCGTCTTCTTGCTCTAATAATTAAATGAAACGTGAAAGCTTTAGCGCTTCGCGCGGGATCGGCGAAAATGAATTCAGACAAGGATTAAGAGTAATAATTTATTGAAACGTCAAAGCTTATGCGCTTCGCGCGGGAGGGGGGGAAACTGAATTCAGACAAGGATTAAGAGTCGGGGTTGGAACAATGAATCGTCTTCTTTCTCTAATTATTAAATGAAACGTCATAGCTTCCACGCTTTGCGCAGGAGGGGCGAACCAAGAATTAAGAGTCAAGAACGGTACAACGGATCGTCTTCTATCTCTAATAATATAATGAAGTGTCAAAGCTTCCGCGCTTCGCGCGGGAGGGGGGAACTGAAAAAATAAATTCGTTCCTGGCCCCGGGTTTATAGGGTGAAAATTGTAGGCATTTGGACATTGGCATTTTTATATTTGTTGGTAATTGGTGGCTCGTTTTGTCGGTAATCGGTGGCCTCTACACCCTTCCCCCCTCCCCCACTGAAAAAGATCTAGCCGCGCCCCCGATAACGACACAGTTTATACACTCGAGATAATTTTTGCAAGTACTACAGTGAAGTACCGGCATCAAAGCATAATCTATACAACGTCTCACGACGTGTCAGATCACTTTTCTCTAACTTCTAACGAATCCCCTCGCGCACAAAGCGCGGAAGCTTTGCCGTTTCATTAAATCATTAGAGAAAGAAGACGATTCGTTGTACCGTTCTCTACTCTTAATCTTGTCTGAATTCAAGAAGGCCTCTTTTTTCCAGGAAGTGCCGGTGGACATTAATGCGCCAAATGTGGTTCTCAAATTGCAAAAGATCCCTACTCTTGGAAGGGCTAGGAGAAAGCAATTTTACGTCATACTATATTACTCCAGGAAGCAGGGGCGTCGCCAAAGGGGGGGGGTGAGGGGTGCGAAACCCCCCCCCCCCCACCTGTCAGGATAATGTCGGTAAAATTGCGCTGCCGTCGGAAAAAAAGAGAAAAGGGGGAGGGTAAAAAAGAGAGGGAAAAAAAGAAAGGGAAAAAAGAGAGGGAAAGGGAAAGAAAAGAAGAAAATAAAGGAAAAGAAAAGAAAGAACGGAAAAGAAAGGAAAGAAAAGAGAAGAAAGAAAGAGAAAAAAGACAAAGAGAGAGGAGAGGAAAGAAAGGAAAAGAAAGAAAAGAAAGAAAAGAAAAAAGAAGAAAAAAGAGTGAAAGGGAAACAAACGAAACGGGGGATGAAAGAGAGGAGAGAGAAGGGAGGTAAGAGTCTGAGAGAGGAGGAGTGGGAGTAAAAGAGAGAAGGGAGTTGTTGGGTGGAGTCGTCTCGTCGAGGGAGCAAGAAAGAAACGGGTAAATATGTTGCTGTGTCGGGTCGGCTGTGTCGGTATTCTTGATCAATCCTCGTGTACTATATCAATGCAGAAATTTTAAGTCGGTGAGATGTATATTATTGGTCGGCCGACAAGTTTTTTTCCCTACGAACTGTGTCTTCTTATCCGCTGTGACGACTTCGAGAGTGACTACAACTACAATACTTGTTTTTTCTCGAAGTTTCACTTTTCTATAATATCAGCTAAAGAAATCAGAGGTTTAAAATTTTCGGGAAAACCAAATTCAAACAAGGTTTAAGAGTCAACAACGGTACGACGAATCGTCTTCCTTTCTATATATATTGTGATGAAACGCCAAAAATTCCGTGCTTCGCGCGGAAGGGAAACTTCATTTAGTCGAGTCGAGAACGGTACAACGAATCGTCTTCTTTCTCTAATAATTTAAGGAAACGTCAAAGCTTCCGCGCTTCGCGCGAGAGGGGAAACTGAGTTCAGACAAAATTAATAGGGCTTATTTAGAGTCGAAAACGGTACAACGAATCGTCTGCTTTTTCTCATAATTTAATGAAACGTCAAAGAGGGGGGTGGGGATGGGAGGGGGTGGGGGAACTTCATTCAGCCAAGGATTACTAGTCGAAAACGGGACAATTAATCGTCTTCTTTTCCTTATAATTAAAGGAAACGTCTAAGCTTCCGCGCTTCGCGTAGGAGGCCCATCACCCAAACCCCCTAATGAGCGCGCTTTTAAGTGATTCTCTTGCTCACTACCGCCCCTCCCTAAAATAAGATCCTAGCTCCGCGCCTGCATTAAAATATATAGCTATGATGCTGACTAAATTGAAGAAATAATACATATATTTATGTCTTCGAGGAAAATGACCATTTTGCGCATATGCAAGTACTATAGATAGTCCATATGAAAAACAATTTAGCTTCGGCCCAAGGTTTTTAGGGTTGAATTTGTAGATATTGAACATTTAATTTTGTCGGTAATTGGTGGCTAGTTTTGTCGGTAATCGGTGGCCTCTACACCCCCCCCCCCCCCCCACTGAAAAAGGTCTAGCGACGCCCCTGCCAGGAAGTGCCTGAAAATGCGTCTAATGTGGTTCTAAAATTGCAAACGCTTCTTACTCTGGGAGGGGGCCAGAACCCCCTCCCAGACCCACCCCCTGCTTGGTCACTTCACTCCCTCGCCGTTAAAGCCTCGTTCTGTCGCTTCATCGTTTTACATTTCAACCCTTGCCATTTTGTGTGCCCCCCCCCCCCCCGGTAAGACATTCCTGGATCCGCCACTGATGCCCATACCCCTTGAGCTTGGGGGCTCCGCCCCTTGACCCCCGCCGGGCTTTGCCACTAGACCCCATTTCGAGAAACGTTCAGCAGGGACTGCATGTTAGAGTGGGGTGATTCGGATTTTTTTTTGTCAGCCCCCCCCCCCCCCCACACACGTTTTTGCTCATTACGCCACTGATTACATGTACTACTAAAACTGCTACTCCTTTATTATTAATAATACTAATGATAATAACGGTAGCAATGATAGTAATGACAATAATGTGATAACATGATGTGTTACAGTTATATAACGCATACTTATTTCAATGTGCTTTAATATGATCATGTCACATTTGACTTACCATGGTGTTATTAATGTTGTTGTCGTGACAGGGCCCAGTTGGATCGACAATCAGTTTGACTTTCACAATTTTCGAGCTGCAGGCCAAAGCTTCATTAACAAACTACGGTGATATTTGTTACTGGGATTACACCATTGTTTATGATACATCTTTGACACATGATGGCACGAGGATATGTGGTTCGGATAACATGTTACCACTGAGCTTCAATTCTGCTGGTAATCAGATGAGAGTATTGTTTGCATCAAACGGAGCAAACCATTACAAAGGATTCACGGCAAATTATATCATTAACATTCCTACCACAACCACGCAACCCATCACTACGACACAACCAACTACAACAACGCAACCCACCACAACCATGCAGCCCACCACAACCACCCAACCCACCATAACCACCCAACCCACCACAACCATGCAGCCCACCACTACAACACAACCAACCACAACTACGCAACCCACCACAACCATGCAGCCCACCACAACCACCCAACCCACCACAACCATGCAGCCCACCACAACCACCCAACCCACCACAACCACGCAACCCACCACTACAACACAACCAACTACAACTACGCAACCCACCACAACTACGCAACCCACTACAACCACGCAACCCACTACTACCATACAACTAACCACAACAACGCAACCCACCACTACCATACGACCAACTACCGAAGTCGTTGGGACCTGCGGAGGAGACTTTGCCAATGCAGCCGGCCGGTTTGCTTCACCAAACTATCCGAGCGCCTATCCCAACGACCAGATGTGTACATACCAGATAACCGTGGCAGCGGGACAGCGTGTGGCGGTAACTTTGGAAGCATTTGATTTGGAATGTTACTGTTACGACTGGTTAGAAATAAACCTAGGAGATGGGAGTCACACGCCTATCGAGTAAGTTTCGATATGTTTTATCATTGAAAGACAAAGATGATACACTATGATAGGCTACACTATATATTTCCAGAAGAAGAAAAACAAAATCCCAATAAACGATTAAAGTGCGGATATTATGAGCTGGATGAAAATAATTAATCGCTTTTCATTAAGTAAAAGTTATTTGCTTTGAATTATAACTTGATTTCATTAATCCATGCACGCTTCACCGAGCAGTATTGTTTAGAAAATGGCATGTCAGAATCCGTTTGTGACAGATTTTGACGGTAAAACAGTGACAACATTAGTATCACTTGCAAACATGGGAAATGTAAGCTTTAATAAATGGTTATTCAAGACAGTATTCAATTGCGTGACGATGCGTATTTTTAACTATTAAAAAAATAGGTGCAAATACCAATTTTGGGGATAACAGGGGTATACACCATCAGCTTTTCCCCAAATTATTAATTAACCATCGAGCAATGAAAAAGTGCCACTTTTGTAATTGAAGCACCAATAGGTTACCCATCCTTGAAGGGAAAACGATATTCTGATGGGTTAATTTCTGCCTTAATATGTGCCCATGTCTTTCCCTCATTATCACAATGTACAGTGCCCCTAACTTTGATTCTTGTGGGAAAATATCATCTTTTTACAGTTAACCTTACCCCCAAAACTTCTCCGTTCTCTCTGATATCTTTTAGAGCATTAATGTCTATTCAGGTTGGATATTGCTTTTACAGAGCAGTGGTATTCATAGGTGAAACAAAGGCATATCTTAAAGTCACTGTACATCTAGTATTATTATAATACATTTTCTATCAAATGACAGAATCTGCGGCGATGATGTCCCACAAGGAGAGATCGTCTCGGTGTCCAACACTATGACCATTGTCTTCGAGTCCGATTACTCCATCACCCGAGGCGGGTTCGTCGCCAGCTACCGCACTGTCGACGTCGTTCCTGACATGGAGTCCGTTGCTCTTGTCGAAGGCTCGCACCGACGAGCGTGCGAAGATACGACAAACCAAGACGAAGGCTTCATCCAATCGCCAAACTACCCTGGAAACTATCCCAAGCGGACCTCGTGCTCCTATGATATCACTGCGCCAGAAGGCTCTCACGTGCAGCTCGACTTCGAACCCGCGTTTGAGATCAGATATCAGACGGATTTCATTATGGTCGACCTCGGAAATGGAATCACCGAAAATCTTAAGTAAGTCAAGTTGGACGTACACATACCTATATTTGTAACTTATGGTGGCCCTGAAGGGACAGCCTCTGTTGACCAATACGCTCATTCTGGTGCTAACAGTTTATGTACCTACTCAAATATTAAAAACCTTCTCGGAGAAGATCGTTTTATTCCGTCTTAAAGGTAGGCGTTACTACTGCAGCTAGAAGGGATTAGACCACACAGCGAGCCAACGAGGTCACTGTGACAGGTGGCTATCTCATTAACTCAGCTCTCATTTAACATAAGAAAAAGAGGATCATGGGGGACCAACAGGCACCAATTTGGGAAGTTTTCTATATAGAGGGAGCAAGTAGCTACAAGTAGGACAGTGTGCCTTTAAAATAAATCATTGGCTTGCTCATTTCGTCATGAAACTTATGAACTGTGTCACACCTGTAAATCAGCATCTGATAGCAGTGTTGATTTGAGGTTGAAGAATGAATATGATAATAAAGATAAAATACTATAAGGTGATTACTGAAATAAGAAAGGAGGAGGAGAAGAAAAAGAAGAAGAAAAAAAAATGGAAGAAGATTTTGGTCATTGACTTCAACCAGAACCCCTCGCAAATTATGCTCGGCCACATAGCTATACTTTTAACAATTATTTTTAATGGAACTATTACTAAAGCAAAACCTTGCCCCCTCCCCCTCTCTCTCTCTCCCTCTCTCTCTCTCTCTCTCTCTCTCTCTTTCACTTTCATTTAACCAGGATTTGCGGTGATGAGGAGCCGATTGGTTCCTACATATCCTTGGGCAATGTGATGAGGCTACAATTCAAGTCGCATGGGGGCAGAGGGCTACAAGGATTCAGGGCTAAGTTTAACACCGTGAACATCGCCTAAGGACAAGGTCAAGGACAGGCTCAAGGTCAATTACAAGGGCGGACTCAAGGTCAATGACAAGGACATGGGCAAGGTCAGGGGCGATTTACAGGGCAAGGCATTGGCTGTTGTTGCCAGGGTCTTCGAATTTAAGAGTCCATTTTCCAACGAAGGATTTAAGCTAGAACTTGAAGTGTTAAAATATTTTATTAGTAAACTTTATTCATATACATGAACATTTTGTTTCACAATACATAAATAAAACAATAAGAAAATCATCAAGTAGTATAGTTTCGCAATGTAGATTGTATATGCAGTGGTAAATGATATTATTACAAAATAATTATATGACACGTACCAGGCTATGTTTGACAATAAAGATACGTAACAAATGGAAATGATAATATAGATATTGATATTGAGTTTGTATCTGCAGCCTGCAGTCTGCACTCAAGTATATCAAGTCTATCTCTCTCTCTCTCTCTCTCTCTCTTTCTCTACCTCTATCGAGGACTCTCTATCCATCTTTCTCTTCTCCCTCCTTCAGTGTTGCATAATAACATCCCTAGGATGATTCATCTTCTAAGGTACTGACTTGAACTATGTTATGCTTTCAAATTGTTAAGATTAATGTCTATTTTTAGGTAAAGTGAAATTTTACTGTTATTTTATCGTGAATCGATATGCAATTCAGCTTTCGGGCCGCTATGTATCGTTTTTAATATACCATTTTCAATTCAATTCAATTTAATTCCAGTATCTCCTTATTCTATTGTCGCTTATTGAGCTTTTAGCCCAGCTGCATCAGCATCAGCTTTCACTAGTTTAGTTGAATACGGACACACATGGTCCCATTTCCACACCAGAGAAATTTACTGTTGGATAGACATTTTAAATGTTAATAGTATTTCATGGAATCATTGATGGTAGGTAGTGTACACGACTTAGGGCGCGTTCATGCTTGATTTTGAAGGCAGAATGAGCGATTTGTAACGCTCATCGTAAACGCTCATCGTAATCGCAGTTCCACGGTGCACTGTTCATGCTCACTTCTCCAGGCAATTCTCCTTGGGTGGCCTTCAGCTGGATTCGCAAACCTGTGTGCGCATGCTACGTAGACCCACTAGAGGTCAGTGCGTTGACCCCATTTAAACGCGTTTACAAATTGTAAACGCATCTTTTTTTGAGTTTACGATCGGCGATCGTGATCGCCGTTTTTCGGTGATTCTACAAAAGTGAGCATGAACGCAATCGTGTTTTAAACTAAACGCGTTTAAGCGTTGGTCACATCCCACCGTGCGTGTTTTTAGTCCGTACGGTTTTTGGGGAGGCCACGGCCGCCACGTTTTCTGAAAACGTAGGGAGGGAGTGGCAAAGGCAGGGAGGGAGTACCGGCAAAGCACGTCACACGCACGGTGTAAGTACGTGGCCCGCACGCCACGCCTGGCCTAGAGCGGTTGCGTGCATCGTACGTTGCGCACGTGGTAAGTGCGTTGTACGTGCTTACAACGTGCTTACTACGTGCTTACAACGTACGGTCTCCGTGCGGTTGCCACGTTATCTTACGGAGGCCGTACTTACACGTGCTGCTCACGTACGGTGTCCTTACTCACTCGCACGTTGTAAGTGCGTGCACGTCCGAAGAACTTGGTGAGTCGGGGTATGTCGAAGTATATAGGACGACATTCCCATTTTCTCTAGAAGTCCCAGCTGCTGCTGCCTCCTCATGATGCCACCCATTCCACCGCAGAGACTCCGGGTTCTGATGCTGCAAGAACACCCTCAAGTGGCAGCGCATGAGCACGACGTGGTATTACTTGCCTTGATACGGGAGAGAGAGAGGCAACAGAGATGCCGACGCAGGAGATGGTGGTTCGCCCATGGATCGAGAGGAGGAGGCTTTTCGGGCAGTACGAAACGTTGTTCCAAGAACTAGAGCGTGAATCGCGGGGGGACTATGTCGGATACATCCGAATGGACCCCAATCTCTTCGCCGAGCTCCTGCTCCGAGTGACCCCTCGAATCACCAAGTGCCCAAGGTGTGTGTCTTCATTTCTGCCATAACAAATTCTTGGTTTTGGTTTGTATTTGCTTTAAAATTTACGACTTCCGGGTGGCACACAACAGCATATCCACGTTTGTGCCGGAGGTCTGCACCGCCATCTACAAGGAACATAAGGAGGAGATGTTCAACATGCCCTCCACACAGGACGAGTGGAAAGCCGTCGCCAGCCAGTTTGGAACGCGATGGAACTTTCACCACTGTTATGGGGCGATCGATGGGAAACATATCGCCATCAAGAAGCCCAATAAAAGTGGATCGCTCTATTACAATTATAAGCGCTTCTGTTCTGTGGTGCTCCTGGCCATCGTGGATGCTAACTATTCCTTCTTGTGGTGCAAGGTGGGGGCAAACGGCTCTTCCTCAGACGCACGCGTGTTCAACGAGTCCACCCTCCGGGGGGCACTGGAGGACCACACCATTGGATTCCCAGCACCGGATCCACTTCCAGTCGACGACCAGAACTTTCCCTACTTCATCGTAGGCGATGATGCTTTTCCCCTGCGAAAGTGGCTCTTGAAGCCATACAGTCGCCGTGCCATGACCCACAAAGAGAGCGTGATAAACTATCGGACCTCTCGGGCCCGTCGGGTTGTGGAGAACGGCTTCGAGATATTGGCTCATTGGTGGCGGTGCCTACTCACCACCCTGCTGTTGGAGCCTGACAGGGTGATTCGCGTTGTGTTGGGCTGCCTCACCCTTCACAATTGGCTGCGAAAGCGCCGGCCCGGACTACAGGACCTTAATTTGGACCACGAGGATGAGGATGGCAACGTGGTCCCTGGGGCCTGGAGGGAGGATGTGCAGATGACCGAACCCAACCAGATGGTCGGCCAACGGGCCTCAAGGGAAGGAAAAAACCTGGGAAACTTATCGAAGAAGACCGGATTGACCGAGAAGAACTCAACCAGGCGCTCCTCCTGTTTCGCCGAGAACGAACAGTTGGCCTTTTCCTTTGTCACACCCTTTTCATGTGACCCCTTCTCCGATCCACCAGCAGCACCCTCCTCATGATCAGACGCTTTGGCGTCACCATCTGTCTCCTTTTCGCTCCTCCTCTCCTCTTCCTCTCTGGCCCTCTCATCTTCCGCGGCCCGTTTCTGTTGGGCCTCTCTTTTCTTCTTATCCGCTGCCTTTTGAGCTGCAGATGCAGCTGACCCTTATTCTGTGTCTTCTTCGGCGCCATCTTGGAGACGAAATGTTAGCACTCTTCCGTCGGCTCGGCTTTTGTATACTGCATAAATCAGTGCGCACAACGTGCGTTGTAAGTGCGGAGCACGTGCTTACTCGGTACGGTCCACGTGAGTTCTGCGTGCTCATTTAGAAAGTTGAACTGGGGAAGTGACGAGTAAGCACGGACCACGCGCTTATCACGTGCGCAGCACGCACGTGCTAAGTGCGCCTTCCGTAGAGCAAGTGATCGTGGGAAACAAATTTAAAAACGCACGGAGTCAGTGCGTTGTGCGCTCGTTGGCAGTACCGGGCACGCACGTCACGCACACTGGGGGTGAATCGGTAGCCCGAACGCAGCGAAAGTTCCTCGTGCACTAAAAGTGCTACGGTGTGTCTGCGTGCTCCCAAATCCGTACGGAGGCGGTACTCACCACGTACCGATACCCAAATTTTGCCCACGTTTTTGCACGTAGACAGCACGCACTTGCAAGTACGGCGGGATGTGACCACCGCATAACAGATGCCTGATTCTGGCCGTCAAAATCAAGCATGAACGCGCCCTTAAAGGGATATTTGAGTTTGGTTTCCAGACCGCAAATGCCTTCAAAGTGCATGGTTATTGCTCTTATTCTTATCTATGACATTTATAGCGCCCTTTTAGAACCTAAAATTGCTATGAAGGTAATTTTAGACCCCAAAATGTGTGAAATTTGGCCAATACGATTGACCAATTCAGCTCTACTTTCAAACAGACACGGTGACCGTTAATTAATTATTTAATTAAAATTAACAATACATGAGCCGGCTAATTGTGGGTAATATAAGCAACACGAAAATGCCAACAAAAAAGCTAACATCGGCATTGGTTGAAATACGACGTAAAAGGCGTTATTTTTGGTTTTTTCAACGTTTTTTTTTCAAATTGTTTAAAATATCTAATGTTTGTGGTGGTCTACAAGTATTAGAAATCGTTATATTTCAGCCGTCTCTGAACCGATTTTGATCAAACAAAGATGATTTCGTCATTTAAATATTTTGTTCTTTCAAATTTGACACTCAGTTTTTCATTATTTTTTTTTTTTTTTAAATGATATTTTATTTCCTTCCTCACAATTTCACATAACAAGACATTCACATAACAAGAAATTATCAAGATAAGCAATATAAAACAAGATCTTTGATACAAGACATTTCATAAGTTACATCAATCAATGAACATAGAGAAAAAAAAAGGAAAAAAAAAAGTCTTGCATGTAACAGTGAATAATCAAAATAACAGTAGAGGAAGGTTTAAAATTACATATTACCATCCTATCACAACACTCTCACACTCCCCCCCCCCCCTCCCCTCTAGCCCACCCACACCACCTTTCACCACCTTTCACCACCTTTCACACACATAATCACACATACAAACACAAACACACACTGCATGCAACCTGTTCCCTCAACTCACACCACACAAACTCTTAACCCCCCCCCCCCCCCCCCCCTAGCCCACCCATCTCATCATACCCCCTTCACGCCGACACACACACTGCATGCAACCTGTTCCGGTTTGTCCACCTGTACACGAGAGAGAATTAATAATACTACTAATAATAATAATACCCACATCCATTAAAGTAAAAATGCATCGATTTGTTCCCATTTCTGTAAGTGCATCCCCAGTTTCCCCTTTTTGAAGGCTATTTTGTATTCCTCGTCTCTGTAATTTTTAAGCATATGTACTGTTTTCTGTACAGATGGCAAAGTTCCTTCTTTTCTAGAAATAAAAATGATATACTTTACTAAAAATATGATACAATTTATTACAAATATTCTCGCAGTATTGCCGGATATTCCCATAAAAATGGGTTTCCAATCATCAATGTCAATTTCGATTAAATGTAACTTTTGAATTACCTCCTGCCATAATCTTTTAACTTTAAGACAATCTAAAAATAAATGTTGGTATGTCTCTACTTCTAGTCTACAAAAGGAACAAAAATGGTCTGACTCAAAACCAAATTTAAAGAGCTCTCTTTTCGTATATACAGCCCCTTGTAATTGTTTGTATTGAAACTCTCTATGTTTATTACAAAGCATTGCACATTTCATCCTTGTGAATGTTTCTTTCAACTCCGTCATTCCAAGATCAAATTGACAGGTGCCATCTGTAACATGTAATGTATACTCTTTTTGAAGGTCTTCAATGAAGTAATCATATAACCGCCTGGATTTTATATCACATAGTTTCTGTAAACGTCCAAATATCATCAATTCTATTTCAAAATTTTCAGTGTCCATTTCCATAAAATCACTTTGTATCCAATCGTTTCTAATTGCTGAAAAGATCTTTTGAATTCTAAGCAAGCTTTTAGTTTCAAAACCCAAATTTAAAAAATGTAAGATCGGTTTTAAATGACCTCTGACAATTATATCTGATGCTTGAAGTATACCTTTCTGAAATAGTTCGACATCAAAAAATGTTTTATTGCTGAGACAAATACACTTGTTGCTAAATATAATCGGATTATTCTTATTTTCTCCAAAGTGTCTGCATTTATCTAATTCTTGCCATGCCTTCAACATGTCTTTATAAAAAGATGGTATACCCTTCAAGTCCATTTTATTTATATCATAATTACAAAGAAATATAATTCGACCCCCCAGTGATCTGAAAAAGTGGTCAAAGGTTACTTTCCAACCTGAATACTTTTCTCCATAGAGCAACCGTTTGATCCACATTATTCTCTGAGTCTTGATAAATATCTTAAAATTCGTTACTCTGAGTCCCCCAACGCAATAATCTTGATATAATATTTTCCGTTTTATTCTGTCTCTCCCTCCCCAAATAAAATTAAAAGAAATCTTTTCGATTTCTTCAAAAATGTTTTGTGGGACTGTCATAAGAGACGAAACATAATTTAGTTTTGAAAATACATATATCTTCAACAATTTAATTTTGCCAAACATCGTTAAATCTCGTTGCTTCCACCAACCGATTAGTCTTTTGATTTTGCTCAAAATTTCCTTATAGTTCAAATCATCTTTTATTTTGGAATGACGTGCGAAATATACCCCTAGGATCTTTATATGTTGTACCCTATGTCCAAAAAAAGGTAAACCCGGCCTATCACTTTCCTCTCCTAACCACATAAAATTTGTCTTATCCATATTTATCTTCAACCCACTTAATTTTTCAAAGTTTTTGAAAACTTTCTTCACTTTATTAATTGAATCCATATCTTTTAAAAACAATGTAATATCATCGGCATACAAAACTTGCTTTATTTCTTTATTCCCGAATCCTACCCCTTTAATGCTCTCATCTTTCCTAATATAACGAGCTAGTAATTCGATAACTATTACAAATAAATATGGAGATAGGGGGTCACCTTGTCTTACCCCTCTATTAATTCCAAAATATCCTGTTGAGTGTCCCCCGTTCATCACGCAACTGCTAACATTAGTGTAGATGGTTTTAACCCAAGAACACAAAACTTTACCAAACCCGAACTGTTCCAAAGCTTTAAATAAAAGTTTATGGGAAATGCAATCGAAAGCCTTTTCAAAATCTACGGCAATTAAAAAGCCTACAGGCTGATACAAGGACTGAAAGAATGTATCATCAATTAACCGAACCGCTTCCCCAATATTCCGATTTTTGCCGGGAGCAAACTCTAGCTTGATTTAGCAGTTTTCTTGGGGAGCAGCACGGCTTGGATGTTGGGCAGAACACCACCTTGAGCGATCGTCACCCCACCCAAAAGCTTGTTGAGTTCTTCATCATTACGCACAGCGAGTTGAAGGTGGCGTGGGATGATCCTAGATTTCTTGTTGTCGCGGGCAGCGTTGCCTGCGAGTTCCAAGATTTCGGCAGTGAGGTACTCTAGGACGGCAGCCATGTAGACAGGAGCTCCACCGCCGACCCTCTTTGCATAGTTGCCCTTTCGGAGAAACCGATGAACACGTCCCACTGGAAACTGGAGCCCTGCACGGGATGAGCGCGTCTTTGCCTTGGTGCGGGCCTTTCCACTCTTTCCTCTGCCAGACATGATGTTGTTGATGAGTTTAGAATAAATCGGAAGCGAAGTTCAGAACGTAACAATGTTCGATGACTTGAATGTTATCTCACCACAAAAATATGTTATGTAGCGCCCTCTGCAACAGAACTCAACTATCCCTTTAACTTACTATGTGACTTGAAGCGAGCCAGTGCTAGCACTCGGTCATGGGCATTTTGAACGTCATTAACATCCATTAGATCTACAACAATTATATTTACATGGTTGTATTTGTGAATAGGAGAAGAGCAAGCAGTGGTTAAAAGTCAATATGATTATTAATAATATTGGCCACATGGTTTTTACTTTAAGACGGATG
This sequence comes from Strongylocentrotus purpuratus, assembly GCF_000002235.5. NCBI lineage: Eukaryota > Metazoa > Echinodermata > Echinoidea > Camarodonta > Strongylocentrotidae > Strongylocentrotus > Strongylocentrotus purpuratus. The sequence continues at coordinate 12,061,525 of NW_022145614.1, forward strand.
AGGTTCACTCATAGATTGCTTTTTGTGTGAGATATTGTAATAATGTTTTAAAAAATTGTAGTATTAATATTTTCATACTTATCATATTCTATTTGAATTCAGAGCAAGCAATGAATATCATTATTAGGTATACTTAATCGGGTTGATCATATATGCATCATAATTATATTCTCATTTCCAAGCTGGTATTTATTAAAATGTAGATTTATTATCAAAAGTGCTTCCAAAATATTTTTTGTTCTTGTTATACGGAGACGGTTGGCGAAATGATCTGTCTATATTCCCCCTCCCCTCTTTCTCCCTTTGTATGTCTTTCTGCATGTCTATCTGTCCATCTATCTATCTGTCTATCTGTCTGTCTGTCTCTGTCTCTCTCTCTCTATACTATCTATCTACTCTCTGTATATGTCTCTGCCTGTCTCTCTCTCTCTCTCTCTGTCTCTATCTATCTATCCATCTACTCTCTGTATCTGTCTTTGCCGGTCTCTCTCTGTCTCTATCTATCTATCTATCTATCCATTTCTCTTTGCACATGCCTCTCTCTCTCTCTCTCTCTCTCTCTCTCTCTATATATATATATATATATAGGCGTGAAGAAAATGGTCTAGGAACGTGAGACGTAGCTGTACTTTACAATTTTATCACGAGCTTTCGGCTTGTGAGGCCATCTCCAGGCTCTGAAGTGCAAACACATACAAAAACAAATACAGAGCACATTTTTTTTTCGAAAATTTGGCCGATCGATATTTCGTTCCGTTAGGGGGGTTAGGTCATCTGTTTTGGGTCAACCATTAGCACAATTTGTTTTTGTTTTTTGTTTTTTGTTTTTGTTTTTTTTAATTAAAAAAAAACAAACATTGAGAGGAGGTTTCCTCCAAAACACACCCCAAACAAATTGGGGGGCCCTCCCTGCGTACTCGCCTGCCTGACACAGTCAGTATACCACGGTACTTGGAGTCATAGAACTACCTGTTTAGTAACAACATGAGCATGTTTCTCTAAGTGTATAATCATACAACAAAGCTAGTTCAGTGAAGATACTAGATGTGTGCATACACACTTTCAGCGATTGTCCAACTTCAATCTATTCACATCAATAGCAGACAGCTTTCGAAATTATATCAGTTTAAAAGGCAATGGAGGCTTAACAAGAGTTTAGAAAACACGTGACTGGAATGTGTGACTGGAATAATAAAGAACTGTATCCACATGAACATTGAAATCTCATATGATTAATAAAAGAGTGTTTGACAACAAATGACATTGAATGTAGTCATTCAATTCTGATACATAAGATGTAACCGTCACTGGATGTGATTCGGAATAGGGCGGTCTATAGATATTAATTAGTTGCAAGCGAAATGAGTTGCATGAGATAGAATATTCTGCGAATTCAAATGAGTCCTTTTCACCCGCGGCAACTTGATTGACATTGATTGTCTCTGTATAAGCGAGACCAGTTCCACCACCACGGCAGCCCATCTGTGGTTGGTGAACAAAACGATATCCAGGGATAATCCTGATTGGTACATTTTGCGAGAAGTGAAGTGGACAACGGTTAGAACACTGTCTTGTGGTATAAATTTCATTGCGATATAAACCGCGCCTGCCCCCACCCTACCACACCCCCTTCCCCCACATTCTCTCTCTCTCTCTCTCTCTCTCTCTCTCTCTCTCTCTCTCTCTCTCTCTCGCCTTCTCACTGTGTTCTTTTCTCTATATTCCTCTCTCTATCTTTCTATCGAATCTTTGTAATTTTTAAAGAAAGACTACATATATTATACCTCTACATCACTTAGATTTCCTCGCTTTCCCGACATTTGTAAATAAAGTTCTACTCGATTTCATTTCAACTCAGTCAAAAGTCAAGTTTAGCACATAAAGCTAATTGTTTAGTTTGTTAAACATAATAATAATAATAATATATAGATACAACAAACTCGAAATACACGGGGGCGACGGGCGTCTCGTCCCCGTAAGCCACACAATCGCCTCCGTCAGATTGCTCACGAGGGCGATTCCAAAATTAAAAATCGCCCCCGTGGAATTATAAAATAAAGAATATCTTTTCTGTTATAACTTTCACACACTATTTCAAACCCTAAAACCAATGAAATTGAACTATGGAAGTTAGATTAGCGTATAGGATTTCTCTTTCGAATGAAAAGGAATGTGCAGAACGGGATGAAATGGAAAGAATGTCATCCCTGGATGAAAACTCTATGTAACTTGTAAAGTTGTAAAGAGGGAAAATGCCGACTTAATAAATGATAATGATGATATAGCAAAGAATTTAGGAGTATCATGGGTACCATTACAATTCAACAGAAATTTGTATTAAAAAAGAGCTCCCTTCAGTACTAAAAGAGCCCCCTTGAGAAGGATCACGGGGGCTCTTCTTTTTTTTTGAAGAGCCCCCGTGGACAAAAAATTAATTTGAGCCCTGGATACAACGATGTGTCTAAGCACTTTACAGATACATCATTACCCCGGTCATCGGATTCAGGCTTACCCGCATACAATGTATGCACATCCTTCACTCCATGGGGAGCATTCCCTCCAGTCGCCATTTTACAAGCGCACACTTGCTCATCCAACCACATTAATTTCCGCATCCTACCGACCATTGTTTCCAGTTTGATAGCCCTATGAATTCCTCATGAACTGTACATAATAACAACATATTTGTTTCATTATATTAGTAACACATTTGGTGTTTGCACTGAGATTAATCCGTGATGAAGATTTTAAGCTTGAAAAGGGAAGGTTTTCAAGAACAGAACAAGTAATGATACTTAAGTCTAAGAATATGATTGTTTTTATTTCTTATAAACTTTCCTGAATATTAAACACAAATGGTAACTATTGATTTTTACCTTACAGCTCAGATTTATAAAAAAAAAATCAAATTAATTCAAAAATTGATGTATACTTTTTGCATTTCTAATGCAGCTTTTCCTTGAAAAACAAATGTTAAGTAATTAAACTTATGTTCAATATACAATAGCATTGATAGTGTTCTGAAGAGTTCATTCTAAAATAAAACACCTGTCTTATATGCATTTCACAATACCACAACTCTAGAAAAAATAAATGTTGGAAAATCATCGAAGTATTTTCTTTCTTCTTTTTTTTTTTACAGAAAATTGTTGGAAGTACTTTTTTTCTCAGTTGAATATCAGAATCCAATATTTGAATAATTGGAACCACTTGGATCAGTATAAAGAGTAGAAACTGCTGTTTCAAGACTAAAAGTCATGTGAACTAATACATAATAGTTAATATACATGTACATTCCTATGATGACAAAGTAATTCCAACTTTAAGTCCTTAATTTAAACAGACCTGCTATATACATTCCATGTTTTTAAAAAAAGAGGTTGTTTTATTTCATTGGCATAGCATATCAACAATCAAGATGACCAATTCATTCACTATTAGCGAGTATAGACATGCAGTAAAAAGAAATACTCAATCATTTTTATAATTAAGAGAAATTCAATGACTACAGACAAACTGTATTGTAAAGTACATGCAGAAGAGAAATCCACTGCAAGATGAAATAGTTCACTGCACAATAGTAAGTAAAATGTTTTGTATTATAAAAACAAATTTAAACATGTACTTGGAAGAAATGAAAAGAAAATGCTTTACATGTAATGTTAAGCAGAGTTGTCTAAGGAATAACTTTAATTATAGCTTCTCTTTACTTATGACAATGCTTTAAATGCTTAGTCTAAGGAATTACTTTAATTCATTTAAGGAATTAGTCTAATTCTAGTTTCTCTTTACTTATGACAATGCTTTATGCATAATTCATACAATGACATTTTGTAGGCATCCCTTACACATCTGAAATATGTTATTGTAAGTAGCAAGAGAGAGACCCAATACTAGACTTTGTTCACATTTCAAATTGTCAGATTTGCATCATCTCTACAAAGACCAAGACTGATTAGCCAAACCCCAGTCAATCAAATATTAGATTGACCTACCGTGTGTTTTAAAAAAAAGTTTACACTCAAAATATTTTCATTTATTTCTAAAGTTAGCTATCAACGAAAGGTTATCATACATGTTTTCAAAGAGTGTTATATCCCGAATCGTTTGGTATCTTTTTTGTGTGGTATGTGTTCACGCTTGAATGAACAGGAGGCATTGTTTGCGAGAGTGCAATATCGACCATCCTAGACTGGTTATTTTTCACATATGCGTGGGGCAACAATTTATCACATAAATTCAAAGAAGTCAATTTTGATCAGTACTGGTACTTCATTTTAACATTTTTGGTAGTTCCCCTTACTTCACGATTTGGTTTGTTATCCTGCAATCTTGATACATGGTGCCATAACTTACATAATAGTGGTCGAAAGAGATTCCATTGCTTATTTAAAACCAATTTAAACTTGAGATAGTTGATTACAAATTTGTGCCAAATATATTCAAATTCCTGTCAAATGCTACTTCGACAAAGCGGCTCCAATATTCTAACAACACTCGGACATGCCATTTCAAGAATGAAATTTAATTTTGCTTGTATTTTGTTGTTGTACATAAGAGCTCATTTTTTTTAATTACATGAAGTTTTTGAAAATGAGAGATTCATGTATTTCAATGTTTTTTACCAGAGCTCCTTTCCAGTTTTCCAGACTTCTTTTGCAGCTATGCCAGTGATGAATTACTCTGCTTCAGTTTAGTTTTTTTTGTTCACTGTATGAACTTTGTCAGCATCAATGATGGTAAAACATGCCTCATCCTCAAAGTGTTATGAATTACGAATCAGTCTGATGTTCTAACACATGATCACTTTGAGTCACACTTATGTCTGGGTCCAGTTTTGTGGAACACGGTCTTTATGAGCTCTACGCCTTCCGAATCACTGGTGTCCGAGTCGGAATCCTCACTGCTGTTTGAATACGACCCAATTCCTGGAAGAACTGCAATACATTGCACTCCCTGGCCTTCTACGGCTTCACCGCTGCTCTCGTTTGAAGAATGCTCGTCTTGATCATGAGAACCATTGTCAGAGGAGGTTCTTGTTGCTTTTGAAGATCCAGGGTTCTGTGGGCTTGCAGATGGAAGATTTTCAGTGGATTTAGAATCAGCTGTAGAACTGGGCCTGCAAAAAGGATACGAATTTGTGATTACACTTTTTGGTTCACCATTTGACATTTTACCATTTTCTACTATGGTCTAATTTCAAATTCCAAATTCCTAGTTGGGGAAAAGCAAACTTTTTCACTGTGATACTGGTGGAGAAAAGTGGATTGAGATGGATAGGTCATGTGGTGTGAAGGGAAGATGATGAATTTGTATAAAAGAGCACAGGATCTGAAAGTGGATGGCATAAGAGGGAAAGGAAGACTAAACATTTCAGAAAAAGATAAGATAAGTAGTAAAGGTAGTAGTAGAAGACTTTATTTGATCATTTAGCACAAGGCTAATCTGCCATAAGGGAAATTTATGACTTTAATAAATGATGATGATGATGAAATTAATAAAAACATTTAGTGTAAGAGCAAGCCATGAAGATCCTTGAGATCTAAACACAATTTACATCTTCAGGTAAAAAATTGATATAATTATCAATGGTTTGGTATCATTTGTGCTGAGGAGGGGAAGAACGAACTAAATCACTGTGTCCCTGACCCTGAGGTCTCTACTCTTGATTTATTCCTAGGGGTAACGAAAATGAAACATAAATAAACAATTCAAATCCATAACATCTTACAACTGTTGATCAATTCACCAGATTAAGGATCATGAGGATGCAAGAAGGATCAAAACTATCAATTCCTGCCAAGGCACTAACATCTTTGGCATGAAGTTAGTTTACATTTGCTTTTCATGACCAAGATGATATAAATGAATTCCCAGTGGGAAGTAATTCCTTGGGTGCTTGAGTGCTGTATTATGGCCGCAGGGTTACAGCAAGAGTAACGTAATAGCCTGTATTGGAGTCGGGCTAACTCAGAATCGGGGAAAACTCGGCCCGCAGTAAAACTATCAATTTTTGCAGGTTTAGGGTTAGAATTAAGGTTAGGGTCAGGGTAAAATGACAAAAAATGACTGTTTTTTGCAGCGGGGCCAAGTTGTCCCCGGGTCTGAGTTAGCCCGGATACCCTGGATTGAATGTAAGTGTGACAACTAGAAGAACTCGTCGCCTGGGTGGCAGAAGGGCGTTAGCTCGAATTTCAGATAAAAAATGAAACTAAATCGCCTCAAACTTTTATAAAACTGACTTATTTCCACAAAAAAATTGTGGCCGTGTTCCACTATAACATTTCTATTAGTCTTTTAAGTTTTAAACCAATTTTTGGGACGGAAAGCAGTTTAAATATAAAACAAATCTTTAAATGCGAATGATTCGAATAGTAGTTTTCGACTCGCTCGCGTGCTAACGCCCTTCTGCCAGCCGGCCGATGAACTGTTACCTCTTTCTCTTGACTGCACCAGCCAGGAGAGCTGCTTGACTTCTCTTGCTTCCAGTCGCTACTTTCTTCTCAGCTGGCTGAGACGGCACTTTGGTGCTCTGGCTTGCAACAGGTACTGTATTGTTCACAACTGATTCGTATTTTGTTTAAGTCAAGGTCAAAAGCATCTTCTTTTTTTCTCCATATCTTCAGAAGGCAAGAAAGATGGAAAATGAGGGAGATGTTCATATTGGAAGAGCCTGCAGGAATCACAACTTTATTGCTTTGGGGAGAAGAAATGTATTTTTTTAAATTAATAAATAAAGGAGACTAAGGCATTGAAAAAAATGGGGAAATCCAGACTCATGCGACTGTTATTTCTCTAAATAGGTTAACAAAAACAGAAATGAAAGATAATTCTTTAATCACATCACAATACAATAAACCCTACAAAATATTTTTGTTAGAAGTGCAAAGCATAAATAAACTTATACAAGATATTTTGCAATTTACTATGAATCCACCAATTGTACTGAATCCTATCACATCGCATCCCAAATTTTCATTCTGTATAACATTTCCCGTCTGTAATTTGAGTGGAGTAATAGTGCAAACAAAATGATTATTCAACTTCAATGCTTTGTCTTTTGAAAAGATTGAATAAATATATTGGTAAAACTGATGAAAAGCAAGATAATAATGTGAGAGGGAAAGTCACAATGAAGAATATGAAACCATCACAGTAAAGGATATCTTGTATTCATTGATTATTTGTTTCTCTTCTGTCATTCTCTGAGCTTGAATCTTCATCTGTCTCTCTGCAACATCATTCAAGAACTTGGATTCCCCATCGTCAACTCCTCTTATCATGTTTTCTGAAAGAGAGAGAGGGAAGTAGAGAGAGAGGGAAGTGGAGGGAGGAGGAAGGGGAGAGACGGATGGTGAACTATTATTTACTAAACGAATTTTTGCCATGCATTCTGATATTTTCCTTCTCATCCTCCATGCATTTATGAAACTTTAAGGGGGAATATATGTATTATGTATATGTATTATGCTTATAAATATAACACCATTCGCTGATTTGGTAGACTATCTATGGTGGAAAAGATATGGATCATTCCTTTTCATACAAAATTTAAAATTAAAACCTAATCTGAAACACACTTAAACAAACATCCTCCTCTAAAATTATGGTTTTTTTTCTTACTGAAGTTGTAAAATCATATTAAAGATAATATGTCCCATTTGCAGCCAACATCAAATTCTGTAGAACTTTGCAGGAATTATGAATATGTCACGTATGTCCTATCGGTGAAATTTAAACGTTAGCAGTGTCCTAATATTTTTTCGGCCTGCAAACAGGACAAAGTACCTTTAAATGATACATTCAATTTGGACAATACACAAAGTACCGACAAAAGATTAAACAATAATAATACACTGTAGTAGTAATTGCACAAATTCTTATGTACACGTAAAAAGAAATACTCACTAAATTTGAACTGTTCTTCAAAATCTGACTGCTTCTTCTCCTTCTGATCTTGCAGCTTTTCAAAAAGAGATCGAGGGTCATACTCCTCTTCAGGACACTCTGTGAAAGGATTCAAGAGAAAAATGTTGCATCAAAGATATAAAAATAAAATGATGATCTATGTAAATGCAGTCATAAACTTTATGCTAGTCAGAAAAATGCTAAGCTGGATAAAGCATGTTATAACCATACCAATTTTACAAAAGTAGGTTATTACTCTGACAACTTATTGTACTTTCCCAGATGCAATATTGACCATTTTCATTTTTTTTTTTTCCTTCTTCTTCTTTTTAACATTGCGTTGTTAGCAATGCCTACAGATTTGTTTTTGTTACAGATTATCCGAGACAAATAACTTCTTTTTAAAAATAAAAATAGGTTATTACTTTGACAACCAGTTTTATACTTTCCCAGATGCAATATTGACCACTTCCTTTTTTCTCTCCTTCTTCTTCCTTTTAACATTGCATTGATATTAATGCATCAAGACTTTTGTTTACAGATCATACAAGAAAAATAACATTTAGTTCATTAGAAAAAAGGTCTTTATTGAAAAATACACAAATTCACACATCCAAAATCTTTTCTATAATGCTGAGTATACATGTAAATCCAGAAGTTAGTAAGCTGATGAGAAAAGAGCTTTAGTTGTCTGGAGAAAACAGAAATAAGAAGCAATTGATCCAAACCTTCTGGTTGGTCTGCAGTACGAACTTTATCCCATTCTTCTTGCCTACGTTCTCGCTCCTCCGTCAGTTCCTTCTCCGAAACAAATGCTTTGAGATTTGCGCTTGCCATTTTCTGAAAAGAGAAATTAAATGCAAGTATTAATATACTTGATCAGGACTATACTGTAGCTACAATGTTCATACAACAAAGTTAATGTAACTCACTCACAGAACCATCCATGTGTAGCTGTGTCAATTTTGGTCATGACATACCAACTACAACTCAAGGCAACTAGTTGAAAAATTCAAGAAAAAACATACCCATTAATAATGCTACGAATGTACATTAGGTTCATCCAACATACTTTCTCAATCTCAGTTCCTTTCTTTTAATTTCTTTCTTTCTTCTAGATCTACTGTTCTAGAGGTCTAGTTCTAATCTTTCCCCCCCCCCCCCTTTCTTTCTTTCTTTTCTTCTTCTTGATTATTACTCCTTCTTCCTAAACATCATAAGTAGCCTAAAAATCTATAGTTTTTATTTCACATTTCATACACAAATTTTTCTCTTGCTTGGGTTGAGAAAAGATATGCTAAAAGATTAGCCTATTTGGATCAAAAACTTAATTGAATAAAAGACAATAACACTAACACCCATTTTAGTATGTGGGGCACACTTATCACTTGGACTTGCAGCACTGGTTTAAAATGAGGTAATTCTAACGTTTACCGTAAGGGTAAGCTTGCATTATTGCTTGATTAGTTATTGAAATACTTACCAAAGTTGAGTTTGTTCAATAGTTCCTTTTTAAGACCACTTTTGCCTCGGCTTCTCTAAACATTCAGACTCGACTTCGCTCCTGGTTTTCTTTTACAAACGGCTGTAATAAAGACTAACACAAATATTGATTGCCAAGCGCTTCGTAAACAATATGGCAGAATTTTCGCAGGTATTTGAAGACGGTCTCCGGGCGAGGAACGTTTTCGTGGCCGACAAGTATGATGATGACGGTCGAAAGGATAATTATAAGGAAGAAGAAGAAAAATATGCTTTTACGGATGAGTCGGGACCCGAGGAAGACCCTTCATTGCCGTATGCAGGGAAGGTTTATCTCGCTCGTCGGAAAAAACCAGACAGTTGGCTCACCACAATAATGGAGGTGAGCTTGCACTTTCATCAACTGCAATGTTGTACAATCATACAATATCTCCCAATACCAGTTTCATGCGCAATGTATTAAGTTGAGAATGGTGTTAAATAAAATGCAATGTTTCTGCACATTCATCTGTTTGTTAACTTTATAAATATAATCATTACATGTATCATGACAATGGACAGTCTGACTCTGACCAGAGGCAGAGAGTAGACTGAAAATTTATGTTTCTTTCGTTCGTTAGCCTCTTAAGTGGGTTGGGTCGGCTCCTCTCTTTAGAGACAGAAGCCGACCAAAGGGTCTCATGGTGCAAACGTTGTGCCATATTTGGCCACTAAACTTTGCCCAAAATACTCAATTTTAGCAGATTCATAACCGATGCATTTATATTTGAAAATTATGCCTAGACTACATTAGACAGCAATAACCATCTGATTTGGGTCATTTCTTTAATAAAACTGACATTTGTTGTCATTCCCCAATACAGATGGCAACCCAGAGATCTCGTACCGTGGGGGTAGCTATAGCCAACAATGGCAGCTTTTTGTGTCAAAACATTTTCTCCCCGATTTTCTTTATTTAGATCTAATTTTCTGATTTCTAAATCAGATGTAAATTAGGTCGGTATGTCATTTGTCCTAATTACAGTTATCAAAATTTGATAACTTAATATTAAATGTATAATTTACGGACTTACTTATATGAATTATCCAATTTGTATTTCCGAACTGTGAAACGGTACGTTCATGCATTCGAAATATTACCCGGCGGCCGATATATTTCCGGGTCCACCTACCAAAACATAGCCAAATGGCCAATCAGAGCACTCGTTTCGTGGGAGTTCGTTGGTCAAGCTGGGCCGACTCGTACGTAGCTACGGTAGCTATTGGACGTTCGAAAAGAAAAAATGAATATTCATCAACTAAAACCAAGACGGATAATGTTGACGACGAGACTTTCTCGGATTAATCATTAATTTAGGATCTAAATGAGCAAGCTATCGTAAGTCAAATAAGCTATATATATGTTATTTTTAATTAGACTCTAAATTATTGTCATATTGCAGCATGTATGAGGATGTAAAGAGTGAAAATCTCGTTGCATATCTCATTCATCGCGGTCCGGTCGAACCGAACCATTTGTTCCGTACAGTGCCTCACAGAAAGAGGTCCCCAGACTTCAGTCTCTATAATCGGAGGTCTAGTGGAGCCAGACGTAGTCTCAGTGGAACAACCGACGATTAGAGAGACTGAAGCTTTCGGTCTAAGACTACATGTACTATGCTTGTTGTAGGCTAAGTATACATCGGTTCCACTTAATAGATTGACTGTATGATGCAGTTAAGGGTCTTTTTTGCAGCCGCGCAGCCATATTTTAAACTGTTACTGCACATGAAGGAAAATAATGTCATATGTCGACAGTAACAGTTTAAAATTTGGCTGCAAGAATTTCAACACAGAGCTCAATTTCGGCGAAAGAAAATCCGGAAAAAAGACCCTTTCCAACTTTCCATCATATCTCACTTTCTAGATCCTGGCTGTAGTACTTGTAGCATGCTTCATCTACTACTCCTACTACTACATGGACAACCTGCAGTTTCATGTCACGCACGCCTACGCCCACATGGGCCAAGCTCATGCCGCACACATGGTGGGTCAAAGGTTACTCTGGGGTGAAGGAACCAAGCAGGATGAGGACAAGGCTATGCAATGGTTCAGGTATTATTACATCTCTGCTCTCACGTTACATCCATCTTTTTTCAAACATATTTTAAAGCACATATAGCACATTTTCGGCTCAAAATCTTTATTCAAGTTCCAAGTTTTATTTCAATTCAAATCCATAAAAAACACAAAAGACACTGATTATATAAAATATAGAAAACAGAGAACACACAAAATAGAAACATATCTACAAATATATCGCAATTGTACAAAGCTAATTAGCAATAGAAATGAATTTAAAATTGATTTTACAACTAAAATGTTGGTCTGAGTGCAATTGACGAAAGTAGCTTACTGGTCAGGTAACAAATTGTCTAATGGTTGTTAACAAATTGTCTAATGCTTGTTTGATAGCTATACATGTATGTACAAGTGTATGTTATTGTAGACAACTATTGTACATGGCATGCATAGATCTATGGAAATTAATATTGTGTATGGATAGAAACAGCTTTTATTCTTTTATGTTGTTGTAGGTTATTAGAATTTTATGACATTCTCATAAATAAAACAACAAATTGACTTCAATTCCTGTATTAGCGTGTATATAGTTTTATATACATGACTTGGAAATGTTTATCTCAAATTCAAATATTGACTGAAAATACACAACTTCATAAACAATTATTTCTCATCTGATGTTTGTAAATGTTTCAGTCGACACTTTAATATGATTTATTGATCATTTGACATTTTAAGTCATGTTTCATATTTGTCAGGGTTGCAGCTGACAAGGGTCATCCCCATGCATCTCATAACCTGGCCATAGGTCATCTCCATGGTTACAATACAGATGTCAAGGACAAAGAGTAAGTTCGACATCACAAAGATATTTACAAAGTACTGTACTACATTATTCTTTGCTTTGCAAGGGTGAAGGAAACATTTTCTTTTGATTCCAAATAGTTTCACTAAGAGTGAATTATTATATAGCAGATAGAGTATGATTTTTGCAAATGACTTCCCAACTGGTACTACATATTTTATTTTCCCCAAAATATCAGTCATCTTGAAAGTGGGATTCCAAATACATTGGCAAAATGATGTCATGAAATCTATCTAAACTAACTGGGCAACAAAGTTTTTAGTCAAAATTGCTGGTATATTCATAATTTAGTCATTTTGCAATCAATTCAAATAAAGATTTATAAAACATTGAGAACATTTTTTAAAGCTAAGATACCACCATATCTGGATTTGTTTTGTAATTTCAGACATTATGTTTACCATGAGTGTCTCAATCAATGAACCTTAATTTGTCTTTTCGACAGGGAAGCAAGAACTCTTCTGGAATTCGCCAGGGACAACGGAGTTCATGAAGCCCATGATGCATTGCACCGTCTTTGTCCGCATGACCAGTGTTGAGAAAATACGGAAGGAAACAATGGAATCTTGAGTGGCCCTTTTCAGTAGGAAATGAATCCAGCTTATTTCAAAAGACAAATTGTGTTGGTGTTCCTTGTATGTTCTGAATTATGAAGGGCAGGTACAATTAAAATATCTCTGCCCTTTAATTTGCTTGGTTGGAATTAGCATTGATGTACTTGTTAACAGTATTTGAGAGGTACAGTAAATCATGGTGTTGATCAGAGTAACAGGAGTAGAGAAACAGATATGTTAATTATTTTGTCTACTTATTGCATGCGAATAATCCTACATGTGACGATGTGTAAGAGGGTGAAAGCATGCTTACGACCCATCCCTTTAGGAAAAGAACAGGAAACTAAAACATTCCATGTTGTACAACTATGGAATTTTTAACATGTTAAGTACAACATTCTGTAACAAAAAGGAATTTCTGAAAATGATCATCCGCTTTTTATGCTATTTGGAAACTTTTTTAGTTATCATTGTGTTCTGAAACCACATGTTATATACGGTCTCTGACTGCCATGTATTATATTGATGAACCTGATACTGTCATCAAATGGCCTGAAGCAACACCATGATTTACATGTACCTTTTAATTGTCTTAGAGAAGACCAATATTCTTTTATTTAAAAGATCAGAATTATATAGGTAACTTGCTCACATTGGAGAAGAAACAAGTGATATTCTAGTGTGCTTTCAATTGTGTTATTTTCAAGAGTGTATACATACTGAAATTGCCTTTCTTGTATGAGTTGTATTTATGTCTTTCAAAATGGTATCACCTTGACTGATAAGCATTCCAAATCTACAACCTTTTAGTATTGTTAGTTTGTTATATGTTTTTTATGATACATTTTTTGCCTTTTTAACAGACATTGTATGAAATATGTTAATAGTCCGGGTAGTTATCACGAGCAATCAGGAATGAGAAGTGAGATGTGATTATGTAAAAGAACACTTCACATTAGTGTGTTCAACATTGACAACCACTGTAATATGTCTATCATCAAATTTGTAAAGAGTTGTGAGTAGGCTGTGTATGCATGTACCATGATAGCTTTCTTATACTTTAAAATTGGTTTTTCATCTGCTGTTATTTATATACGATTACATTTGTTTGTTTTTAGATAGCCCCCCCCCCCCCCCTCCCAAAATCAGATTCAATCAAATCAGATTACAAATTTTAAATTGTGAGCCCACCACACATTTTGACAAGATTACTTTTTCTCCATTTTCTTTTCTTTTTTTTTTCCTGTTGGTGGGGGTGCATTTAGGGTAAAGATTCTAAATTTTAAAATGTGAATTCTTGCTAATGGGTATTCTCAAAGGTCTCTTGAAAACTTACAAATTAATTCCCTGCATTTTCTGTCATATTAAACATGTTACTACCGGTATGTTTATTCAAAATCTCAATCCACTTTGGATCTTTAAAATGTCTAATCATATTCAAATTCCTTCCTAGAGATATTTTCTGTCACATGAAGCGATAACATACTTGTAATATACATATATATTGCACACAAGTATTTGATTTTACCGTCCAAATTATTCAGCTCAATTTTTAAAATACAAATGTTTGTGTAATATATACCTTTTGAAGTGTGCTTCGTGATTGTAAATTTCATGTACATATAAATTGAAACTAGAAGTGTTCATTTGCATTCTAAAGAAAAAGGGTTTAAAACAGCTATTACACAAAAGGATGTTTATATATTTATAGTAAACATATCTCCCCCCGAATGAGGCTATGAAGCCTCAACATTGAATTTTCCCTACTTTTTAGTAGAAAATTATTGTTATTGAACAATGTAGATTTTTATGCAAAAATGCAATCCAGAAATCTTCACTTATGTTATTAATCAAATAGATGCTACATTTTATTACATTACTCTGTTAGTGTGAAATATTGCCAGATTTTTGCTGAGAAAGTTAAGTACTAGAATGTTTTGTTTTTGTTGTGACATGAAACCTAGTTTGAAGGTTCTGAAATAATTAGTCGTCATGTATAGTTGTGTGCAATAGTTTTTTTTGTTTTTTTTTTTTTTTTTGTTCAGTGCCAGTATGAACATATTTTAGATCAGATGTTTGATTGTGTGTTTGTTTTTTCTTTTACCGTGTTGCAGCAATAATCTTTGGTAGATATTTATCTGAAATTAGACTTAACACAAAATAATCTTTATCACAGAACAATATCTTCTTCTTTATTTGAAGTTACATACCTATTCTCATGATTTAGTCACTTGTCTCTAATCTAGACACTACTGGATTAATATGACTAACTTGAAGGAAAAAAAGAGATGTGCATCATCATTTACTTTCTCAGGCCTGTTGATAACAAATGCCGAAAATATCCGCAGTGAGACTGAAACAAAGTAAATTTACAAAAAGTAAAAAAGTTAATTCAGATCACACGTTACATTAAAAATGGTGATTTACCAAAACAGTGATTTACAGTTGTAATTACACTGCTGAAAAAGTTATTCTACTGAATAGCACAATTTATAAGGAAAAGAAAAATATGAAGTAATAAACAAAATATTGCATTTTGTTATGTCTACTATTAATGAATGCATTTTGTTTTTAGTAAAAGTAATATACCCTTGCATTGGAAAATCAAAGAAGTTCTTATAAATAAATATATGATTAAGTTTAAAAGACTCTGGTAGTTTTAATGCTAGCTTTGATAATAAATCTTAACATTGGGAGACATGATTACATGATGTAATACTAGTTATGCCAATTATTTGTGAGAACAAAATATTGAAGAACAAAATAGTCTCGTATTTTCTTAAAGATAGTATTCCATTAAAAAGTGTTGTTGAATGTATTACTGAATTGATTAAAATTAGATATATGGAAAATTCAATTGTTTGGTGTTAATTCATTTGGGTGATATTCAAGCATCATGTGTACACTTGACCCGGGTATCGGCACAATTTTCTTTCATGATCCTTCGATCTCAGTTAACTTTTATTCAGGCGCTTTGTCATCTTGTCGTAATTTCATGTTATTGTCCATGTGTGAATTTTACAAATTTAATTACAAATACTTGTAATATAATTATATTGAGGGAAGCGTGCAATATTCTTGTTAAATTCGTGGAAAAATGAACCAATGTTTGCAAAGTGGCTACAGGAAGCCAGTCATACGTTTTGGGGAAGAATTGAAATTTTAGTCATTATCAGTCTCACTTGGAAGAAATGGTAAATTTGTCTGCAACTACATCACAGAGACATGACACATTCATCCAAATAGAAAGACGTATTAAAAGTGATTTATACAACTTTTACTTTTTAAAGAAACTTAACTTTCTCATTTTTGTCCGATTTCATTCAAACTTCCAAGAAGCTTGCTATCGAGATTGGATTTCCCTTTAAGAGAAAACAAAAATCACGCCCGTTTGAGACATTTCAAGTGGAAATGCTTTACATGTTATTGTAAATAAAAGACGAAAAGTTGCCGTGTTAATTATTGAGGCCTTTAGGATATTTTCCTGTCTTTTTTTAAGTTTTACCCGCCCCTTCTCTAATTTCCTTATCATATTTGTTAGTTTTGCAATTTCTTCAAGTCTATGCGGCTCATCCGGGTCTCCCGTTATAGGTCCATGTCCACTTTCCCAGAAAGAATGAACACATTCCTTTCATTCTCTTCTCTCCTCACAGGAAGTAGCTAAAGATATTCCTTTTCATTCTCTAATTTCCTTATCCCGGAAATTATAGGTACCATTTAATATACTACAAACGCGTAGCAATGATTTTATTTTAGGTGCCGGGCGGCAATTAGCACGCGAATAGCGCTCCCTAGGGGGTTTGGTGCAGATAGGGGGGGTTCCCTCTCGCCCAAAGCGCGGAAGCTTTGACGTTTCATTACATTATTAGAGAAAGAATACGATTCGTTGTACCGTTCTAGACTCTTAATCCTTAATTGTCTGATTGTTTAATTGTAAAAATTGTTTCAATGTCTGCTCGATCCTTTTTCTTCCTACGTCCTAGATCTACTTTGTTCTGTCTTCTAGCTCTCTTTTTTCTATTCTCTCTCTCTCTCTTTTTTTTTTTTGGGGGGGGGGGCGACCGCCCCATACCCCCTCCCCCCACCTACGTGCCTGATATACTACCATATATATATATATATATATATATATATATATATATATATATATATATATCCCTCTCTCTCTTTCTCTCATCATCATTCTCTTTTTATTTCCCCATAAGATAATGTGATCAGGTACACTCATCATCATTTTCTAATTCATTCCTCTCAGAACTGAGTAGAGACCACAATTCTCATTATTGTTTTCTCTTCTCCCATGAAATAGTGACCACATCTCCTTTCTCTTCTTCCAGAAATTCCTCATAATCTTTGAGGAGGGAGCTCATCTCTTCTAAGAAAAATACTCCAATTTTCTAATTATACAATCAGCTGAAGCGCGTATGAAACACAACATATGATTTGACAATACGTCATTCTATAGTGGATATCGACCAATCAGCAAGGCGGTAAATATAAGGATTGAATCAGCCCATCCTGGCCCCTCCCATCGCTATGTTCGCACGTAGTTTCCATTATCAATTCTATAACTAGCTTCGCAACGATGGCGATAGGGCTGAAGGAGGAAAACGTAGTAACAAGCCAAATTCCGGCCTATTCTGCGCCGGAGGATGGCAATGAATCGTCTTCTCAGAGGGATCCAAATCCTCGATGGAATCCAAGTCATGTAGGAGCCAAAGAGGAATTAGCAAACTTGTACACTGCTGGTAAGTAAATTAAGTTACAGAATCTGTAATTTGTTACAATTTTCCCGGCCACTGTCCCTTCCTCACCGGTCTCCACCGGCCACCCCCGCGCCACTGGTACCCGCTAAACGCGCTACTACGCGATTGGGAGACTAACGCCCATTTTATTTATTTAGATCTTTGTATTAATTTCATTTTTATATGAGTTGTCTGAGCTGAGATCCTAATTGTTAAAGTACCAAAGACTGACACTTTCACACTGTGCTAAGCGGCAAGCCAAGTCCATCCAAGTCCAAGTCCAACTTCAGCTTCGACTTGAATCCAAGGCAAAGCAAAACCATTGCCTATCCACCCAAGCCCATTGACAAGACTAGATTTAAGATTAGTCTAGATCTAGACTTCTATCTTTATCTAGACCCCTAGTTCACTACTAGACCTAGTAGTAATTTATAATACCCGAGGAAAGATTGAAAGGTTTTAATTCAAATTAATGTGCCTCATCTACGCCTCTATTTCCTCCAAAATGGTAATTTCCAGGTTAAAATGGGTCTTTCCGTTGAATTTTGGCTGCCCCAAAAGCAAAAGATCCGACTTGAAATTTAACAAGATGATCTTGTACGTCTGTTTTAGAGGCTTAGCATACACATTGTATATTGCTTCTCTTATTCCCTGGTACTATATTCATTCATTTTTGTTCCTAATTCATTTAAATAATTGCAGTTTTCCTAAAATTCCTTTTTTTTATCCGTTGGAATTGCGGCTAAGGGCTAGGCTATGTCTTGTCTCCTCTTCTCTCCGATAGTATCGATTTCACGAGATGTCTAGCTAGTGAGCTCTTCGTGAAACGGTTTAGAAAGATCAGAGACATCTCCGTAGTTGGCGGATAAAGTTATGACTGTCTTGTCGTTGGTTTCGAGAAATGGGCCCCAGACTCCTTCATTTTCTAGGTTTGCCCATGTGTGTAGAACTCCCACCAACATTTATCTGGGAAATCAGAGAAAAGTCAGAAAACCTTATACATTGGCTCCTTTTTAAGTCCAGACTACATGTAGGTCTAAGTCAGGGAATTAAAAAAAAAAATCAATTGAATCAGAGAATTTCACTGGGCAAGAAAAAGAAAGTACCTGTATCTAATCAGTCTGTGATATACTTTCTCTCATCTCCAAACAGTGTATCCACAAATCATTATTCATATACCTGTACCAGTATACAATGTAGATCTATATATTTACATTTCAAACTGGTCTTTGTTCAAAATAATGATCCTGGAATTTTGTTTCTTTAACCAATCATGTTGAACTTCGCTACTAGTCCTCCAACACTGGTTTAGTGAGGGGAGGAGGTATTGTGTGTGTACATGTATGTGCATGTTTTATTTTCATGCAGTAATTTATTCATGTGCATTTGAAACCTTACAACATCTTTAATTGTATTTTTGTACCTCATATCATAATACCTTCAATAGAACATGTAATTTCTTTTCCCCAAACTGTTGCTTTTTGTATTTCACTAAAGTCAGTGACTTCCATCTCCATAATGGTGTTGGGAACTAACTTCATGAATACTTTCAAATGTTGTACATCATTTCTCATTAATGACCTTTATTGACTGACTGTACTTTCCGATTCTGATTTTGTGAACAGGAAAGCGAAGGCAAGAGATCGTATGCGTTGTACTCTGCATGACGTTGACTCTGATGGTTGCATGTCAGCTTGTGTATCATCTCAGACTTGATAACTGGATGGTTCCTTTCATTGCAGCAGGTGAGAAAGAATCAATCATATAACATGTTCGAGGGGGCAGTGACATAAAGACGTAACTCCATTTTGGACATTTTGAGAAAAAGTGGTTTACATGTACATGTATGTGTCACTGAGCACTTAGGCCTTGAGGATTTAAGTCTATGTTTCACTAGCCATTGACTTCAATGGGGTGTTGGGTGGAGTTATCAAAGTCTGTGTGTTTCCTGGAAAGCCCACATTTTTCTGAACATTTTAATATCAAATACTCATTTTGGCAAAATATGGAGTTACATCTTTATGTCACTGAACCCTCGTGTTGAGACTTAAGAGATGACCACCTGTTTAACACAATTGGCCATACAATACCAACATAGGAGTTGCTATGTCAGACGTGCTGTAGCATCACCAGGAAAAGAAAGGTGATTCTTTCGTGAGTATGTGCTGAGCTGGCCAGTTACATGTACATACCACCGTCTCTTGTTACTTCACTAATGATTGACATATGATGTCACAAGTTGAATGAGATCTGGAGCATTTTTTTAGGGTGGAGCTTAGCAGGTCTGAGGAAATTATTTTTTTATGTAAAAATCTATGATATATCTAGATGTTTGAATATCAAAATATGAGTCGTATGCTGCCCTGCACATCAACAGGAATCAACTTATATTTGGAATTCACTGGACCTTCAAAAAGAAGGTTGAGTTCTGGGAAGAGGTGAAAAATGATTTGTGAGGGTTGTTATTGTATAATTATGCAAGTGTGAAAGAACAACAGATAAAAATGTTCCCTGAAAAGCATGGCTCTTCAAATGGCTTAATATTAAAAAATATGGCATGTAACAACTAACATCATAAAAATCAGGACAGAATTTTTATGTCACATGTTTGTGTAGTCCCACATACATATTTCTGTGTACAGTGCTTGTAACTTAATTTACCAAGACTGGGCCAAATTTCTTATCATTTTGATGATTCCAGAACTTGGCAGCACACACCAATACCTACAATGTACATGTATATGCTAGATGATCAACCTTTTTTGATCGAGTGTCTTTCACAATGCAATGGCATGACCAGAACTCCACTTTATTTTAAGCAAGACTGGAGCCCGGCCACAAGGGACCCATGCTTCACATATATATCAGCTCATACTCCTTCCTCGTTCCAACTTTACATTTTTTAATTTTTCAAAAATTCTGGTTTGCAACTTGTGAACTTTGACAGAAGTGAATAAAAGTTTGTAGTCATATCCAAATATGTTGTGCTAGAAAGGTGTAACTAAATATGCATTTATTCTCAGTTATACTTGTTTTCTTTGTTTGAAAGTTGGAGGCATTCTGACAGCAGATTTCTTCTCTGGATTAGTTCATTGGGCAGCTGACTCATGGGGTTCAATTGAAATACCTGTTGTTGGGCAGGTAAGTGTGATTGTCTGTAATATGAATGAGTAAAAGGCCTATGCTTATTAGGTACAGACCAATTTTGGAAATGCCCCCCCCCCCCCCTCTCAAAAAATGAAATGGAAGCTCTTATTACCAATCATGTGAAAGAATATGTTTTGACTAATACGTAATGATAGTAATTTTGCCAGGAAATTGCCTACTATTTGATATATTTGGTAAATTATCATATCAATCCAGCCTGGATAGATATCGTGAGTGCACTTCAACATTGAATATTTGTATACATATTTCTGCTTTTTTGCAAATTTAGGTTACAGTATTGCCATCTAAAATTCTAAACCTCTGAAGGCAATATTTAAAGAATATTGAATGGATATTTTGCACCCAAAACCCTTGAGCATTCCAGCCAGGCATCATTTTTACAAGCGCACACCTGCTAATCTAAGCACATTAGCTATCCCATCCTATCCGGTACCCATTTAACACTTGGGTGGAGAGTGGTAAATGTAGATCAATGTCTTGCCGAAGGACATTAGTATGGTCTTCAGTTTTGGCTGAAAAATCAAAACAAATTCATCAGAACCCATGTTCACGGGGTGTTTTTTTTTTCTTCATCAATGCAGGGAAAGAGCATTGGGGTAGTACAATAGTACATGTCATGGAAAATTGGAAAATTGGAAAAAGAACACTTTTTGATCCAAACCCAAACTATATTTTATTGCTTTAATATTGTATTAGTAATTTGTTGATGTTATTGTGATGTTCATGATATTCTTGTAATCTCAAAATTCTTTATGAATGTTATTCCGTCTTGCTTGGAATCACCCATATTCACCATTATTACTGAATAATTTTAATGATAATGCAGCAATCACAACAAGTGAAAAGGGGGCCATAATCACCCCAGTCTACCATACCTTCCTTGTTTTATTAAAACTCATTTGCTAATTACATTTTTTTATGAACTACTAAACGCCATATACATGTATATTTGTAAGAAAGGAATAATTATATGAAAGACTATGTGCCTGTTTTGATGGATATAAGTCTCATGAGACATGATTAGTGTTACATGTACCATCAATTATGCTGTTTTCAGAAGTTAAATCTTTTTGTCATTTTTCCACTTGAGTATTGTTGCATAGAAGCAACTATGCCCTACATGTATTGTTAGAAGTCTGCATGTACATGTGGTCTCCATCATATTTGATTGGTCTTGATGTTTGTATTTATGTTTCCCTGTGTACATGTACAGGCTTTCATCAGACCATTCAGGGAGCACCACATTGACCCTACTGCCATCACCCGGCACGACGTCATCGAGACCAACGGCGACAACTGCATGATGTCTCTGATCGGCCTCATCCCGCAGACCTTCATCCTCTTCAGCAGTTCCACGGAGACCATCCAGCAACACTACGCCTGGCACTGCTTCTTCCTCCTGCTCGCCATCTTTGTCACGCTGACCAACCAGTTCCACAAGTGGTCCCACACCTACTTTGGGCTTCCCGCCTGGGTCCAGTTCCTCCAGCGCTACCACCTGATCCTGCCCTGCCGGCACCACAGGGTGCACCACGTGGCCCCCCATGAGATGTACTTCTGCATTACCACCGGCTGGCTCAACTACCCCATGGAAGCAGTGGGCTTCTGGACGGGTCTGGAATCCATCATCACTCACCTGACTGGCTACTCGCCCAGGACGGATGATTTAAACTGGGCCAAAAAGACCAAGTGATGATTGAAATTGACTTTTTTCTTCTTTTTTTTTTTCTTTCGTCAAGAGACTTTGGATAATGTGCTTTTATCAGGGAAATGTATGAATGGCATATAGAGTACCGGTAGGCCTCATATAGAGGGTCATACCATGCATCGTATATGTCCCATGAATGATTTTAACTGTATTTTATGTAGCAAAGAAACAAACCTGATGTTGGTCTATAGTGAGAAGTGCTTAAACCTCAATTATTTTTATTTCTGTTTAACCATCTGTGCATACTGGGTTGTAAACATTTTACCAAAAATGTACCAATGAAAATCATATCACGTGGGACTGAAACCACTGTGGCAGACATAATTTGATGAAAAAATAACAAATGTTTGCATTTTGTATCAATGACATGTTCAGGTTTATGTTAATAACATTTAAACAATATTTGAACCAGATGGGGTCGTTTAAGAGGAGATTTGTATATTTAAAAGTGAGTTCTTACCTTCAATGTCTTGGTTTTTTGCAATGTTTTCGAGCTTGTCCGGCAATCAGCAGTCACAGTGGCATGGCGCTATAAGCATTGATGAGACTGTGACTGCTGGATGACTTACATGTAGAAAACATCATAAAAATGATGATTTTGAAGGGAGAGAATTAACTTTTCAAAAATACAAATTTACAATCGACTATTCCGTTCTAGTTCTAAAAATTGTTGTCAGGTGACTAACAAAACGTGACTAATTGACTAATCAATACAGAATGTGAACTAAATATCAGTTTTAATTGAATAATTGCCTGCCGCTAATGCTTTCAGTGCCACATGAAAGGTTCTTTGTTTTGGTCAGTTACTCATGACTGGAAATGAAAATAGTATTTATTTGTCACGTTCTGCCAACAATCCAAGATTTGATACAGCACCACTAATATATGTTCACAGTAATAGGTTTGTATACACTATCAAATACTCATTGATGTGTGCATGTATCTTCATATGTTGAAAGCCTTATGTAAATATTTTGTTAAGTTTCAACCTCTGCTGTGTGAAGTGTTTGAAAGTTAATTTATTTATGATGAATTGATGATCTGTATTACTATTTTCTAGTGTATACATATTTGTGTTTTCAAAAGGATATGTACATTTTGTATTGAGCGCTTGAAGAGAAGTCAAATGATAAATGGATGTGTCATGTTCAAACAATTAAAATCATGGTGATTCTAATCACAAATTGTGAATTTAAATTCAAATCATGATTTCTATTTTTAGAGCTACCTTTGTCATGAAAAGAAATTAGTTGTGTACTGGTTACAAAGAAGTGCGGTAGTCAAGACCAGGGGCCCCCGAGACCAAGATAAGGACAGAATCTTGAAATGACGTTCATATTACGCCTCGGCCCCCATCATTGCTTGTAAGCTTACGCAGCAATCTTTTTTACTTGTACAAATATGATAAAAGCTTAACGTGTACATTAGTAGGTACACTGTTTGTAGGAGCAATAGATTTATTACAAATATATTAAGTGACTTGCTTAGAGTATATTCATTTCTAATTTATATTTCACCTTTACATGTACCTTCAGACTCGTTATGTTTGCTTGTTGATAAAAAAAAGACTGAGTGAAGACTGGCAGTTGAAACTTTAGAAATTCACCTTGTGTACATGTAGCTGGATAACCTTTGACTAAGAAGAATTTGTTGACCTGTTTTGTCCAGAAGCTTTGATATTGCTTTGCTTTTTGTGACTCTAACTTAAAAATAGTTTGTCATTCATAATGGTTTTGTTCCTTAAGGTTTATAACATTGTAAGATTACAAGTCCAAAGTTGTATTTGCTCTGTACAAATTTTATTTGTGTATTGTTTCATGTTATCTTTGTTACGCTGTAGGTGAGAGACGTTTTACTTCCATTAACAAATTACATGTATGACAGGGACTTATGATATGTAATTTAAGGATTTCAATATCAATTATTCCTCACCCTACCCCCCCCCCCCCCCCCCTCTCTCTCCATTTCCCTACATCCCTCATTCTCTTTCCTTCTCTCCCCTGCTCTGCTCATCATTTATGCAAATGTTGTCACTCTTATTTTCTCTGTCTTATGAATGAATTTACCTTATTGATTTTATTTTCACTTGAATTGGTGCAATTCTTATAATATAATTGTACAATAATGTATGTAATAATGCAATGCAATGAACTCCTTTCAAAGCCTTATGTCAGTAATGCGTAAAATTATGCATGTTTCTCTCTCTCTCTCTCCCTCCCTCCTCTCTCTCTCTCTCTCTCTCTCCCACTCTTCCCCCTCTGGGATATTGGGTTACCAGTATCCATGTCAGAGATTAATATATCTAAAGAAAGGGGGCCATATTAATGGTAATGAAGTAATCGGAAAGGATGTAAGACAAAACAAAATGATATTGTGTAAATATTCTTTATTTTCAGTTGAATGCAAATGTCACTGATAAATTAGTTGGTGTACATGTACAAACATAGACGCAATTCTGTGCGTTACACACCGTTGTCCATATCCCGCCGCATCAAGAATCGTTTCTGTAGGGGGTTTATGAATGGTGCAGCACTTACATATATTGAAATAAAATGGAACCACAATGTTGGCATTCCATTGAATTAACAGAGAAAAGGCAAATCAATTGGGATATGCTGCACAGTATCAATAGCCAAATCATCCAGAAAACCCTAGTTTATGATGAGAAAAAACAAAATCTGAGTTTTATATTTGATAAATTTTCTGTACATAATAGGGTATTGGGTCAAATTTAACTTATACACGTACTTCATGGGCTCCAAACAAGGGGGAATAAATGATGAATATTTATTTCAGAACAGTTGCCCTTTGAAACAAAATCCATGATTACCTCAGCTCATATTGTCTCATTGGAATAACAATATCTACAAATCAGATGCAGAAGATATGATTGAATGGCAGATAAATAATACATGTACAATTAATAAATAATGTAATCCTTGAGATACATGTATTATTTTAAATTATAGGGCACACAGTGCGTATTTAGGTAATACTATCAATGTACTCTTTATTGCATAGTGAAAGAGGGAATAATGTATGTGAATAAAGACCGAAATTGAGAACACATATTGTGCACGTTTTCTTTGTATAAAATGGATTCAAAAGTATATATTTGGATTTCAGCATAAAGCCAATACTAAAACACCCTAAATAACGTCAAAGTTGATACAATTTAGAACATGGGTTCTGAAGTTGCATATGCAATTTCTTCAAGCTTTATTTCAGCATTATGTTAATTTGGCTGGTCTACAATCAGAGCCCAGTTTCATTAAACTTTTTTATCAACAACGAGTTACAATAACTCTTAAAAGCTCCTGAAATTGTGGCCTCTGATTGGCCAAGAGCAAATTTGTCCTAGAAATTTCACATTTGTTATTGATTTGATAAAAGTTTTATGAAACAAGTCTCTGTAATTGACGGGTTCAATACATGTGTAAATTTCCAATATGTAGCTTACATTCAACAACACATTTTTTAATTGCCCCCCCCCCCCTTTACAAAAAGTAATACATATATGTAAAATATAAAAGGGCGTCTTTCTTATCAATGTACATACCCTTTTTCTTAGAAGCCTTTTCTTTTTCTTATATACACATCAAGGTTTTTGAGACGTCATATTGCAGTTAACATTTAATATTTGCCTTCCGTGGATGCTTTCTTTGTTTCTTAGTTGCAAAAAAAAAATGAACATCAGTTTAAAAATGAAAAGAAAACAAATATAAATTCATATTTTGCAATCCAAAGATCAGTAGCTTTCAATAGAATTTCAACATTGAATAAAAAGAGGATAAATGAACATTATTTCAAGACAGAAGTAGCAAGACTTCTTATTCTTTACAAGATGAATGCATCATTCTAGTTACATAATTCATTGCAATACTAAACAATGCCTAATCCTGAAATTGCCCCAAAATATCAATTTATCAATCTCTCTTCTTTGTCTAAAAAAAAAAATGTTCATAAAAATGTTTTTTAATAGAAGCATTATTACTCTATAAATAACATTGTTTTAAAATATCAAACATGGTAACATTACAAAACTATATCGCATTCTATATCAAAATAGACATGTCTCAAATATGAGGTTACTGTGGCATTTCTCTCCAAGTCAAGAAAATTAACTATATACAGAAAGAACACAAATGTCCTTGATCATATTAATAAGAAAATGAAATATGTTCACACAAAAAACAGACTTATGGTATCACACTGAAATATCTACGCTAATAATTTACAGTCTCAATACTTGTATTCTACGCTGTACAGAAAAGCTTAACAAAATAACTTACAAATGTTAGTCTTATAAAAATCTAGTTGCTTTTAAACATATATGATACATGAAAGAGCTTGGGCATGCAAAGCAAACACATTTTATTTAAAGCTAAATATATTGATGGGTAGACAGAGTTCTTTAGTGTATGGTCAGGTTATACTGATTAAAACTTGCCAAATCATTTTCATGGTATTTGCTGTAATACCCTATTTTCAATGGATCAGGGTCACATTAAGCTCCGATTACTAGAAAAAACATTAAAATAGGCCCTGATGAAAATTCTCAATGCTTGGCCAAAAATCATAAACTAGCGGTTTAAAACCCTTGTGATTTTTGTCAAATGTTGGTTTGTTGCCACTTTGCAAGGAATTTGGAGTTATATTCTATGCAATCTACAGTTCACAGGTCACAGTTAGCTTGGATTGATGGAAAAACATAACAATTTGCCATTTTGAGGAGTTTCAATTTCTTTTGGCCGAAAATGATTTAAATCTAGTTTTTTATTTTTTTTTAATGTGTGTTTTGCCGATTTCTGTGAACTTTAGTAGCCTATTTTCAATGGACTTTTGTCACACTTTACTAAACTTGCAGCAATGCTTTATTTTGAAAATAAAAGGGTCGTAGTTATCTCAGATTCATGGAAAATTGATATTTTACCAGTTTCCACTATAAGGTAATGTTCAAACACCAATAGCATGCTTTGAAGTTTTGATGTTCCACTGGTACCTATTTAATAGCCCTGATTCTGATCGATGGTATTTCTCCGTCTTGCGATGGCAGCATAATCCTCCTCGGCTAACACCCTATCGAGCCGCTGGGTCTGAGGATGCTTTGGACCAAACACCTGATGGAAAAAGAAAGCATAATCATAATAATAATAATGGCTTCTTATATAGCTCACATGTCCGCCACATTGTGACGCTCTTGGCGCTGCCCCGACTATTACCCTGGATTTAGCAAGGCGGCCATTACAGCGCTCTAGCATGTAAAGGAATTAATTCCTGCCAGGTACCCATGCTGATGTACAATTATTCATTCCCAAGCAATTAAGTGGCATTGCTAAACTGACCAATTCTTGACAAACTAGGGTAATGTCTTGGTGGAGTGGAGTGACTGGGGTTTAAATGAGAATCAGCATGATGATATCGAGGGGTCAGTGACTTGAATTGAATTGAATTGACACAAAGACGCAACTACATTTTGGCCATTTTGAGAAAAAGTGATTTAAAGATAGAGGTCCACTTGGGCCTTAAGGAGTTAAGTCTATGTTTTACTAACCATTGACTTCAATGGGGTGTTGGGTAGAGAGAAGTCTTTATGTTTCCTGGAAAGCCCACAATTTTCTTAATATTTTGATATCAAATACTCATTTTGGAAAAATATGGAGTTACGTCTTTGTGTCACTGAACTCTCGATATTTTCTACAGAGAAAATTAGCTGTTGTTCGAATGAGCAAAATCATTGTCATGTATAGATCTCGATTCAGGGACAATCCCTACACAGCTCAAATTATACCTCTAACAATTGTTGTCAAACAAAGATGTTTGAGAAATATCACATGAAGCGGAATCAAATTGGGTTCTTTCATCTTTCAACTCATGCTGACAAAAATATTTGCTTATGAATAGTCTCTCAGCTTTTAACAGAGTTCAGTGACAACATCGGGCCAAGGACCATAATGGTTTGCATGGTCACAGCCAGCAAGTCAAGCAGACGTTGGGTTTACATCAGGTTTGTGAGGTTGGTCCACTGTACTTTCGGGCATGTTCAAGCTTTTTGGTAATTGAGTGTCCCACATCTTATCAAGTATTATGGAGTTCTCAACTACTATCTACATCAAAGATATGTCATTTGACTTCATACTTAGTCCGATCTAAGCTATAGTAGAACTATAAATTCAATACAATTGTGAGATATACTAAAATATTTTACGTGGTCAGTAACGTATGGGATAAAATAGCTTGGACTCGCCCTATTGATAAGGATAAGGACTATGGTCATCTTTATTTGGGGGGCTCTAAATATCTAATAGTATTATCATTAAAGCATTATGTGCTGGGTTATGCAACATTTCAGAATTCTACAATCAAAAATACTTACAGCCACTTTGATCTCCCTACTCCTGACGAAGTAATCGTATGCCTCTTCCTTCTGTCTCATCTCTTCAAGGAGGATGCCCATGTTGGTGAAAAGACGACTCGCCAGGACGCTCATCTCCCCGTACGCCTCCAGGCATAGTTCTTCTGCCCTCTTGAAGATCTGTCAAAGAGGGAGACAGAGGGGATTTGGATTTCATTAAAATTCTATTCAATACTTTCACCTTAGAAACTTTCGCAAATTATCGTAACTGACAGCCATTTACATGTACATGGAATGAAATGTTCACATTTAAGCCCACTGCACACAACGTGATCCGACTAAAATCTGATTTTAGAAAGAATTTGCATTAAACATGAACATTCAAACTTTTAAAATCTTAATGATCAAGGATCTGAATAGGCATATACTTCATAAAATTTAAAGTTTAAGGGATTTCAAGCTTCCTAGGAGAAGGAAAGGCTATATCGGCTCAGAATTGAAGTGACGTCAGACCAGGAGTGTGATTTCAAGCCGTTTGAACAACCTTTTCTCAACAGGAAATTAGCAAAGCATTGAAATGTACTTTTTTTTCTCTAATGTTCTATCCCTTTTTCCTTTTCCTCTATCCTAGATCCTCAAGTATTTTTTAAACAATTTATACCAGTAAACAAAAGTTTGTGATTCAACATTTGTTGTGTAATTCTAGAAAATCATTCCCAACATATTAAAGGCTTTTATGATTCCCCATCCTATTTCCCTTTTTGTAAACATAATCCAATCATTAACATGTACACAAATATTATGATTTTAAACAAGACAGAAAATCAAACCCCCTGTATACTATTTCATGTGATAAAAAGAAATTCAAAAATTACTCCTTCTTCACTGATAACATATGTTTATTTTAAATATATATATATATATATATATATATATTTTTTTTTTTTTTTTTTTTTTCGTTTTGTATTCTTTTGTTATCATCCAGTATATTATTTATGTACATAGTTATCCATTGCAAACATATTTTAATTCAAACCTTTGGCACAGCCTCGACGAGTTCAAATTTTTTGAACTTTTGCAGAGACCCAACTTCCATTTGATTTCTTTTCCTTTGTATGTTTTGATCAGTGACCTTCTCATGTTTGTATAATTTGTATTTCTTTACTACACCTGTAA